>NC_069791.1:66968179-67274194 GCF_027406575.1 Nycticebus coucang | reverse complement strand
TACTTTTATAAGTGTTCATGTATTCAGATGGAAAGTAAATGAAGAATTGACTGGTGGCTGACAAGCAGGCAGAGATTGGCTGTCACTGTGTGTTGAGAGGAGAATAGCAGATTTGTCTTTTATCTTCCTAATCCACATGTGACTTTGACTGGCCACAAGAAGCAGCCTACCAGTTACTCCAGGGACAAAGACTTCCTGGCACTGGAGTCTGAAAAAATGTCTTTGAAGGTCTTCATGAAGTGAAGAACCTTGCAGTAAACTTCCTATTGCCCATAATTGTTCTTTGTCAGAAGTGAAGGGTAGAACATAGGTTTTTTTTTTTTTTGTTTGTTTTTTCTTTTTTATTGTTGGGGATTCATCGAGGGTACAATAAGCCAGGTTACACTGATTGCAATTGTTAGGTAAAGTCCCTCTTGCAATCATGTTTTGCCCCCATAAAGTGTGACACACACCAAGGCCCCACCCCCCTCCCTCCTTCCCTCTTTCTGTTCCCCCCATAATTGTCATTAATTGTCCTCATATCAAAATTGAGTACATAGGATTCATGCTTCTCCATTCTTGTGATGCTTTACTAAGAATAATGTCTTCCACATCCATCCAGGTTAATACGAAGGATGTAAAGTCTCCATTTTTTTGAATGGCTGAGTAGTATTCCATGGTATACATATACCACAGCTTGTTAATCCATTCCTGGGTTGGTGGGCATTTAGGCTGTTTCCACATTTTGGCGATTGTAAATTGAGCTGCAATAAACAGTCTAGTACAAGTGTCCTTATGATAAAAGGATTTTTTTCCTTCTGGGTAGATGCCCAGTAATGGGATTGCAGGATCAAATGGGAGGTCTAGCTTGAGTGCTTTGAGGTTTCTCCATACTTCCTTCCAGAAAGGTTGTACTAGTTTGCAGTCCCACCAGCAGTGTAAAAGTGTTCCCTTCTCTCCACATCCACGCCAGCATCTGCGGTTTTGAGATTTTGCGATGTGGGCCATTCTCACTGGGGTTAGATGATACCTCAGGGTTGTTTTGATTTGCATTTCTCTAATATATAGAGATGATGAACATTTTTTCATGTGTTTGTTAGCCATTCGTCTGTCGTCTTTAGAGAAAGTTCTATTCATGTCTCTTGCCCATTGATATATGGGATTGTTGGCTTTTTTCATGTGGATTAATTTGAGTTCTCTATAGATCCTAGTTATCAAGCTTTTGTCTGATTGAAAATATGCAAATATCCTTTCCCATTGTGTAGGTTGTCTCTTTGCTTTGGTTATTGTCTCCTTAGCTGTACAGAAGCTTTTCAGTTTAATGAAGTCCCATTTGTTTATTTTTGTTGTTGTTGCAATTGCCATGGCAGTCTTCTTCATGAAGTCTTTCCCCAGGCCAATATCTTCCAGTGTTTTTCCTATGCTTTCTTTGAGGATTTTTATTGTTTCATGCCTTAAATTTAAGTCCTTTATCCATCTTGAATCAATTTTTGTGAGTGGGGAAAGGTGTGGGTCCAGTTTCAGTCTTTTACATGTAGACATCCCGTTCTCCCAACACCGTTTATTGAATAGGGAGTCTTTCCCCCAAGGTATGTTCTTGTTTGGTTTATCAAAGATTAGGTGGTTGTAAAATGTTAGTTTCATTTCTCGGTTTTCAATTCTATTCCAAGTGTCTATGTCTCTGTTTTTGTGCCAGTACCATGCTGTCTTGAGCACTATGGCTTTGTAGTACAGACTAAAATCTGGTATGCTGATGCCCCCAGCTTTATTTTTGTTACAGAGAACTGCCTTAGCTATACGGGGTTTTTTCCAGTTCCATACAAAACGCAGAATCATTTTTTCCGAATCTTGAAAGTACGATTTTGGTATTTTGATAGGAATGGCATTGAATAGGTAGATTGCTTTGGGAAGTATAGACATTTTAACAATGTTGATTCTTCCCATCCATGAGCATGGTATGTTCTTCCATTTGTTAATATCCTCTGCTATTTCCTTTCTGAGGATTTCATAGTTTTCTTTATAGAGGTCCTTCACCTCCTTCGTTAGGTATATTCCTAGGTATTTCATTTTCTTTGAAACTATGGTGAAGGGAGTTGTGTCCTTAATTAGCTTCTCATCTTGACTGTTATTGGTGTATACAAAGGCTACTGACTTGTGGACATTGATTTTATATCCTGAAACATTACTGTATTTTTTGATGACTTCTAGGAGTCTTGTGGTTGAGTCTTTGGGGTTCTCTAAGTATAAGATCATGTCGTCAGCAGAGAGGGAGAGTTTGACCTCCTCTGCTCCCATTTGGATTCCCTTTATTTCCTTGTCTTGCCTAATTGTATTGGCTATAACTTCCAGCGCTACGTTGAATAGTAAAGGTGACAGAGGACAACCTTGTCTGGTTCCAGTTCTAAGGGGAAAAGCTTTCAGTTTTACTCCATTCAGTAAAATATTGGCTGTGGGTTTGTCATAGATAGCTTCAATCAGTTTAAGAAATGTGCCACCTATGCCTATACTCTTCAGTGTTCTAATTAGAAAAGGATGCTGGATTTTATCAAATGCTTTTTCTGCATCTATTGAGAGGATCATGTGATCTTTATTTTTGCCTCTGTTAATATGGTGGATAACGTTTATAGACTTGCGTATGTTAAACCAGCCTTGCATCCCTGGGATGAAGCCTACTTGATCATGATGAATGACTTTTTTGATGATAAGCTGTAATCTATTGGCTAGGATTTTGTTGAGAATTTTTGCGTGTATATTCATGAGTGAGATTGGTCTGAAATTCTCCTTTTTGTTTGGGTCTTTTCCTGGTTTTGGTATCAGGGTGATGTTTGCTTCATAGAATGTGTTGGGGAAGATTCCTTCTTCCTCAATTTTTTGGAATAATTTCTGCAGTACAGGAATAAGCTCTTCCTTGAAGGTTTGATGGAATTCTGGTGTGAAGCCATCTGGACCAGGGCATTTTTTGGTTGGAAGATTTTTTATTGTTTCTTTGATCTCAGTGCTTGAAATTGGTCTGTTCAGGAGCTCTATTTCTTCCTGGCTGAGTCTAGGGAGAGGGTGTGATTCCAAATATTGATCCATTTCTTTCACATTGTCAAATTTCTGGGCATAGAGTTTCTGGTAGTATTCAAAGATGATCTCTTGTATCTCTGTGGGATCAGTTGTTATTTCCCCTTTATCGTTTCTGACTGAGGTTACTAGAGATTTTACTTTTCTATTCCTCGTTAGTCTGGCCAATGGTTTATCTATTTTATTTATTTTTTCAAAAAACCAACTCCTTGTTTCATTAATTTTCTGAATGATTCTTTTGTTTTCAATTTCATTGATCTCTGATTTGATTTTGGATATTTCTTTTCTTCTACTGAGTTTAGGCTTAGATTGTTCTTCTTTTTCCAATTCCATAAGATCTCTTGTGAGATTGTTGATGTGCTCTCTTTCTGTTTTTCGAATGTAGGCATCTAAAGCGATGAATTTTCCTCTCAAAACTGCTTTTGCAGTATCCCACAGGTTTTGGTAGCTTGTGTCTTCATTGTTGTTATGCTCAAGGAAGTTAATGATTTCCTGTTTTATTTCTTCCTGCACCCATCTGTTATTCAACAGAAGATTGTTTAATTTCCATGCCTTTGGATGGGTTCGAGCATTTTTGTTAGAGTTGAGTTCCACCTTTAGTGCCTTATGGTCTGAGAAGATACAAGGTAAAATTTCAATTCTTTTGATTCTGTTGATATTTGTTTTGTGTCCCAGGATATGATCAATTTTGGAGAATGTTCCATGGGGTGATGAGAAGAATGTATACTCTTTATCTTTGGGATGGAGTGTTCTATGTGCATCTATCAAGCACAGTTGTTCTAGGGTCTCATTTAAGTCTCTTATATCCTTGTTTAATTTCTGTTTAGAGGATCTGTCCAGCTCTGTAAGAGGAGTGTTAAGGTCCCCTGTTATTATGGTATTATCAGATATCATATTGCTCAGACTGAGTAAGGTCTGTTTCAAGAATCTGGGAGCATTTAAATTGGGTGCATAAATATTTAGAATTGAAATGTCTTCTTGTTGTATTTTTCCCTTGACCAATATAAAGTGACCGTCTTTGTCTTTTTTGACTAGTTGCTTTAAATCCACATGTATCTGAAAATAAAATTGCAACTCCTCTTTTCTTCTGAATTCCATTTGCCTGAAAAATTGTCTTCCAACCCTTGACTTGGAGCTTTAATTTGTCTTTTGAAGCCAGGTGTGTTTCTTGCAGACAGCAAATGGATGGCTTGTGTTTTTTAATCCAGTCAACCAATCTATGTCTCTTCAGTGGGGAATTCAAGCCATTAACATTTATTGAGATAATTGATAAGTGTGGTAGTATTCTATTCATCTTATTTTGTGAGAGTCCATTGCTTAGTTTTATCTTTTGCATCAATGTGGAGGTTAGGTTCTGTCCTTTAATTTCTGAGTTCTTACTTTGCTACTGATCCATTGTGGTGGTCAGTGTGCAGAACAGGTTGAAGTATTTCCTGTAGAGCTGGTCTTGTTGTGGCGAATTTCCTCAATGTTTGTATATCCATAAATGATTTGATTTCTCTGTCAATTTTGAAGCTTAGCTTAGCAGGGTACAGAATTCTGGGCTGGAAATTGTTCTGTTTAAGTAGATTAAAGGTAGATGACCATTGTCTTCTTGCTTGGAAAGTTTCATTAGAGAAGTCTGCGGTCACTCTGATGGATTTGCCCCTGTAGGTCAACTGGTGCTTACTCCTGGCAGCTTGCAGAATCTTTTCTTTTGTCTTAACTTTGGACAGGTTCATCACAATGTGCCTTGGAGAAGCTCGGTTAGAGTTGAGGTGACCTGGGGTCCGATAGCCCTCTGAAAGCAGTGTGTCAGAATCTTTGGTGATATTTGGGAAATTTTCTTTTATAATATTCTCTAGTATGGCTTCCATTCCTCTGGGGCATTCTTCTTCCCCTTCTGGAATTCCTATAACTCGTATGTTGAAACGCTTCATAAAGTCCCATAATTCTGACAGTGAACGTTCTGCTTTCTCTCTTCTTTTCTGCCTCTTTTACTATCTGAGTTATCTCAAAAACTTTGTCTTCTACCTCTGAAATTCTTTCTTCTGCATGGTCTAACCTGTTGCTGATACTTTCCATTGCATCTTTAACTTCCCTAATTGACTGTTTCAGTTCCTTCAGCTCTGCTATATCCTTTTTATATTCTTCATATCGTTCATCTCTTATTTGATTCTGTTTTTGAATTTCCTTTTGGTTATTTTCCACTTTATTAGCAGTTTCCTTCATTGTTTCCATCATTTCTTTCATTGTTTGCAACATGTGTATTCTAAATTCCCTGTCATTCCTAACATTTCTTTATAGGTGGAATCCTCTGCAGTAGCTACCTCATGGTCCCTTGGCGGGGTTGTTCTGTACTGGTTCTTCATGTTGCCTGGAGTTTTCTGCTGATTCTTCCTCATGAGTGATTTCTTTTATCTGTTTCCTTGCCCTAATTTTCCTCTCACTTCCTCTTGCTCTTTAAGTTCTCGTGCCTGTGGACTAAGGGTTACAGGACCAGAAGGGTGAGAAGGTTGAAGAGCAAAAAAGGGATGAAAGAAAGGAGGACCGAGTGATAAGAAAAAAAAAGAAAAATAGAGAAAGGAGAGGGGGTGGGTAAAAGAAATATTGACAAAAAGAAGAGAGACACAGAAAGAGGGAGACAGAGCAATGTAGGTGTACAGTAGGGTACTTTGATACAACCTTAAAAAAAAACAAACCACCTTCTGGGGGTGCCCAGTTGGGTGGTTCCCTTGAGGTCAGCAGCTCTTTGCTAACCTGATCAGACACAGTACCCCACCTCCACCAAGTAGAGAGGAAAGACAAAAATACTATAAATCAAACCAAAACAAGCAAACAGAAAACTTTACAGGATAAAATTGGGTGGAAAACCAAATAATAGCGGTAGAAACACTAACAAAAATGAAGTTCTAATTATTGAAATAGGCAGCAATGGGAAATTATAATTAAACTAGCAAAATTGAGAAAGAAAAAGGATCTGTATGGAAAAGGTTGAACTTGAAAAACAAAACAACAATCTACAACATCAAAATAAACAAGAAAAACAACCAAACCAAAAAAAAAAACAAAAAACCACAACCCAAAACAAAGCAGTATATATATGTTATTGAATATTGTGTGGGCAACACATGGTCTTCTGGGGTATGAGATGTTAATCACAGTTCTAATACGACTGGAGGCTGCTAGTTTCGCAAACCCCAGCAGGTAGACACCCTAAATCTCTCTTCAGCCCACTTAAAAGGCTCTTTGAACTTGTTCACTTGCTGAGCAGAAGCTTTCCCAGGGAAGTGCTTGTCGCTGGAATCACTGCTGAAGTGGCTATCCACTTACCCTGTGTGCCAAAACTGGTCTCCCTCTTCCCCCGAGGGTTAGGGCTGCAAGGTGGCTCAGACCCCGCCCTTAGGCTACTTGGTTGCTGGGTTACCAGTTCCCACCCAATTCTAGCTCTGCGACCCTAAGGGCGGAGCTTGCCGGGGCAGATCGCTCACAATGGCTGCCTGTGACCCAGAGCCAAACACTTTTATCTCCGTCCGGCTCAGCGGCTCAGACTGGGGCCCTAGACAAAGGCCAAAGTTCTCTGCACTCCCGCTCAGGCTCTCCCCAAGGCATTTCAGCTGAGTGCCAAGTCCAAAGACACCAAAACAGTTCACAGATAAGGGCTTTCTGGTTTGCAGTCTTGCTGCTACTGAACTTACAGTTGCCGGCGGGTTTAGACAGATTGAACACACGCGACCACTTGCCGGTTTTCCAATGTTTTAGTCCTCCTCTTGGGGTCCAGAAGTCTCTCGCTGACTCCCTGTATCCTCTCAGGGGTGATGATAGGCAAATCCCACCAGCCAGAGATGCCTGGAGTCCTATCTCTCCAGACTCACGGTGCCCAGATGCAAAGAAGCTGTTACTTGGCTGCCATCTTGCTCCGCCTCCTAGAACATAGGTTTTATTAAGGGACCAAAACAGTGAGGATGTGGTAGAGAGCCTTCAGAACTTCTCTTTTGACCTAGAAACAAAACTTAAAACTGTCCAGAGAAATGAAATAAATGGACTGTATGTCATTGAAATTACTTTTATTTGAAAAAAAAAAAAACTTTTATTTGTATTTGTATTTTATGCTCTAATGATAAAAAGCATTGTTTCATGTACTTATTTACCATCTGTATGTCTATGGTGAAATGTCTATTCAGAGATTCTTCTATCTAAAATATATACTTTTAAAAAAATCTCAATTTTGCCCATTAAAAAAAATTGGGTTGCATTCTGGGAGGCTGAGGTGGGTGGATTGCTTAAGCTCAGGAGTTCGAGACCAGCCTGAGCAAAAGTTAGACCCTGTCTCTAAAAATAGCTGGATATTGTGGCAGGCACCTGTAGTCTTAGCTACTTGGGAGGCTGAGGCAAGGGAGTCATTTGAGCCCAAGAGTTTGAGATGCCACAACACTCTACTGAGGGTGACAAAGTAATAAATAAATAAATATAAGTTAATTAATTAAAAACTTGGATTGTTGTCCTATTATTGAGATGTTTTTTTAAAAAAGTATATATTCTAGAAACAAGATGTATTTTAGATACATATTTTATATTTCTCCTGTTTTGTGGCTTGCCTTTTTATTATCAGTGTTTTCTGAAGAGTGGAAGTTTGTAATTTTGTTGGCATCCAGTTAGAAAGGTTTCTTTTATAGTTCATTTTTTTTTTTTGAGACAGAGTCTCACTTTGTTGCCCTCAGTAGAGTGCTGTGGCGTCACAGCTCACAGCAACCTCCAGCTCCTTGGCTTAGGCGATCCTCCTGCCTCAGCCACCCCAGTAGCTGGGACTATAGGAGCCCGCCACAATGCCTGGCTATATTTTTGTTGCAGTTTGGCCAGGGGCGGGTTTGAACCCGCCATCCTCGCTATATGGGGTCGGAGCCCTACTCGGTGAGCCACAGGCACCGCCCTATAGTTCATGTTTTTTACATATGTTTAAGAAATCTTTGCCAAAACCAAAGCCACTAAGATTTTCTTTTATGCTTTCTTCTAGTGGTTTTGTGATTTTAGCTTTTATGTTGAGATCTGTGCTCTATTTTGAGTTATATTTGATGAGAGGCAGGATCAAAGTTAATTTTTTTTTTTTTTTGCATTTAGCTATCCAGTTGTTCTAGTACCACTTCTTTCTTTTTCCTTTTTTTTTTTTTTTGAGACAGAGTCTCACTTTGTCATCCTTGGTGGAATGCTGTGGTGTCATAGCTCACAGCAACCTCAAACTTTTGGGCTTAAGCAATCTTCTTGCTTCAGCCTCCTGAATACTGGGACTATGGGCACCTGCCACCAATGCCTGGCTATTTTTAGAAATGGGATTTTCTCTCTTGCTCAGGCTTGGCTCAAACA
The DNA here is from genome assembly GCF_027406575.1 of Nycticebus coucang. Classification (NCBI taxonomy): domain Eukaryota; kingdom Metazoa; phylum Chordata; class Mammalia; order Primates; family Lorisidae; genus Nycticebus; species Nycticebus coucang. The sequence continues at coordinate 67,265,809 of NC_069791.1, read as the reverse complement.
CCCGAGCTTAGGCAGTCCACAGCCTCAGCCTCCCAAAGTGCTAGGATTACAGCATGAGACTGCTCTCCAGTTTTCTGTTCTTATAATGTCTCTGTCTGATTTCATATAATGTTGACTTCATAGAATGAGTAGAGATTGTACTTTTCTGTCTTCATTTCTCTGGAAGATTTTATGTAGAATTGATATTAGTTCTCCCTTAAATGTTTGGTAGAATTCCCCTATGAAACCATCTGGTCTGGAACTTTCTTTGTGGGAAGGTTATTAACTACAAATTCAATTTATTTAATAGATTCAGATGAAATGATTTCTTCTTCAATAATCTTTGATAGTTTGTATCTTTGAGACATTTTGTCTTTAGTCTTCACTTGGCATAAAGTTGTCTAATGTTCTCTTAGTCTCCTCATATTTTTAGATTTCTAGTGATATCACCTCTCATTCCTGATATTGGTAATGCATTGTCACTGTCTCCTCTTTTTCACTCATCAGTATGGCTAGAGATTTGAACATTTTATTGGTATTTTCCAAAAACAAACTTTGTATTCTGTTGTATTTTGTCTATTTTTTCTGTCCTCTAGTTTATTATTTTCTGTTTTCATCTTTCTTTTTTCTGATTATTTGGGTTTAATTTACTTCTTTTCTGGCTCATTAAGGTGGGAGGTGAGTTGATTTTCTTTTCTTAGACATTTTAGTGCTATAAGTTTTCCTCTGTATATCACTTTAGTTGCATCCCACAAATTCTTATATATTATGTTTTAATTTTAATTCAATTCAAAATGCTTTTTTTTCCCCTTTGTTACTTGTGTTATTTCGGAGTATATTATTTAGTTTCCAAATACTTAGAGATTTTTCAAAGTTTTTTTGTTATCAAATTTCTTATTTTTTATTGCTTTCAAATTGTGTGGCCAGAGAGCATATTTCATTTGATTTGAATATTTTATCATTTATTTAGACATATTTTGTGGTTCATAATATGATCTTTCTTGGAGAATAGTCCATGTGAAATTTAAAAGAACATGTATTCGGTTGTTGTTGGGTGTAGTGTTATATAAAGCTCAGCTGAGTCCAGTTTGAGAGTATTGTTCAGGTCTTACAAATCCTTTGATGATTTTCTGTCTATTTCTGTAAATTACTGAGAGAGAGGTGTTGAAGTCTTCAGTATAATTGTAAATATGACCAATTTGTTTTCAATTCTATTAGTTTTTGATTCATGTGTCCTAAATCTCTGTTATTAGCTTCATATGCATTTAGCCTATGCTGAATGTCATTTAGCCAATGCCTAGCCACTTGCTAAATTGGTGCCTCTGTTCTTTCACCTGTGCAGTTTTTGTTTTGAATTCTCCTTTGGTAGATAATGTAGCTACAGTGGCTTTCTTTTGATTTGTAAGTGCCTCATGTCTTTTTGATCCCTTTTTAATCTTCTCTTTGCTTTTATATGTATTTAAAGTGGGTTTCTTATAGATTGGTGTTTTTCAACCTTTTTTTGTTTCACAGCACACTTGAAACTATAGTTAAATTTCCTCAGCACACTTAAATAATGTTGATTTTAAAAAGAGTAAAAAAACACTGTGCTTTGAACTTCTTTCAAAAATAATTTAAATTTAATTTAAATCTTTAAAATTTGTGTGGCACACCTAAGATCCTGTGTGTCACAGCACACTGGTTGAAAATCACCATTGTGGATAGTATATAGCTGGGTCTTGTGTTTTTATTTTATCAAATTATCCCTGCCCTGGCTCAGCGCCTGTAGCTTGGTGGCTAGTGCACCAGCAACATACACCAAGGCTGGCTGGTTCAAATCCAGCACAGGCCTGCCAAACAACAATGATTAGGTGCTAGGATTACAGGCATGAGAGTAGTCTTCAGTTTTCTGTTCTAAAATGAACCAAAAAATAGCCTGACATTGTGGCAGGCACCTGTAGTCCCAGCTACATGGGAGGCTGAGGCGGAAGAATTACTTAACAGTTTGAGCTTGCTGTGAGCTATGACACCACGGCTCTCTACCCAGGGTGACAGCTTGAGACTCTGTCTCAAAAAAAAAAAAAAAATTATCCCTGCCTACTTAAATAGGAGTGCTTAAGCCATTTAAATTTAATGTTATTTATAGTGTCTCATCTTTTTTCTATTCCCTTTTTTCTTTTTGTCTATTTGTCTCATCTTTTTTTATTCCCTTTTTTCTTTTTTATTGCCTCATTTTGAATTGATGGTATTTGTGGTTTCATTTATTATCCACTATTGGATTTTTAGCTATACCTGTTTATTTCTTTTAGTAGTTACTCCAGGGGTTATAATATGCATACTGATTTCTTACTGTCTCTTAAATGATATTATACCAGGTGGCCATAAAGTTCACGTGCAGTTTAACAGTGTGCAATTTAAAATTGCACATGAACTTTATGGCCATGGTGTACTATTTCATATATAGAGACAGAGCCTTAATAACAATTTCATTTCTTCTTTTTCTTTTCTTTTCTTGAGACAGAGTATTTTTTCACCCTTGGTAGAGTGCTGTGGAGTCATAGCTCACTGCAATCTCAAACTCTTGGGCTCAAGTGATCCTCTTGCCTCAGCCTCCCACGTAGCTGGGACAATAGGCACCTGCCACAATGCCCAGCTATTTTTTAGAGATTGGGTCTCACTCTTGCTCAGGGTGATCTTGAACTCCTGAGCTCAGGTAATCCACCTGCCTTGGCCTCCCAGAGTGCTAGGATTACAGGCATGAGCCACCGCACCTGGCCTCATTTTTTCATTTATTTCATTTTGTATAATTGTTACCATGCCTTTAATTCATTTCCTTGTTTATACTTTCCACATTTGAAGTTTTTGGTAGCCAGATATGAATAATGGCTTCCTGTTTGTGTTGCCATCATAGTGAAAGGTCCACTGGACAGCACTGTATTCCAGAGTGTTTCTTCCAAAATGCATAGCTGTCTGTGGGCCTCTGGTGCTAGTTGCACATCTTTGTTGACTCCTTATTATCTCAGTCATCACACCTACCTTTTATGTCCTAGAGAGGCACAAGATACTCCTGTGACTTATGGGAATAAAACAGTAGGTTGCTACATTTAGCTTTTGACCAGGAAAAAAAGAGGCACATTAAGCTTATCATTATTGTATATATTGGCTGTTTATTTAAAAACAAATAAATTTGAAAGTGCTCAAAACTTTATTGCTAGGGTGGTGATGAAGTATTTTAGAGAAGTGTAAACTATGGAAGTAAGTCCAAATTACTTCATATTCTATCCTTAAATAACTTTGTAGGTCTGTATCATCCCATAGCCTTCAGCCATTCTCCTATCACACTGATGTGTGTTTTTCCTGCCTTTTTGACTTTGCATATATGATTATGCCACATTAATGAAGATGTATTATCAAGTTGGGCTTTATTAAATAACATAAAATAGAACCATCCTTTTATTTAACACTGAATATAAATGACTCTAGCATAGCTTTCATAATACCCTAGTAAAGAATAAATGTTTATAAATATAATGTTTTCTTGTTAAAATTTAAACTCCTAAAAGGCAGAGAAAAAGAATTTATTTAGATTGATATTTCTGGTAAGCTATGGCAGTTTCAGATACAGGGTAGGAACTTTAATTATTTTTTTAATTAATAAGGTAATACACAGTTTCTACCATGATGTCTTTTTAATTCACAAAGTAAAACACAAAATGTGGTAGGAAATAGACAATCTACATAATATTTTTTGTAAACTCTCAAAATAAATTTGCTAAGAATATCCAATATATCTCTTTCATGCCACCCAATACTGATCACATTGGATTGAACAGAAATGTGCTGTTCAGGGATCTGTATCATTCAAGGATGTAACTGTGAACTTCACCCGGGATGAGTGGCTACAACTAAATGGTACTCAGAGGACCCTGTACCGAGATGTCATGCTGGAGAATTATAGCCACCTGGTCTCTGTAGGTGAGGAATTTTCTCATGTTAAGCCTAACAATGTGTGTTTTTTTCTTAGTTTGTAACTTTCAGAATGTATGGGTCTATTGGGGAATTTAATAATATTCACATGTACATTTCTAGGGACAAAGATAATTGTTACCTTTTTGGCATAGAAAGAATATGTTCTTACTTCCCTAATGACAGGTTCAAATAGGCCCCTTTATTGTGGGACTCCTGACACAGCACTTTCTTATCCTTCAGGAGCTCCAGTATCCAAGCAGTGTATCAGAAGTCTCACCCTTTATCTTGTTCACAGGATATTGCATCACCAAACCTGACATGATTTTCAAGTTGGAGCAAGGAGAGGAGCCATGGACATTAGATGGAGAATTCCCAGGTCGAGGTTATCCACGTGAGTTGGATATTATTAGGCCAAAATCAGGTCCAAGTTTGTTTGGTTTAAGGGCTGGAACTTTTGTACTGTGTCTTAGATAACCTGAATTACGCCTTCATCTCTCATTCATAAATACAAATGCTTTCCTTTCCTGTTTAACTTACAGGGACATTTACCATTCTTATACCTAGAATCTAATCCTTTGCCTGCTATATCTTGTATTTTTTTTCTTAGTTTCTCTAGTATTCATTTTCTCTTCATTTTCATGGACCCTTTCTGTTTTATCCCACTTCCCCACATTAATCAATTGAAGTATTCTTAAGATATTAATTTTAGGCCTACTCTGTACCCCTCATGTTCTTGTTGTTGAGAATATGCTGGTGAACAAAAATGTCAGGTGGTAACAAGAAAAAGGAAGAAAATTAAAGTGGGCTAAAAGGAGATAGAGAGTGGGTTGTACCCTTTTAAAAGATGGCTAGACAATTCCTGTTTGATGATACCAACACTAGAGCAGATAGTTGAATGAAGCAAGGATATGAGTTTGTGGCTTCTGGGAGTTATAGGCAGAAGGAACAGTGAGGCCAAGGGCAGGAATTTGTCTGAAGTGTTCTGGGACTAGCAGGGAAGCCAGTGTAGCTGCAGGGAAATATCCAAGAAGGAGGTATTCAAGAGGTAGCCAAAGACTGGATGATGTCCAGTCTTTCAGGACGTGATAAAAACTTTGATTTTACTCTGGGTGAGATGGGTAGCTATTAATGGATTTCAGCAAAAGAATATATTTAAAAAGAATTTCTGGGCTCAGCGCCTGTGATTACAGTGCCAGCCACACACACCAAGGGTGGTGGGTTCGAACCCAGCCTGGGCCAGTTGAATAACAATGACAGCTGCAACAAAAAAATAGCCGAGCGTTGTGGTGGGAGCCTGTACTCCCAGCTACTTGGGAGGCTGAGGCAGGTGAATTGCTTAAGCCCAAGAGTTTGAGGTTGCTGTGAGCTATGATGCTACGGCACTCTACTGCAGGCAATATAGTGAGACTCTGTCTCAAAAAAAAAATAAATAAAAAGAATTTCTCTGGCAACTATACAGAAAAAAACTGGAGATGAAGCAAGAGTGATGACAAAAGTAGAGGCAGAATGATAGTGTGAAATGCTGGCTACCCTAGAATACCACTGAAATAACGTTTTATAAAGGCTATGTTGAATTTATTGCTCATCCTGACAATCTTAGTAGCATCTTAGAAGGGAGCGAATAAAGTCAAATTATTTTTGTGTTTGAGGGTATAATTTAAGGTATGTTTTTTAATGCAGGGGCTTGATTGGTGTTACTACTGGGTAAGGATCATGATAAGAGTGATTTAGGATTTGTGGACACACCAAGGACTGAAGATGATCAGAATTAATAGCTGTTTATCTATGGGAAAGTTGAGCATGTTGTTTAAGAGGGTTTGGGGGAAGTGTCTGAAATGAACAATACAGTTGTTGACAACTGTTATCTTCCTGGGTAGGAGTTTCTTGCAGTAGGGAAGTCATGTTAATGAAGACAGTGGAATAAGAGTCATATTAATGAGATAATCACCTGTGTGGGTGTTGATGGATTCAGCTTTCACAGTTAGGAAATATTTGTGTGGTTCAGATGAAAAATGGTAAGAGGCTTAGAGTTTTAGGTAGTGGAGATGATGAAATATGGCTGGATGTTTTGAGATTAGAGCCAGTGGCATCATGTGGAATTGGTTATGGAGGGTGAGAGAGAAGAGTTAGGGATAAGCTCAGTTTTGTCTGAGCAACATGACAGTGGGGCTGAGGATATGTATACTGAGATGGAATAATTGCAGAGGAGCAGTTTGGGGGAAATATTTTAAAGAGGTTATTTTAAGGAATGTCAATATTGAGATGATTAGTTATTCAAGTTTAGGTATTGATTAGGTAGTTGAACATACAAATCTGGAGTCTGGGAAAAGACAAAAATACATATATAAATTTGAAAGTTGTCATTAAAAGGTGGTGTGCAAAATCATGAGAGTACCTTGGAGGAAAGGATGTAGACAGTAGATGAGAGAAGAGGATGAGCTGGGCCTTACAACACTTAGAGGTACTGTACATGAGGTAGAAGCAAGCCAAGAGGGTATGATATCCTGGCAGCCAAGTAATGGTACTTTTCAGAAAGGAAAGAAGGAAATTCTGGTTTGAATATAGAAGCATGGAGTCAGCATCCCCTCCTTCTCTTCTTGTAAGTAATCCAAGACCAACTAGGAACTGAGAAACAAGTTATAGACTCTTATTTCCTACAAATCTTAGTAATGGTTAAAACCTAAAACCATGAAATAAGTGGAAGAACTGAAAGCAATAAAAATTCAACTTGGCATGCATGCACCTACAACCAGAGAGAGCGAGTTCCAGGGCAGCTGATTCCAGAAGGAAACCTAAGGGACTTCATAAGGGTGAGGCATATACCCTGAGGTGCATGACTTTCATAGCTCCTTATTTAAAACATGAGGAGGAGATTGCATAAGATAGCTTCAGAAGCTTCCCCATCACCCGCCTTGGTTTTGAAAAGTAGAGGAGGCGGATGGGATTTGGGTTGGAAACATCATGTACATAAATCTTAGTTGCATAAAGTATTGGTTTTTGTACCAGTATGAGGATAAAAGAAACCTTTGTCTCAGAGATGCTGATCAGGTTTCAGTGTTAAAGGCTAGGTGTGGTCGCTCATGCCTGTAATCCTAGCACTTTGGGAGGCCAAGGTGGGTAGATAGCCTGAGCTCAGAAGTTCAAGACCACCCTGAGCAAAAGTGAGACCCTATCTCTAAAAATAGCCGGGCATTGGCTTGGCACCCATTGCTCAGTGGTTAGGGCGCCAGCCACATGCACCAGGGCTTGTGGGTTCCAACCTGGCTGGGCCTGCTAAATAACAATGACAACAGCAACAACAGCAACAAAATAGACAGGAATTGTGGCTGGCACCTGTAGTCCCAGCTACTAGGGAGGCTGAGGCAAGAGACTCACTTGAGCCCAGGAGTTTGAGGTTGCTGTGAGCTGTGATGCTACAGAGGCCAACAAAGTGAGACTCAGTCTCAAAAAAAAAAAAAAAAAGATTTCAGTGTAAAATCCTGCTTGTAAAGAGTTAGGGTGGGATGTTTTCATAAAAAGAGAGACTGAGAATGAATTCTGGTAACTACAGGAGGAAGTTATGAATGCCCAGGAATGAATTAGAAGAAAAAATATCTCAAGAGTAAGATGTGTGAAATTAGAAAGTGGCATCAGGTTATTGAAAATGCTGTTAAGGGACTGAGAAGACAGAAATATAGGAAATGGCCAAAATAAACTGGGAAAACATAAAAAGTTATAAAGGATTACATAGGGAAGACTGGAAAAAGAGAGTCAACATATGCATAATTCAATCCTCAAATGAGAAAGCCACAATAATTGAATAGGAAAAATATTTAAAGATCTATTTGAAGGAAAATTTCTTGATATAAATGAAGTTTGAGTGTGCATGAAAAGGAAAAAACTGAATGGTTATCACCCCGACATCCTAGGGAAGTTGCTAGATTTTTAAAGAAAGAGTCTTTTTCAGTCTTCCCCCCCTCCCCACCACAAAAGTAATTTATAATTGGGGGAAAAATTAGCTAAATTCAGGTGTTCATACTAGCATTCATAAAATAGTAGAGAAAGAATTATAGAACCCTTAAAGAATAAAAGTAAATCCCGGGTGGCGCCTGTGGCTCAAAGGAGTAGGGTGCTGGCCCCATATGCCAGAGGTGGTGTGTTCAAACCCAACCCCAGCCAAAAACTGGAAAAAAAAAAAAAAGAATAAAAGTAAATCCCAATAATTTTAAATGTAGGTGAAATGTCATTCAGCTAATGTAATAAAAATAAAGTAAATTTAAATGTACAAGAATAAAGGGAATATTCTCATAAACTCATTTCAAAGAAGAAACTATGTGTGAATATTGAATTTATTTAACTGAGAACTAAGCTGAAAACTAATGTGGGAATTGGATCTCAGGAAAGAGTATGAATGCTTTAAACTTGGAATGTAAAAGAACATAAAACCAGGAAAGGAAGGGGAAAACTGGTAGGAAAGAATTTATGTTTGTTGAGTTTCTCATTTTCAATAGGGGAGGATGCATCAAAGGGTAACATTTAAAACCAACTAACTATATACATGTATAGTCATCTCCTATAACCACTAAAAAAGATTAATTAAAATTGCATGGTGATTAAGATATAGAAGAATTTGGGGAAATACAGTAATTTCTTTATTGTTTATAGTAAGGAATCACTGGTAGGTGCATGGGTAGCTAAGACTCTGTGTTCAACCTTGTCATTCTGTCCAGAGGAAACAGGAAAAGGGGAACCTATGGATTGAAGAATGTGGAGGAAGGTTTATGTCATTTTATCCCTATTCTCTTTTATGTTGCTGTCTTACCTGGATGGTGGCCATAACTTAATGGAATTTTGGCTGAAATTCTGAGAAAAAAACCCTCTTTTGGCTAGAGACCCAGGAAAATTGCGTTTGGGAGCTGAATGTTTTGTGGAGAATCTCAGAGAAGAGAGAGCTAGAACAGGATCACCTGAATTGTGATGAGTCTAATACAAGTCTGAGAGGCTCACTCCTGACCTGCATATGTGTGGGGCAGATGCAAAGCAAAGGCTTTGAGAACTAAGTAGCAACAAAAACCATTGCCCCCTTCCCAGACTAATACCCAAGCAACTCCTGTTCAGGTCAGACCAATACAAAGTAGCAGAGCCTTTGAAAACTGAACTGACATTGGAACTACTGCTCATTAAAGGAAAGATGGAATATGTGGTCAGAACCTAACTGGATTAGTTGCTTCTTGAAACACCACCATCACAGTCATTCTCTCATAATTTCACATCCAAAATTTCCAGAATTACTCTAAACACAAAGGACCAAGAAAATCTGACCAATTTTCAAGGGAATAGGCAATCAAGATGATTAGTTGTTGCAGTTACAAGACAAGGACTTTTAAATAGCTATTATAACTATGTTCCATAATATAAAGGTAAATACTATTTCAGAGAATAGAAAGGTATCAGAAATAAAAACCATAAAACTATTGAAAAAGCCAACTAGAAATTTTAGACATGAAACTTACATCTCAAGTGAAAACTTTGCTACATGTGCTTAATAACAGAGTGGAGATGACAGAAGAAAGAGTAAGTGAATGTGGAACAGAAATTATCCAGTCTGAAGAAGAGAGAAAAGATATAAAAAAATTTAGGGACCTGTGAGATGATATCAAAAGGTTTCACAAGCATGTCATTGGAATTCCACAGTAAGGTATATTAGTTTTCTAGGACTGCCATAACAAATACCACAGACTAGGGACTTCAACAACAGAAATTTATTTTCTTACACTTCTGGGGGATGAACCAAGTCCAACATTAAAGTGTAGGCAAAGTTGATTTCTCCTAAGACCTCTGTCCTCGACTTGTAGGTGGTGGTTTGTAGCAGACCATATAGCTCAAGGAAAGGAGAAGTGAGAGTTAAGCTCGGAACACTCTGTAAATATAAGAAACACCTTGGTGATAAAGGCATAGGGAAGGGATTCGGCTCTCCTTAACACGAGAGCATGCGAGACGAGAACATCAGTGCTTGGCAGTCTCTACACCTGCGGTGCAAATAGCCACAGGATCACATCTGTAAGTAACTACAGGAGAGGTTAGTCCAGATTCTTTTTTCATTCTTTCACGGACTTGCTCACTCTCTTTTGCTCCTCCTCCTAGGAGAGCCCCTGTCCCAAGCCCTTCTAAGAAGGCTGCTAAGATTTGCTCTCTTACTAAGACTGCTTCTCTCCCTCAAAGACTGTCTTTCTATCTCTTCCTTCTGCTAAGATGAATACCCCTCTGGCACCTAAGGGGAGTTGTTCCCAAGCAAGATAGCACAGTGGTCTGTGTCCAGACAATAGATAAGCTGGGGCCAGAGACCTGCCAGTCCCGGGCCCTGACAAGTGGCGAGGAGGATGGGATAGAGGAAGCCACTGGGAGTGGTTTTCTTTCTGTCTAGTCTTTGCTCTATGCCTGTATGTATCCTAATCTTCTCCTGTAATGACACTAGTCATATTGGATTATGGTTCATCACAGTGACCTAATTTAATCTTAATTGTACTCTATATCCAAAGATAGTCACATTTTGAGGTTATGGGGGTTAGGATTTTAACATGCATTTTGTGGGACACAGTTCAGCCCATAACAGAGGGAAAAATAGAGCTTAGTGCAAAAAATATTGAAACAATAATAGCCAAAAATTTTCAACGTTTGATGAAAGACATACATTTATAGATTCAAGATGCTTATTCTTGAGTAACAAACAAGATAAATGTAATTAAAACTATAGCTAGGTACTTAATATTTAAAATACTGAAACCGAAGTTAAACAAAAGACCTTGAAAGCAGCCAGAGAAGAATGATACATTATATTTAGGGGATGATAATTTGAAATGTCTATGGAGTCTCATCATAAACTGTGGAGACAGATGACAAGTGGAGTAACATTGTTAAAGTGCTGAAAGAAAAGAACTATCTACTGAGAATTCTGTATGCAGTGACATATCCTTTAAGAATGGTGGAAATGGCTGGGTGTGGTAACTCATGCCTGTAATCCCAGCACTTGGGAGGCTGAGGTGGGTGGATTTCCTGAGCTCATAGGTTCGAGACCAGTGTGAGCCAGAGCAAGACTTTGTCTCTGAAATAGCCAGGCATTGTGGTGGGTGCCTATAGTCCCAGCTACTTGGGAGGTGGAGGCAAGAAAATTGCTTAAGCCCAAGAGTTTGAGGTTGCTGTGATCTGTGACACCATGGCACTCTACCCAGGGTGAAATACATATAACTGTTGAAAACAAAATTATCTAGTGAGATTATAATGTATGTATATGTATACATATGACAGCTATTATAAAGTGAGGAGGGCAAAGGGGTCCACTGGTTGTAAGGCATCTACATTTTATGTGAGTGGTAAAATATTAATGATAAGTAGACTGTGAATGGTTCTGTATGTATATTGTAATCTATAGATCAGCCATTAAAAAATACAAAGAAATATAGTCCAAAAACCAGAAGACAGATTAAAATGGAATGCTAATAAGAATCCTCATAAATCCAAAGGAGAAAGAGCTAAGAATGGTTTTTACATTTTTAAAGCATTGTGAAAAAAAGATATAACAGAGACTGTATATTGCTCATGTAGCTTAAAATATTTACAGAAAGTTTGCTGACCTCTGATCAATACTATATTTTATTTATGTACATGAATGCCAAAATCACAAATAGAATATTAGCATATACAATCTGCAGTACATTAAAAGTTTGTCATATTAAAACATTAAGGAGATTTTTCTCTATAGATGCTCAAAAGGCATTAGAATAAAATTCAACGTCAATTTTTTTTTTTTTTTGAGACAGAGTCTCACTATGTTGCCCTTGGTAAAGTGCCATGGCATCACATCTCACAGCAACCTCAGACTCTTGGGCTTAAGCAATTCTCTTGCCTCAGCCTCCCAAGAAGCTGGACTACAGGTGCCTGCCACAAAGCCTGGCTATTTTTTGGTTGTAGTTTTCATTGTTGTTTGGCAGGCCCGGGCCAGGTTTGAACCTGCCAGCTCTGGTGTATGTGGCTGGCACCCTAGCCACTGAGCTACAGGTGTTGAGCCTCAACATCAATTTTTTATTAAAAATAAAACTATATATATATATATATTTTTTTTTTCTTAGAGACAGAATTTCACTTTATCACCCTCGGTAGAGTGCTGTAGCATCACAGCTCACAGCAGCCTCCAGCTCATGGGGTTAGGTGATTCCCTTGCCTCAGCCTCCCGAGTAGCTGGGACTACAGGCACCCGCCACAACGTCTGGCTATTTTTTTGTTGCAGTTTGGCCAGGGTTGGGCTCAAACCCACCACCCTCAGTATATGGGGCTGGTGCCCTACCCACTGAGCCACAGGTGCTGCCCCAAAAATAAAACAATAATTTAATAGGATTACATGAAAGAAAGTTTTCCACCTCATTATTCTATAAGAAGGACATTCTAGATGTATTACTAGTAAGTCACCACAATAAGGGTGTCCACTATTATTACCATTATGTAATATTTTGAACAAATTAGAAAATATAAAAAGCCTGGGTGCAGTGGTGTATAGTCTCATGCCTGTAATCCTAGCATTCTGGGAGGCCGAGGTGGGAGGATTGCTTGAGCTTAGGAGTTTGAGACCAGCCTGAGCAAGAGCTAGACCTTGTTGCTACAAAAAATAGAAAAATTATATAGGTACACTGGTGTGCATCTGTCATCCCAGCTATTTAGGAGGCTGAGACAGGAGAATTGCTTGAGTATAAGAGTTTGAGGTTGCAGTGAGCTATGATCATGCCACTGCACTCAAGCTGAAGGGCTGAAGGTGACAGGGTGAGACCCTGTCTCAAGAAATAAAAGGAAAAAAATGAAAAAATAATTATGAAATAAACTATTTGTATTAAAGTTGGAAACAGAGATAAGACCATTATTTGCAGGCAATGTAATTGTACATCTGGCCAACCCAGTTGGAAAACAACCAATTGAAAGATTAGAAAGAGGAACTGATCTCATTTAAAATACTAACAAAATTATAAAAATAACTAGGTAGAGTGCCATGGCATTAGAACTCCAAGCAACCTCAAACTCATGGGCTCATGTGAACCTCTTTCTTTAGCCTCTCAAATAGCTGGTACTACAGGCACCAGCCACAACGCCTGGCTAATGTTTCGAGATGGGGGTCTTGCTCTCAATCTGGCTGATCTTGAATTCCTGAACTCAGGCAATCCACCCACCTCAGCTTCCCAGAGTGTTAGGATTATAGGTATGAGCCACTGCACCTGGCCCCATGTTCAAATTTTTAAGAAAACGTAGTTTAAGGAGCATAATTCGGAAAAGATACATATGCATATGTGTATGTGTGTGTGTAGGGAGAGAGCAAGATGGAGGGAGAGGGAGAAAAGTGCATTTCCTGGAGCAATATGAGTACTTAGCAGAGCTAAAGATGAAAAGCAAGCTAGTTGACCATAACAATCTGTGTTAGACTCATGACTTGTTTTGGGGAATGATTATTTTACAGGATATTTATAAGGTTATTTTGAAAAACTAATATACATCTTATTTTACCTGTTTTCATATTGATATGAGCTATAGCTATATAGATCTATCCTAGATCATCTGTATTATCACATATCTAATCCATTCTGTAATATTTCTTTTTTCTTTTCTTTTCTTTTCTTTTTTTTTTTTTTTTTTTGAGATAGAGTCTTACTATGTCACCCTGGGTAGAGTGCTATGGTGTTAATAGCTCACAGCAACTTGAAACTCTTAGGCTCAAGCAATCCTCTTGCCTCAGTTTTTCATTTTTAGTAGAGATGGGGACTCACTCTTGTTCAGGCTGAGCTCAGGTGATCCACCCGCCTTGGCCTCCCGGAGTACTAGGATTACAGGCATGACCCAGTGTGCCTGGCCCATTCTGTAATATTTCTTCTTAATATTCATGTCTCCTAACATTGCTTTTTGCTCCATTTTCTGTTCATGATTTCTGTAGGGCTCACCCGATTTTTTAGTTTCTCTGTCATGCTTTGCCCTCTGTTCATTGTTCCTTGTTTAATTTCCCCTTCTCTTTTCAGTTTTGAGGGTCATATTTTTTAAAATTGCAAATATATGTATGTTCAATATTAATTTTCCTCTCACTTTTCTACTATAGCAGATTTTTTTTTTTTCCTGAACTAAGGATAAATATGTGCTTGAGATTCTATTCCAGGAGTCTGGACCTGAAAATAGAGAATTGGTAAAACAATATATCTCACTTACATAAGAAATATATCACAAATTTTAAAGTATTCTTAATTTTTCTCATTTCTAGAAGTCCAGAAATTAGATGACCTGATAAAGAGATGCCAGGAAAACCAAGATAAACACTTGTGGGGCACTTCACTTCTCAGCAACAACACATTCTCTAAGAAGAGAGAGAAGGTTTTTAGAAAAACACATGATCTGGATACAAACCTAGTTTCTTTAAGAAAAATACCCTGTCAGTATGACTTAAGTGGAATGAAATATGTTTCAGAATCAAGTATTAGTGATGAAAATCTGTCAAGTAAGAACTCTTATGAAATTAATATATGTGAAAAGTTGCCTTTTGATACTAAGCAAGAAAAGACTCACACTGGAAAGAAATGTAATGAATATAACCAAGATGGGAAATCCTCAAGTCTTAATGAACAATTTATTGAACATCAGAAGATTCAAACTTTGGGACCATCTTTGGAAGACAGTGAATGTGGGATCACCTTTCCCAAGAAGGCAGCCCTCATCACACATAAGATATCTAAAACAGGAGAGATATCCTATGATCCTAAGCAACGTGGGGAAAATGTCAATGCCATGTTAACCCCCAAAGTTCACCAGGAACCTCTCATAAGGAGGGATCACTCTGAAGTTAATGAGTGTGAGAAGTTAACTCTCTTTAAAAATCAGAACGTTAATACAAGAGAGAAAACCCATGAGTCTAATGAAAATGAGAATTTCAGCAGTAAGTCACATCTCATGAATTTTCCTCATAAAACTCACACTGGAAAGAGAACCTTTCCATGTAGTCATTGCCAGAAATCTTTTTGCCAGGAGTCCTATCTCACTCAACATCAAAGGATACATACAAGAGAGAAACCATGTGAAAACAAATCACAACTCAGTGACTCACAGATAACTTACCCAAGAGAGAAACCTAATGAATGTGATAAAACCCCTGTGAAGTCATCCCTCAATGATCACCAGAAAACACAGTCAGAAAAGAAGCTTTATATATGCAATGACTGTAAGAAACCTTTTCGTCATAGCTCAGCCCTACAAGTCCATCAGAGAATTCACACAGGAGAAAACCCCTATCAATGCAATGAATGTGGGAAATGTTTCTATGCAAAATCAAACTTCATTCATCATCAAAGAACTCACACAGGGGAGAAACCATATGAATGTAAAGAATGTGGGAAATCTTTCTGTGTGAAATCTAACCTAACTAAACACCAAAAAACACATACAGGGGAGAAACCTTTCAAATGTAATGAATGTGGGAAAACTTTCTTCCAGAAGTCACAATTTGCTGACCATCAGCGAACACACACAGGGGAGAAACCTTATGGTTGCAATGAGTGTGGAAAATCTTTCTACTATAAGTCAGCCCTAAACGTACATCAAGGGAAGCATACAGAAGAGAAACGCTATAAATGTACAGAGTGTGGGAAATCCTTCTGCTATAAGTCAGCCCTAATTATACATCAGGTAATTCATACAGGTAAAAAACCCTATGATTGTAATGAATGTGGGAAGGCCTTTTGTGTGAAGTCAAATCTCACTAAACATCAGAAAATTCACACAGGGGAAAAACCCTATGGGTGTAATGAGTGTGGCAAATCCTTCTCTATGAATTCAGTC
Source organism: Nycticebus coucang (assembly GCF_027406575.1). Classification (NCBI taxonomy): domain Eukaryota; kingdom Metazoa; phylum Chordata; class Mammalia; order Primates; family Lorisidae; genus Nycticebus; species Nycticebus coucang. The sequence continues at coordinate 67,250,050 of NC_069791.1, read as the reverse complement.
CTAATTGTACATCAGAGAACTCACACAGGGGAAAAACCCTTTGGATGCAATGAATGTGAAAAGTCCTTCTACAAAAAGTCAGCCCTCACTAAACATAAGAGAACTCACACAGAGGAAAGGCCACATGAATGTAACGAATGTGGAAAGTCCTTCCACATGAAATCAACCTTAGTTATACATCAGAGAACTCACACTGGAGAGAAACCTTACAAATGTAATGATTGCGAAAAGTCATTCTATGTGAAGTCACATCTTAATATTCATCAGAGAAATCACACAGGAAAGAAACCCCATGTATGTAATGAATGTGGGAAAGCCTTTTCAATGAAGTCAAACCTCACTGATCATCAGAGAACACATTCAAAAGAGAAACCCTATGAATGTAATGAATGTCAGAAAACCTTTCGCCATAAGTCAACCCTAACTGTACATCAGAGAACTCATACAGGAGAGAAGCCCTATAAATGTAATGAATGTGGGAAATCCTTTTATATGAAGTCAGCCCTCAGTCAACATCAGAGAATTCATACAGGAGAGAAACCCTATGAATGTAAAGAATGTGGGAAAACCTTCTTCCAGAAATCACACCTTACTAAACATCAGAGAACACACACAGGGGAGAAACCTTATGAATGTAACGAGTGTGGGAAAACTTTCTTCCAGAAGTCACATCTCATTGAACATCAGAGAACACACACTGGGGAGAAGCCCCACAAATGTAATAAATGTGGCAAATCCTTTTGCTATAAATCAGCCTTAACCATTCACCAGAGAACTCACACAGAAGAGAAGCCCTATAAATGTAATGAATGTGATAAATCTTTCTGTATGAAATCACACCTCACTGTGCATCAGAGAACTCACACAGGGAAGAACCCATTTGAATGTAACGAATGTGGGAAAACTTTTTACGTGAAGTCAAACCTCATCAATCATCAGAGAACTCACACAGGGGAGAAGCCATATGAATGTAATAGATGTGGGAAATCTTTCTGTATGAAGTCAACCCTCACAGTACATCAACGAACACACACAGGGGAGAAACCTTATGAATGTAAAGAATGTGGGAAAACCTTCTGCAAGAAATCAACTCTGACTAGTCATCAGATGATTCACATAAGAGTGATACCCTAAATGGTAACAAATGTGGAAAATCCTCCTTTGGGAAGTTAAACTTTACTATAGTGAGAAAACTCTTGGGGAAAACCTTATGAATATAGTAATATGGAGATCTCCTTTTGTGTAAGTTTAGTGTGTACCTGGCATCAGAAATCGCAAACATGGTAAGGGCTGGAGGGCTCTCCATGAATGAAATGAAATGGGATAATTATGTCTTATTACTAAATATCAGAACTCCAATGGAGAGTGATTTCTAAGAACATCCCGTATGATAGTATCCACCAACAAATCGAATATGGTACATGCTTCAGAGAAATCACTGGGAAAAAACAATATGATAATAGTATAAAAGCATTGGCAAATACACAGCTTACTGTACACCAGGTAATTGATATTGGTGTGCTTTATGTACATGAATTCTTTCAAGAAAAATATTAAACCTTATGTAAGCAGAAAATACTGAGGGGCAGCTGTCAATTTAGGAGACAGAGATATTTTTTTTCTCTAGAAATAATGTAATAGAAGTCATGTTTCAGACCTGGTACCAATTTGTTGAAAATACAACAAATATATTTAATGCTAATGATATCCATTGTTGGAATATGAAGCATTTTGGAAAACACAAATTGCAGCAGGAGCTGACAGCATCAAATACTTAATACCCATGGAGATAGGAATAAACAGGATAATGGGCCTAAGGAAGGAAGCAAGGCTTCTTTGCATATACCTTTATATGAAGTTCAGTCTTGAATAAACAAGTGATTTACATACTCAAAAAGAAAAGCAGATTCTGAATTTGAGAGCAAAGAGAAATCAACTTAAGTTTATATCAAATTGGTAACCACATAGAAAAAGTCATTCTTTCAAGAGATTTTCAAACATAATATTATGACTGTGCATCCTTAGTGGGATGTTTTTCAGAACAAAAACATAAAAAATCATGAATGCCACTGATTTCCATGTTAGTAACATCAGTGTTATTTTGAATCTATTTTGTGTACATTGTAGGGTCAAACAAAAAGAAATTATTAAGTTGCCAGAAACCAAAATTTTTGGTTTAAGAGATGTTCATAAAAAAAATCAAAATATTTATGTAAAAGTCCTCATAATGATAAATATGAATTGAAAATACCCACTCATTTAAAAAATATATATATTTCTAGCCGGGCGTTGTGGCGGGCGCCTGTAGTCCCAGCTACTCAGGAGGCTGAGGCAAGAGAATCGCTTAAGCCCAGGAGTTGGAGGTTGCTGTGAGCTGTGTGAGGCCACGGCACTCTACCGAGGGCCATAAAGTGAGACTCTGTCTCTACAAAAAAAAAAAAAAAAAAAAAAATATATATATATATATATATATATACACATTTCTTAGCTCTCTTCAGTGAGAGGGCCTGGAAGCAATGACACCCCCTAGCGATGAGCAAATTCAGTTCCAAACTCTGCCCTTAAAGCAGCCAAGACTCCTTGGAGAAATAGTTGGGTCTAGCTCTGGGCCTTGAAGTGTCCAAGTGAGGCTGGGTCAGAAGCCAAAGAAGCACTCAAATATTAATGGGAATGTGAGAAAGGACAAAGGAGCTAGCTAGAAGGGCCATGTTTGAGGTACTCTGATGATCAAAAAGAATGACTGTAAAATTTTGAATAAATAAAAATCTGAGTCCACAGTACTACAAGAAAGAGAAAGAGGCTAAAGTCATTTCTATCAAAGGGGACTCTTACACAAACTCTTTATTCTGTCATTTTGGAAAAGAATTAGGTTTTCACCTGCCCTTTTTGGTAGGAGTAGTTGTTCATCTCGATTATGGAAAATGATTTATTATCAAATAATGTCAGTAATAAATGCAGAAGGAATGATAGAATTTGAAAACTTGTTAATTTGCAACCCCAAGTGCATCTAAGCAATGATCATCAATGAATGCTAAAATCACTAGATGTGACGGAAACTTGTTAGTGCCAGAGTATCTCCCACAGATATCTTAATTATCAAAATTGGATAAAAGTATCTTAACAATGGAATGACTGCTCTACTTTAACCAATTGATCAAATCTAACAGTAATAGTAGTGACATTACTTGATGAAATACAGTACGAAATAGTTATGTAGTACTGGTAGTGTTTTTGCCGGAATATTTAATCTGAATTTAATCAAGTGTTTAGACTTAGATTACAGGAAATACAGGAACAACTTCAGGTGAGAAAACAAATTAGACAAATTCAGAATGTGGGTCATTTATAAGATACTTGGTGTGGTCTCATGAAAAAGTCTATGTCATTTTTAGAAAGAGAGAAAAGGTGGCGGGACTTTTAATTAAAAGAAACATAATTCAATGCAGTGCATAGGCCTTGATTGAATTCAAAAGATAGTTGGCCAACAAGACAGCTACATAGATATATTGGAGGTAGTTGGAAGATATATTGTGTAATGGGCATTAGATGGCATTACAGAATTAGACTTACTTTTCTTAAATGTGATAATTGTGGTTATAAATGTGTATTTCTAGGAGCTACATGCTGAATACATAGAGATGAACTGTCATGATGTCTGTCACTTCAAAGTACTTCAGGAAAAAGATACATAAATGAAACAAAAAGGGCAAAAATTTAGCAAGTGTTGAACTTAGTGGTAGATACATGGGTATTCAGTGTATTTTTCTTAAGCGTTCTGTTTGAAAAAAAAATTTTTTTTTGCAGTTTTTTTGGCCGGGGCTGGGTTTGAACCCAGCATATGGGACCGGCACCCTACCACTTTGAGCCACAGGTGCCACCCTGTTTGAAATTTTTATAATGAAATGTTTTGGAGAAGTACCATATCACTTATTTATTCTCTTACTGTTTCTTCGCACATACAAATACTTCTGCTTGTTGTTACTATCTGCTCATTAATAAAGAAGCCAAACAATGCCTTTTAAAAAAGCATTCAGCTGTCTTGGGTTTTAGTCTTTTTTTTTTTTTTTTTTTTTTTGTAGAGACAGAGTCTCACTTTATTGCCCTCGGTAGAGTGCCGTGGCTTCACACAGCTCACAGCAACCTCCAACTCCTGGGCTTAAGTGATTCTCTTGCCTCAGCCTCCCAAGTAGCTGGGACTACAGGCGCCCGCCACAACGCCCAGCTATTTTTTTTTTTTTTTTGGTTGCAGTTTGGCCGGGGCCGGCCCGAACCCGCCACCCTCGGCATATGGGGCTGGCGCCCCACCGACTGAGCCACAGGCGCCGCCCGGATTTTAGTCATTTTAATAACACATTTCAGAATGTATGTAAATGCAGGGTACACTGTTAACATAACCTTGTGTTAAGAATTAGTTGCAACCGCTAGTTTTCATTACACCCTGACAGTAAAAATAGTTCTGTATAATGAAATTACCCTTCTTTTCTGCTCCTGACATGTTTCCAAAGGGTACCTAAAGAGGTATGGTGGCATAGACTGTGTGTAGGATCCAGAAACTATTTGCATAACAGGGTGGCAGCTATTGTCCCTTGATTCTTTCTCTCTTGTTTACCTGTATTTCTTTCAGGAGGTTGGCGGGCTGCTCTCTGCTCCTTCCCTGGTGAAGAACTTTGATGTGGCCCAGTTTTCCTTTCCTTACCAGGAATTGTTTGAGTTGGGCATATGACTAAGCATTGGCTACTAGGATGTATAGAGAAGTATTTTGGGTGACTTTCAGGAAAGGTTTTAGCATTGATAAAGAGGCACGAGCAGAATGGCTTTGGACTTCTGAATATGACCATTGGTTGCATCTTGTGGCTCAGATGGAAGAGCTTGGCCAGTGATAGTACAGAGTACTGAATTTATGGGTGCTGAAGTGGATCTGTATTGGGAACATGAAGTTGTTATTTTCCTTATTGTTAGAGTTGAGATTTTTGTTACTTGGAGCATACTGTATTTCCTTGAAAGCAATTTGGAGACAAAGTATTTCTTTTGAGAAAATGATTCAGTAGCTGCTTTATGCTCTGTAAATTTCCATGTAATAAGTTAATAGAATATAGTGCATCAAATCTTCATTTGGAACTTACTTACATATTAAGTATTTTCTCTTCATACAAAATACCTACTTAAAAATTAAGTGTTTTTTTTTTTCATTGACATTTTCCCATGTTTTCTTGCCAAGATGAGAGGATCTAAGGTGGCTCTGTAGCTCAGTGCATAGGGTACCAGCCACATATACTGAGGCTGGCAGGTTCGAATCTGGCCCAGGCCAACTAAAACAACACTGACAACTCCAACAACAACAAAAAAATAGCCGGGCATTGTGGTGGGCGCCTATAGCCCCAGCTACTTGGGAGGCTGAGGTAAAAGAATCGTTTAAGCCCAAGAGCTTGAGGTTGCTGTGAGCTGTGATGCCATGGCACTCTACCCAGGGCAGCAGCTTGAGACTGTGTCTCAAAAAAAAAAAAAGGAAAAAGAAAGATGAGAGGATCTAATTATTTTCTCAGTGAATCAGTAATTATCCTAAGACATTTTATCTAATTCATCTTTGGTCCCTGATTTGAAATACTTTTATCATATACTTTATTTGTAGTAGCTTTATCTTTTGTCTGCTCAGTACTCTTCTCATATCCTTCTAAAAAGGGAAGCTATGACTCCAGAACTGGAGTCCTTGGGAGACCAGTCATCTCACCCATCCTTTTGGCCCAACTTGAATTTTCCAAGGAAGGGATTTGTTTTAAGAAAGGCCAATGAGAATCTTTATTCTCATAAATTTTGCGATGGGAGATCATTGTAGACCAGTTTTTTGTTTTTACCCTGGAGTTGCCAGCAGCTTGGTTTATACTGGGTTTTGACTTACTTGCAGTCTTAGTCCTGACACATAGCTTGTGAGTATAGTCATGCATCATTTAACGAATAGGGATGTGTTCTGAGAAATGTGTTCAGGTGATTTTGTCATTGTTTGAACAATCATGGAGTATACTTATACAAACCTAGATAGCATAGCTTACTACACAACTAGGCTGCATAGTGTGGCCTATTGCTTCTAGGCTACAAACCTGTACAGCAGGATGCTGTATTGAATACCATAGGCAATTGGAACACAATGGTAAGTATTTGTTCATTTAAACTTATGAAAACTTAGTAAAGGTACAGTAAAAATGGTAGAATCTTATGACCCTGGGTGTGGTGGCTTACGCCTATAATCCCAGCTACTTGGAAGGCTGAGGCAGAGGATTACTTGACACCAGGAGTTTGAGACCATCATAGCAAGATTCCATCTTTAAGAAAACAAAAATAAAATTATATTATAGGAATACCATTGTGTATGTGGTCTGTCATTGAATGAAATACCATCATGCAGCTTATGACAGTAGTCCAGTTCTTTGTGATTTTTGTTTTGTTTTACTTAACTACTTTATAATTGTGCTAAAGAGAGATATGTTTCAAATGCTTATGCTTTATAATCCTTTTCTATCTATTAAGGATTAAGACTTCATTCTATTTTTCAAACCTTTCTTGGTCTTTTCCTATAATAGTTCTCAGAGATGACCTTTAGAGTGATTTATCAGGCACTCCAAAAGCCTTTGGGGATTGTGATTGAATTTGCATTTAAATTTAACAATTAATTGCTCACTGAGAGTGGCCCACTCTTAATCCGGCTTGCTTGAACCATTCCCTGGTGACCAATCAGAAACTGGGGGCTCACTCTGCAACTGTTTCCCCTGTCCAGGGACAGTCATTTCGATAGGCCCATTACTGTTACTGAGCATTCCTGGGCCTTCAGGCTGGCTTATTCCTCCAATTGCCTCCTCCCCCTTTTTTCTTTCTTTGCTTATCTCCCCCCGCCCCTTTTTCTTTTTGCCTTATTTGAATGGCCTGTAGAGGTTAATTTTCCCCCACCTGCTTATCTAAAGACTTTCAGCTTCCAGGTAGGGTAGGAGGACTTTTTGTTGAAGTTGGAGGCATTTGCTGGATGCTCTCTCCATTGTTTAAGAATGATATTTTCTTCAACAAATGCAGACATAGAATCTCTCACGTAACAGAAGTTCAGTTATGTTGGGATTGTGATTGAATTTGCATTTAAATTTAACACCAATAACAGAAGTCCAAAATCAGCACTCTTGCTCAGAGAGTGGCTCCTAGAGACTTCAGTTTTTCTAACAGTGGCCTCTCAGTTCTCCTTCCTGAGGCTTCCAAGGTCAATGTGCTCATAAACAGAGAGAACTTGAGGACACACTGTCTTGGCCACTTTACCTGTGGCAAGTGACACAATTTCACCCAACTCAACTGGTGACACCTCATCTGGTGCAAGGGCCTGCCAAGTATCATCTCTGCCTGGACAGCTATCTTTGTTATCTTCCTTTCTGATCTGGTCCTGACAGGCATCTAGCCAACTCTGTCTTATGCTTTGCTTTGCTTTCCAACTTAACTTTCCTTTTGTCTAGCCAGGTGGACATTTGACTGAATGATGTTTTTTGTTTTTTGGCCGGGGCTAGGTTTAAACCCACCACCTCCAGCATATGGGACCGGCGCCCTACTCCTTGAGCCACAGGTGCCGCCCCATGACTGAATGATGTTTTGACTACTGCCTATCTGACCAGTAGCCCTCATCCACCTTCACTGACTGCCTGGCTGGCTAGCTGACTGCCTAACCTTCCTTGCAGACCTCTCTGACCTGAGGACCCTGCTGAGTAAGACAATGGGGGCACATGGCCAGAGTGATGGCTGTGCACTTTTTGCTCTCACTCTAGCCTCTGTGGGGTGGTGTGGCACTACCCTTACCAGAAGGGGCCCGCTCTCAGGTTTCCTGAGCAGATGAACCAGCCATTGATGGTGGAGACACACCCTTCTCATCTAGGACTCATTGATAAGAACCAGAGAGTTCATGAGGCTCCTGAATAGCTTTGCAGAGTTGGGTCTGTGGGTATGTGGACTTGTCTGAGGAGAAGGTTCACTACACTCCCCAAATCAAGAACCACTGCTCATATGAGATTTATTAGAATTGGTCAAGTCCCACCACCAAGTTAGTACTCTCTGTCCTGGGAAGCACCAAGTAGGGTGCTGAGATTGTGGAGGGAAAAGTCAGAGGTTCTTGCTTGTCTTCAAAGCCCCACTTACACCCAGTTTGAATGTGTTGGCCCAGGGATTCCCAAGATGTCCTCAGTTTGCTTCCTGCCAGAATACAGGATTACCATGCTCAGCCACAGAGCAGATGCTTCTGCCTGAATGGAGAGGTTCCTTCTTCCAGGAGTGTCTCTCAGTGGAGGGCAGGGGGAGAGTAGGGCAAGGACAGTGCCTCTGTGTGCTCACATGACTGGATGTGGACAACATCCATGTGTGAATGATCACTGGGGTCAGTAGTCACATCTTTGCACTGTATGCGGTGTGAGCGTTCATGTCCTTATCATGAGAGGGGACACTTTTCAAGACAAGTTATGAGTAAGGATGTTGTGAAAGTATTTACAGATGTGCAAGTGCTCATCCCTCCAATCAAAACCAGGGAGTCAACACATCTTTTTCTTTATCACCATATTTGCCAAGTCCCCTTCTCTCCAGTCTTCCTCCTAATTATCTAATGTACTTGTTCCTTTGCTAATTATGGCAACTTCATCTCTCCCCTGGACTTTCTTACTCAGCACCCTCTTCCCCAAGGTATTATGCCCCATCTTGGGCCCCATGTACTCTCTCTAGAGCAGCCATACCGTTTTCTTTCCTTGTTTCTCTCTCTCTCCCTTTCTTTTTATTTCTTTTTTCTTTCCTTCCCTCCCTTCTTTCTCTCTTTTACTTTGAGGTTAGCAAGATAATGTTAAGGGATACATATAAATAGTAAAATGGTTGCAGTGGTGAAGTAGATTAATATATCTATCATCTTACCTAGTTATATTTTTGGTGGTAAGAATAGCTAAAATCTATTTATGTAATGAAAATCCCTATATAATATAGTTAACTACAATCCTCCTGGTATACACCAGATCACCAGACTTATCTTAAATACCTGCTACTTTGTATCCTTTGACCTACATCACCATATTTCCTTCCCTGAACACCTTCCCTATGCCAATGGTAACCACTGTTTTAGTGTCTATTTCTGAATATCTGACCTTTCCATTTATATGTGAAATTTTTAGATTTCACATATAAATGAGATTACGTAGTTTTTTTTCTTTCCGTGTTTGGTTTATTTCTGTTGGCATAATGTAATGCCCCAGATCTATTCATGTGTGGCAAATGGCAGGATCTACCTTTTAAGATTGAGTAGTATTACACTGTATATCTATATACTTCATTTTATTTATCTATTTGTCCATCCCTGGACACTTAGGTTGTTTTTATATCTTGGATATTGTGAATAATGCTGCAAATGAACATGGGAGTGCAAATAGCCTTATGAGGTGGTGCTTTTCTCCCCTTTGGATAATGCTCAGAAGAGGGAATCCTGGATATGGTAGTTTTATTTTTAATTTCTTTAGGAACCTCCATATATTTTCCCTAATGACTATATCAAGCTACATTCCCACCAACAGCGTACAAGGGTCCCCTTTACAGTCTTGTCAACATTTATCTCTTGGATTTATAAAAAGAATTGCCCTCCTAATGGTTGTCAGGTGATATCTCATTCTTATTTTATTAATATATTTACCTGAAGATTAGTGATGCAAAGCATGTTTTCATATATTTGTTGGCCATTTTTATGTCTTCTTTTGAGAAATATCTGTTTAGTTTTTTTGCCAATTGTAAATTGAATTATTTGTTTTTTGGCATTGAGTTCTAAGTGTTGTTTATAAGTTTTATATACTAACCTCTTATCAGATTATGTGGTTTGCAAATAATTTTCCCAGTCTGTAAGTTGTCTTTTCATTTTATTTTTCCTTTGCTATATTGTTTGATGTCTCATTTATTTATTTTTGCTTTTGTAGCCTGTGTTTTTGGTGTGATAGCCAAAAAATCATCACTAAGGCCAATGTGAAGGAGATTCCCCCTATGTTCTCTTCTAAGAGTTTTATGATTTCAGGTCTTACACTTAGGTCTTTTATCCATTTTGAATTGATTTATGTGTATGGTATAACATAAAGGCTAAGTTTCATTCTTTTGGAAATCTAGTTTAATGAAGAGACTATCCTTTCTCAATCATGTGCAGTTGGTGCTTTTGAAAATTATTTGACTGTATGTTTGGATTTATTGCTGGACTCTATTCTGTTCTGTTTGTCCATGTTTCTGTTTTTATGGCAACATCATACTGTTTTGATCACTATAGCTTTGTAATGTTACATCAGGAAGTGTGATGATTCCAACTTTGGTTTTCTTTTTCAGTATTGCTATGCTCTTCATAAGTTTTTTTTGTTCCATATTAATTTTAGGATTTTTTTCCTAATTCTGTAAAGAAAACCATTGGAATTTTGATAAAGATTGTGCTAGATCTGTATATTGCTTTGGGTAATATGAGCCTTTTAACAATATTCTTTCATTCCATGAACACAGGATCTCTTTCCATTTATTTGTCTTTTGTAATTTCTTTCATCAATGTTTTATAGTTTTCCATGTAAAAATCTTTTACCAGCTTGGTAAAATTTATTACTAAGTATTTTATTTTAATTTTCTGTGTGCTATCACAAATGAGCTTGTTTTGTTAATTTCATTTTCAGCTAGGTCATTATTTTTAAATAGAAATGCTACTGATTTTTGTATACAGAGGGTGACAAAAATGTATATACATTTTAAGAAAGAAAAAACTGTATTAAATTGTAATATTCTCTATGTATCAATAACATTTGTTATCATGTACATTGTTTCCTACATCTCTTGTAACTGAAGAAGTCAAATATGACTCAAATATCACAATTTTCTTGAGCAGTTTTGTATCATTGGAGGTATTAGCTTAGTTTTCTTGCAGTGTTTCGCTTAGGTATCAGGATAATGCTGGCCTTATAAGATGTATTTGGAAGTGCTTCCTTTTGCTCTATTTTTTTGGAAAAATTTAAGAAATATTGGTAATGATTCTTCTTTGAATATTTGGTAGAATTCAACCATGAAGCCATTTGTAGGCTTTTCTTTGTAAGGAGGATTCTAATTACTTCTTCAATCTCTTTGTTATTGCTATTCAGGTCTTCTATTTCTTCCTAATTCAATTTTGGTAGGTTATTCTTTCTTTTCTTTTTTTCTTTCCTTTTTTTTTTTTTTTTTTTTGAGATAGAGCCTCAAGCTGTTGCCCTGGGTAGAGTGCCATGACATCACAGCTCACAGCAACCTCCAATGCCTGGGCTCAAGTGATTCTCCTGCCTCCACCTCCCAAGTAGCTGGAACTACAAGTGCCCGCCACAACACCTGGCTATTTTTTGGTTGCAGCCGTCATTGTTTGGCAGACCTGTCAACTCAAGTGTATGTGGCTGGCGCCTTAGCCACTTGAGCCACAGGCACCAAGCCTGGGTTATTCTTTTTCGAAATTTATGTTTTCTCTCGGTTAATTTGTTGTCATATAGTTAATAATAGTACTAGGTTAATTTGTTGTCATATAGTTAATAATAGTACTATATGATCCTTTTTATTTCTGAGGCATCTATTGTAATTTCTTCACTGTCATATCTGATTTCATTTGAGTCTTCTCTATTTTTTTCTTAGTTTGAGGTTTCTTGATTTTATTTTTTCAAAGAACCAACTCTTGGTTTTGTTGATTTTTTAATGGTTTTTCTGTTCTCTATCTTACTTTTGTTCTGGTCTTTTTAACTTTTTCCTTCTGCTAACTTTGGGTTTAGTTTGTTCTTTTTCTAGCTCCTAAAGGTATACAAGGTTATTTGTTTAGTATCTTTCTTCTTTTTACTGTAAGCATTTATTGCCATAAATTTCCCTCTGGAACTTATTTTGCTGCTTGTCGTAGGTTTTGGTATATTGTATTTTCATTGCCATTTGTCACAGATATTTTAAAATTTCACTTTTGGGCTGAGTGTGGTGGCTCATGCCTGTAATCCTAGCATGCTGAAGTGGGTGGCAGAGCTCACAGGTTTGAGACCAGCCTTAGCAAGAGAACCTGTCTCTTAACAATAGCTGGGCATTGTGGGGAGGCTGAGGTTTCTGTGAGCTACGATGCCATGGCACTCTTCCCCAGAGTGTCAAAGTGAGACTGTCTCAAAAAAATTTTTTTTTCACTTTTTATTTCTTTGACCCACTGATATTTTGGGGAACATGTTATTTAATTTCCACACATTTGTGAATTTTCTAGATGCCTCCTGTTATTTACTTTTAGTTTCATACTTTTGTGGTCAGAAACTAAACCAAATGTTATTTCAGTGTTCTCTTGAATTTAAGACTTGTGTTGTGACATGTATCCTAGAGAATGTTCCATCTGCATTAGAGAATGTATATTCTGCTATTGTTGAATGGGACATCCTATATATGTCTGTTAGGTCAATTCGGTCTAATATGCAATTCAATTTCAGAATTTTCCTATTAATTGTCTGGTTGATCTACTTTTGAAAGTGAGGTATTCAAGTCCGCAGCTATTACTGTATTGCTACCTGTTTCTTCCTTCATGTACATTAATGCTTGCTTTATATATTTAGGTGCTCTGATATATTTAGGTGCATATGGAATTGTCATGTCCTCTTGATGAATTGACCCCATTTTCATTAAATAATCCTCCTTTATTGTAATAGTTTTTGACTTGAAGTTCATTTTAACTGATATTAAGTATAGCCACATCTCTATTTTGGTTACTTTTGCATGTAATAACTTCTTCCAATGGCTCTTGTGTAGGCAGCATAAAGTTGCATCTTTAAAATAAAATCAATTAGGCCACTGTATGCCTTTTGATTGGAGAGTTTATCCATTTATATTCAAGGTAAGGACTTACTCCTGCCATTTTGTTGTTTTTTTGTACATGTGTGTGTACATATATAAATGTGTATATATATATGTATATATATTTTTTTGAGACAGTCTCACTCTGTTGCCTCAGGTAGTGTGTCATGGCATTATAGCTCACAGCAACCTCAACTGGTTATATCCTAGATCCTTTTTTCATTTCTTCCTCTCGTTTGTGATTTGACAATTTTTCTGTAGCAGCAAGTTTTTACTTTCTCATTTGTATGTCTGCTATAGTTTTTCGCTTTGTGGCTACCATGGGGTTTACATAAAACATCTTGTAGTTATTTTTAATGTGTTTGTTTTCTTTTTTCTTTTTGTGTTGCAGTTGTCATTTTTTTTTTTAAGCTGGCCCAGGCCAGGTTTGAACCTGCCACCCTTGGTGCATGTGGCTGGCACCATAACCACTGTGCTATGGGAGGCAAGCCAACATCTTGTAGTTATAATAAGACTATTTTACTCTGATAACTTTGGTTGCCTATAAATACGCTAGACTTTTAACCCTCTTCACAATTTTCTTATTTTTGTTGTCACAATTTATCTTTTTATTTTGTATTCCATCACAACTTATTTTAGCTTAGTTTTTTTACTGTTTTTATTTTTAACCTTCATCTAGAGATTTGAAAGATTTACCTATTACATTAATGGAGCATTCTTAATTTGACTGTGAATTTGCCTCCACCAGTAAGTATTATACTTTGTTTTCATAATGATAATTATTGTTCTCTTATTTCTGGCTGAAGAATTCTGTAAACATTTCTTGTAAGGCAGGTCCGGTGGTGATGAATTCCCTCAGCTTATTTTTTGTTTTGTTTTTGATTCAGAGTTTCACTATGTTGCCCTCAATGGCGTCATATCTTGCCACGTGCTATGGCATCACATCTCACAGCAACCTCAAACTCTTGGGCTTGAGTGATTCTCTTGCCTCAGCCTCCCCAGTAGCTTGGACTACAGGTGCCTGCCATAACACCTGGCTATTTTTTTGTTGCAGCTGTCGTTGTTTATCAGGCCCAAGCTGGGTTCGAACCCTCCAGCCTCGGTGCATGTGGCTGGTGCCTTAACCACTGTGCTAATGGGCGTCACACCAGCTTTCTGTTTTGTCTAAGATGCTCTCTGTAAATCCTTTCAGGGGTTCTCCTAGCCCTTAAGATAAAGTCTCAATTCCTTACCAGACTTGCTCATTACTTCCTCCCCATTTGTTTCCATGATTCCATGAAATCTTGCCTCTCCTCAGGGCTTGTGCCTGAGCTCTTGTCATACCCAGGACTGAGATCCTGACCTAGCTCTTGGCCACTGATCCTGGCTCTAGAACACCACATGCTGCATACACTAGGATATTAAAGTGACTTTTCCAGAACCTTTCAGTTCCCTGTGATCTTTGTGGGGCCTTTCACTCTAGACCTGAGCCTTTTGACCTAACACTTTAAGGGGGCCGGTGGGACTGGCAAGTATTGTATGAAGTATTTCAAAAGATAAAGAACAGCATCAACTCCAATGAACAAGCATCATTACAACTAGGGGGAGCACTACTGGTCTTTCCTTAAACTCAAGCCCCTCCCTTGTTTTGATGTTTTGTCAATGCCTTGTGTCTTTTATTATATTTCTGTGTATCCAAAGCTCTGCATCATTTTCAGTGAATGATAGTGCACTCTTTGGTGTCTAGTTTTTAATCTCAAAATGTAGTTTTGAGATTTGCTGATATTAAAATATTTAAATCCAGTTCATTTTTAGTTCTATACTTCATTTTATTAATGCATAGCAATGTTTTTTATTCTCCTGCTAATGGATGTTGCAGTGAACCAAATGTATCCCCCCAGAATACCCGTCAGAACCCTAATCCCATGTGATAGTATTTTAAGGTGGAGACTTGGGATGTAATTAGGTCATGAGGGAGGAGCCCTTACACATGGGATTAGTAGCCTTATAAAATAGGCCCCAGAGAGCTTCCTCACTCTGGCTTAAGGCAGGATGTATACACAATGCAGATTAAAGACTCCAGGGAGTCTTTGGAGAATGCTCCTGGCCAACTATATCAACTTTGAACAAGTACAGACTTTGAAAGGCATTTCCTCCATTGCCAGACACTAGCTCCTAACTATGTCACCTACCTTCTCAAGAACACTGCTTTCAAATTGCAGGGTATGGTGGCCCATTGTACTGGGCAGTGGAGTCAACCTAGAAGATTGAGATACTTAAAAAAAAAAAAAAATGAAACCTTTTATAATAGAAAATATCAGGGAGCAGCATAATAGTAAGATCATTACTATATGTCATTCTATGAAATCTTTTCAGTTTCTTCTTCCTAAATGCTACTTCATCCATGTATCTCTGTAGCTCACACCCTTATCTCCTCTAGTCCTCTTTCAATGCCATCTTTCCAACCAGCCTGCCTTATGACCCTGTTTAAAATAGAACTGTCCCCTCTGGAGACTTTCTGCATTGTTGTTTCTTTCTTGTAGAGTCCTTATCTTTGCTTACCATGCCATATGCTCTGTTCATCTTCGCTTCACTCCTGTAGCCCCAGCACCTGCAATATAGCTTGATATACAGTAAGTGCTCATTAAAATGTGTTGAATGAATAGGTGTGTGTATTTTATTAGGTAGCAAAGTAAAATGCATTTTTTTTTCCTGTTTTTGGCCGGAGCTGGGTTTGAACCCTCCACCTCCGGCATATGGGGCCAGTGCCCACTCCATTGAGCCACAGGCACTGCCCAAGTAAAATGCATTTGTAACGAAGGGTTGAAGTAGAAAAAATTGAAAGACACTGCTCTAGAGATACACATAAGTGCACAAAACTTGTATTAGAATGTTCATGGAGAAGTCTATAGGTGTGGGACGATGGAAACCCCCGTCTGCCTGCTATACTAAACTGCTTTAGACTGCGTGGCTAATAAACAACAGAAATGTAATTAAGGTATAGAGGCGTCAAGTCCAAGATCAGGGTGCATGGTCAGAGTTTGGTGAGGGATCTCTTCTAGGTTGTAGACTGCCAAACTTCTTGATGTTCTCTCAGCTTCAAGAAGAGAGCCTGCTTTCTGGGGTAACTTTATAAAGGCACTAATCCTATTAATGAGGACTCCTCTCTCATGACCTAACTACATCTCAAAGGCCCAACCTCTTAATGCCCTGGGGGTTAGGACTTCAACATGTTAATTTAGGGGAGGGCACATGAACATTCCTTCCATTTTAAAGACAATGACAAAGAGGGAAAAATACTCTCTCAGTGTTTATAGATTGGCTCTGGGTCAGGCACTCCTTTATTGCTTAGGCAATTAACACTGCCTTAGCCTTCACTTCCAGCTTACATGGAGCCTGAAGGCCAGTTCAAGGTGAGAGCATAGGGACTTCTAGGGTCTTTCTGAGCTGCCTCCCACTGTGGGCCAAATGTAGCCCTTCTTTCCCCACATGACTCTTCAGTCTTTCTTCTTAGGCTTGTTGGTTTGTCCACTGTTTATCTCAATTGTCATTCCTCGCCTTCAGGCTGCTGCAGCAAATACTTGTGACTTCAAATACTTTGAGCACAAGCCACTTGGGAAAGTCCCAGGCCAGCAACAGCTCTGTATCTACCAAAGCTGCTGTGCTCCTTTATTACCAAACCTTTTTCTCTTGTAAGTTTTTCACTGGATTCTAAAATTCAGAAGATGATTCTGTCAGTGTAGTAACTGACCATGCAAAAAGACCCCTGAAGTATATGTGAGGCTTGGTAAATGTGGAATGTAAATGTCTTAGCAAAGTAACTAAGAAAATGCCAGGAGGGCTATGTCAACTAATGTGATGAAAATGTGTCAAATGGTCTATGAACCAAGTGTATGGTGCTCCATGATCATATTGATGTACACAGCTATGATTTAATAAAAAAATTTTTTTAAAGGTGACCTTAAAAAAAACAAAACAAAAAAGACCCCCGAAGGCCCCTAACTATTTTAGCCTGAGTCCCCGTCTGTCTCAAACCTTCCTTATTAGTTTAATTCTGAGAACAGGTTACAAGGAAGTTCCCTGAGTTCCCAAGAACTCCTAGCAACAGGTAAAACAATGTGAAAACTTACCCCAACCCCCTAGCAATAGCTAAACAATGGTAAAAAACTTATGTAAGCAAAAGTTCCCAAGCTACTCAGTCTCCTAAATTTGTCCCCATGCCAACCACCAGGTTGTATGCCACTCAGTGGCCACGATGTAACCCCCTGAGCCAACTCATTGTAACTCCACCCCAGCTAACTGCCATGTTCTGCTTTTGTTTTTGCTTGCTTGCATGGCAACAAAAAAGGTATAAAAGGCAACCTGCTTTTCTCTTCGGGGCTGTTGGCCCTTTGGGTGGCGACCTGCCTGTGCAGGTGTAATAAATCACTGCAGTCCCCTGTGTAGGTGTAATAAATCACCATTTGATTTATACCTGAAGTGGGGTCCGAGTCTTTCTTACAGGTGGCAAATAATTACAACATCAGTTTTTGCTGGTTCGTTAGTTCTTCCTATCGGAAAAAAGCCATAGATCTCCCTACTTTGCCTTTTTTGGTGACATCTCATTCCATCAACTACTCTTTGTTTACTAGTACAAAGAGATGTCCTATGTGCTTGTATTTTCCTGCTAAGTCTTGGAATAAGATGTTTATGCAAAGAGTTCCATTTAATGGGTCATAATATTTAGAAACCAAGATCTGGGGCTGGGCACAGTGGTCACACCTGTAATCCCAGCACTTAGGAGGCCGAGGCAGGTGGATTGCCTGAGCTCACACATTTGAGAACAGCCTGAGTCAGAGCAAGACCCCATTTCTAAAAATAACTAGGTGTTGTGGTGGGCACCTGTAGTCCCAACTACTTGGGAGGCTGAGGCAAGAGAATTGCTTAAGCCCAAAAGTATGAGGTTGCTGTCATGTATGATGCCATGGCACTCTAATGAGGGTGACCAAGTCAGACTGTCTCAAAAACAAACAAACAACCCCCCTCCAGCAACCAAGATCTGGGTACACATTTCTTTAAAGACAAAAATACTATATATCTTATTAGGAATTAAGCATTTTTAACCATGCTAATACTTTTACTAGGATTGCTACTGATTCTATTAATATTCTTACTACAATGACTTTGAGTGGGCTGCCCCTGAGAGCAATTTCTTTCTAATATCTCCTATTTTTTTTTTTTTTTTTTGCTTTTTTTTTTGGCCGGGGCTGGGTATGCTGGGTATCATCTCCAGCATATGGGGCCAGCACCCTACTCCTTTGAGCCACAGGCGCCACCCCTAATACCACCTATTTTTATTTAGTCATTTGGTGTATCACTAGGTTTAGAGGAATGCATAGCATACACTGCATTTTAGAATGACCATAGTTCAGTTTTTGTTGGCTAATTCTGCATCAGTATTGAATTAGCTGCCAAATAAAGTGGCTTAACCATGATACAAGATTGCCTTCTCATGTACAATTCCAAACTAATGCATACTGCAGGGAGATGGGAGACCCTTGTTCCTTGATGTTATTAAGAGGCAATGGCACCTGAGCTGGTGGGTTTGAATCCAACTTGGGCCCGCCACGATGATGGCTGCAACCAAAAAAAAAAAAGAGGTAATGGTTTCCTCTTACTTTCCTACCCCTAAAACAGGGGTCAGGAAACTATGGTTCACATAACAAATTCAAACCCACTGTACATTTCATATAGCCTGTAACCTAAGAATGATTTTTATATGTTTAAATAGCTTTTGAAATAAAGTATCAATAATCATGGCCTGCAAAAATCATGAAATTTAAATTGAAGTGTCCATCTATACAATGTTATTGTGACACACACAGTTTTCACTCATGTATGCATTCTAACTATTGTATGCTACAACAGGAGAGTTGAGTAGCTGCAACAGAGGCTGGATGGCCTGAAGCCTCCAGTATTTATCTGGCCCTTTTCAGAAAAAGTTTGCTAACCCCTCCCCTCGATTGTTAGTTTCCTGATGTAAGCTAGCCCACCAGCACCATTATGGTATTGCTGCCCAAGAGATAGGGGGAAGAGGCAGTGAAAAACAGCCCTCTATAAACAATTTGATTCAGAAGCTGGCATAGACTGGGCACAGTGGGTCATACCTATGATCCTAGCACTTTGGGAGGCCAAGGCTGTTAGATCAATTGAGGCCAAGAGTTCAAGACCAGCCTGGTCAACACAGTGAAAACCTTTCTCTACAAAAAATTGGGAAAACAAAACAAAATTAGGTGAGTATGGTGATGCATGCCTATAGTCCCTACTGGTCAGGAGGCTGAGGAAGGAAGATCACTTGAGCCCAGGAGTTCAAGGTTACAGTGAACTAAAAACTGGACTCCAGCCTGGGCAACAGAATGAGACCTTGTCATCATTAAAAAAAAAAAAAAAAAGCTGGGCGAGGTGGCTCACGTGTGTAACCCCAACACTGTTTGAGAGGCTGAGGAGGGAGAATTAATTGAGCTCAGGAGTTCAAGACTTGCCTAAATGTGAGACCCAGACTCATTAAAAAAAAAAAAAAAATATCCATCCTCAGCACCTATAATCCCAGTGGCTCCCGGAGGCTGAGGCAGCAGAGTCTGAGGTTGCAGTAAGCTATAATGCCATTGTACTCTGCTCAGGGCATAGGGTGAGACTCTGTCTCAACAACAACAACTACAAAGAGGGACTTCACCGAGCAAACGCAAGCAGTATAACCTGGCTCACTGTACCCTCAATGATTCCCCAATAATAAAATTAAAAAAAAACAAAAAAAAACAAAAAACAAAATGCGGGCGGCACCTGTGGCTCAAGAAGTAGCCATATACCGCAGGTGGCGGGTTCAAACACAGCCCTGGCCAAAAACTGCAAAACAAAACAAAAAACTGATGTCATTTCTTCTTATGTTCCACAATCCAAAACTTAAGTTACCTGGCCACATCTTTCCAAAAGGAAAGCAGAGAAAGGAAATCTCCAGTTAGGTGCCCAGCTGAGATTTAAGGAAGGGGCAATTTTATAAAACTAAAAAGTGAGAACATTGTTATTAACAGTACAATTATCAGTCTGGTGCACTGAGTTCTATATGAGGCAGGTATCATAGGTGAGGTATTCTTTCAACGAAGGATGTGCCTGACATTTTGGGTGGTTGCAGCCATTTAACTGAAATTAAATGGGTGAAGCTGCTAAAAAAAGGCACAGATACCACTTAGGCACTTGAGCCATGCAACTCTGGCTAAAACTGAACAGAATATGGTATTTTGAAGCTTTTTAATTTCTCTGGGCCTTTAATTTTTCTGTTTTAAAAAAATGTCCTGGGGAACTGTGCTTCTGCAGGGAAC
Source organism: Nycticebus coucang (assembly GCF_027406575.1). NCBI lineage: Eukaryota > Metazoa > Chordata > Mammalia > Primates > Lorisidae > Nycticebus > Nycticebus coucang. The sequence goes on along the minus strand of NC_069791.1, from coordinate 67,229,885 downwards.
CTGCCATGGTTTGAATGTCTCCTCAAAAATTCTTGTTGAAACTTAATCCTGATTGTAAAAGAACTCGGAGGTGGGGCCTTTGATAGGTGATTGGGTCATGAGGGCTCTGTTATGTTACCATGAGTAGCCTGTTATAAAAGGCAGGTTGGCTTTCTTTAGTGAGCCTCCCTGACATGTGATGTCCTGTGTACCTTGGAACTCTGCAGAGTCCCGAACAGTGAGAAGTTCCTAACCAGACATAGCTCCTAGGCCTTGGACTTCCCAGCCTCTTAAAAACATTTCTTTTCTTTATAAATTACCCACTCAGGTATTCAGTCATAGCAACAGAAAACAAGCTAAGACAGACCTCATTCTTTTTTTTTTTTTTTTTTTGTGGTTTTTGGCCAGGGCTGGGTTTGAACCTGCCACCTCCGGCATATGGGACCGGCGCCCTACTCCTTGAGCCACAGGTGCCACCCAAATTTTTTTTTTTTTTTTTGTGGTTTTTGGCCAGAGCTGGGTTTGAACCCGCCACCTACGGCATATGTTATTTTACCTGATTTCCTTCTTCTAACTAAACCCCACTCCTATTCCCTTCTACACAGGCATCACACTAAATTTATGGCATTAAATAGCATTGTCCTATGTAGGAGTATGTGTGTGTGCATGAAACTATAATTGACACAACCATTTAGTGATATTAGGTCTTATGCCATCATTTTTTCCATTCATATCAAAAAGATCAAATGTGCTACCTGCTAATCCAGCCTTTAATTCTAACTGCTGCACAGCATTCCCATGCTTATTTCCCACTTTACTTGTCTCTGCTAGTGATGTTCAACTAGGATGTCTCAAAAATTTTGTTATGAAGAAATTCTCCCTGGGTTATAGGTGGCCTTCCAAATCCTTGAATGTGGCCCCTTGACCAAATCTAAACTTCACTGAATGAATTCTGTAAAATTTGGATTCAGTCAAAAGGCTGCACTCAAGGATCCAGAAGGCCACATAGAGTAAGACTGAGTAGAATATATGAGGATATCCAGCAGAGTAGTGAGAAAAGGCTGACTCTAAATAAAGGCTATGATAGTTTGTATCTGAAATCCTTAGTAATTAGGCAATTTAGACATTTACATACATCAGACCCTTTGATGTACAATTAATCCATAAGAGAAAAAATATATATAAGACATTTAAACTTTTCAAATGTTTTACTTAAAATACATATTGTATTATTAAGCTATAATGAGAAACCAGTGTGGAAAACCTTTGTGGCTATCATTTCAACAAATATACTATGAATATATAGTTTCTACACAAAAGTATACAACTTACCAGACTTTTAATTCCTGTTATGTACCATGCTCACAACATCTAGATGAATATGGAGAAAAAGTGCTGAGCAACTGAAATGGGAGCAATGTATGATTTTTATAAATGAAAAATACGGCATTTCAGTTCAGTGGTAAAGGGGTAAATAATTCAAACAATACAGGGCATCAGACTAATCATTCGAAAGTAAACAAACTTAGACCCTTACTTCACACCATATATTGTTAACTAACATTGTGGTAATGATCCATGAATAATATAAATTGAATTACCTCAAATAAAATTTATTCCAAGTATTCAAAAAAAGGAGGTATACCTGCAGGACATTGTTTCAGGTTCCAAAGATTAATTTTGCATGTCAATGATATGATAGTTAAAGAAAGCATACACATTTGTTTCAAGTTGATTTCTAATGTTCAAACTATTTACGTCAAAATTTACACAAAATAAGATAAATCTCTGTATTAATACCTTAAAATGACTTACCTACAGTCCACTTCTTGAATTACCTATCTCCTACAAAAGTATAATTCTATATTAGACAAGAATGTCTTCAATTATTAGTAACAGCATCCTAAATCAATTAGCTTAAAAATAAGGTTAATCTCTCATAAAACAGTCCGTAAGTGGATGGCTACCAGGCTGGTTGGTTTAGTGGCTCGATGACATCATCCAGGTCCCAAGATCTTTCAGTCTTTCTGCTCAGGCCTCGATTAAACTATGATCCATTGTGAAAGACAGTTAATAGGCACCACATCCAAACAAAAGTACTGTTCACCAAGATTCCACTTCACTTTGCTTGATTCCTTGAACCTGTGAGGAAACCTTTTCCAGAAATAACCTGTCATACATCTCCTTTGTTTATATTTAAAATTGGATCCTATGACCATTTCAAATCAACTGCTGGCAAAGAGAAAGGTATTGTTACTGACTGAAATTAATGAGGATCCATTTCTCCCTCTGAGTGATTGGAGTCACTCAGCAATATCGGCCACAAACCCTTATTAATGTGTTCTTAACTCATTCAACAATGGGAAAGAGCAGAGCACAAGGCTTAAAAACACTATCAAAATTAAATCCTATGTTACACGGCATTTGTGTTCTGCACACTTATTATGGAAGCATCCATATGAAAAACAGTAGACAAAGAACAACAGATTAAAATGGGAATATTGTAAGTACATTTTAAAAGTGTATAGAGTGAATGAGAACTAGTGGTTTCTCACTCCTATAGACTTTTGGCATTAACAACATAAAATTACCTCAGCAAGGTTATCTATTTTATATATAGGTAAAAAAGATAGTCTATCTTTTTTGCTGACTCAGACACATATGAAACAGTTTATTGGTTCTTTATGGATGATAATTAACAATGATCAAATGCACTTATAAATGCTAGGGAAGAGTGCAAGAAAAATACCTAGCAAATATTATTTCAATGACAATGCATATTAGGATATTAACATGATGCTGCTATTTAGAAGAAACAATCTTATCATATGTACTGCAAATTACTCAAATGGGGATGTAATGCTTTTTGAAACAGATTCAAACTGATTATACAATTTCTGTAATGTAACATACTAAAAACAAACCAAAAACACCTCCTAAAAATATAATGTTCTTATGTTCATAAAAAATTATGTTCTTTCAAAACCGTTTATATATGAGTTTAATGTTACTGACTTGATTAGCTATCCTGATGATTTAACAGCTTCTGTTTACACCACGAATAAGTTTATTCACAGCAAATATTTTAATGTTCTGGGAGTCTTTTTTAACAGTAGTCTGCTATGGTCTCAGACACATACCTTTTAGTGTTAACAATTTCTGAAGAATTATGTTTTCCATATTCTTTAAACTAATAGATTCCCTGATATGTAAAGTTTTAATCCATGGTGAAATGTATATACATTCTAAATATTTATAAATTTTTACTCTGGTATTGTCTGGTATCTAATGAGTCATGTGGTCTCATAACAACTGTGGCTTCCACTCTGTGAGTTTTCAGATTATATGACTAACACACACAGGCCTATCCACATTCACTTGTGTGAGCTCTTTCATGTACAATGTGTCTGACTTCAGATAGGAGTTTCATAATTCATTAGATTGAAAGGGTTCTCTGACATAAAATGAGGTCTGACTTCAGAGAAGCCTTCCCACATCTATTATATTCACATTCCCTCTTCTGTGAATTCTCTGATGGCTGTTGAATGCTGATTTGTGGTAGAATTTTTTCCCACATTCAGTACATTCATAGGGTTTCTCTCCTGAATGAGTTCTATAGTGTACAGTGAGATATGACATCCGAGAAAAGGCTTTTCCACATTCGTTACATTCAAAGGGTTTCTCTCCTGAATGAATTCGATGATGTATAGTGAGATAAGACATTTGAGAGAAGCATTTACCACATTCATAACATTCATAGGCTTTCTCTCCTGTGTGTGTTCTCTGATGTCTATTAAGGGCTGAATTCTGGCAAAAAGTTTTCCCACATTCACTACATTCATAGGGTTTCTCTCCTGAATGAATTCTATGATGTATAGTGAGGTAGGACATCTGAGAGAAGAATTTTCCACATATGTAACATTCATAAGGCTTCTCTCCTTTATGTATTCTCCGATGTCTGCAAAGGGCTGAGTTCTGGTAGAAGGTTTTTCCACATTCACTACATTCATAGGGTTTTACTCCTGAATGAGTTCTATGATGTATAGTGAGGTATGACAACTGGGAGAATAATTTTCCACATTCATTACATTCATAAGGTTTCTCTCCTGTGTGTACTCTCTGATGTCTCATGAGGGCTGAATTCAGGTAGAAGGTTTTCCCACATTCATTACATTCATAGGGTTTCTCTCCTGAATGAGTTCTATAATGTACAGTGAGATATGATAACCTAGAGAAGAATTTACCACATTCATTACATTCATAGGGTTTCTCTCCTGTGTGTGTCCTCAGGTGGGTAGTGAGAGTAGACTTGCGGCAGAAGCATTTCCCACATTCACTACACTTATAGAGTTTCACACCAGTGTGAATTTTCTGATGATCATTAAGTGCTGACTTCTGGGAGAAGGTCTTCCCACAGTCATGACAAACATAGGGTCTCTCTCCTGAATGTGTTCTCTGATGTTGTGTGAGGTGTGTCTTCTGGCAAAAGGATTTTCCACAATAGCTACATTCATAGGGCTTCTCTCCTGAGTGAGTTCTCTGATGTTGAATGAGGTGTAACTTCTGATAAAAGTTTTTTCCACATTCATTACATTCATAGGGCTTCTCCCCTGTGTGTGTTCTCTGATGTACAGTGAGGGTTCCCTTCTGGCAAAAAGATTTCCCACATTGATTACATTCATAAGGTTTCTCTCCTGTGTGAGTCCTCTGATGTATAATAAATTTTGACTTTTTGCAGAAGGATTTCCCACATTGAGTGCATTCATAGGGCTTCATTTCCATATGAGATCTCTGATGTACACTGAGGTTTGACATTTGGAGAAAGGCAATTTCAGATTCATTCCACTTATAGGGCTTCTCTTCCATGTGATTAACAAAAACTGGGTCCTCTTGGAAGGCTTTCTGGCATTCAATATATTCAAACGGTTTCTCCAGAATATGAATTTTCTGATAAATACTTTCTTCATTTAGAGTATATGGTTCTCCATTTTGATTAAACTCATAGGATTTTTCTCCTGCATGAGTTTTCTCCAGCTTAATATGGAGAAGTGACTTCCCACATCCGCTACATTCATCAGTTTTCATTCTTGCATAGCTTCCATCACTACTAATGTATTCTGAAATAGATGTTAAACTCTTTTCACAAGAATCACATAGGCTATTTTTATAGGCTATTTTTCTTGAAGGAATAGAGTTCATTTCTACATTAAAAATTTTACCAGGAACATTACCTCTCTCATCAATCAGGGTTTCACTGATGAACTCAGCTTGCCTTGAATGTTTATCTTCATCTTCCTGGGCTTTCTCTATTGAGTCATCAGTTCGCCAGGCTTCACCTAAGAAAAGACAAAATTAACCAACTTTTATATATTTTCCTATATAAGATATGGAATGAGACTTATGAGACGTGTATACAAGCATCTTGTTGAGGGAAGATGCTAGCTTCACAGACATGAAAATAATTCAAAGTGTACTTTTTCCCTCTTTTGCTTTAGACACACACCTACCTCCAGGTTTGGGGAAAGGAGTAAGTAAACTGGCTAAAACACAAGATCAAAAACACCTTTGATCTCGCTACTTTCTATTTTATTCAAATGTGGGTACAGAAGATAAAATATAAACACAAAGCAATAACTAGTTCACAAAGGAAGTCAGATGAACAGATAACAAGACAGATACCAATAGAGTGATGACCAGTGCTGTTGGATGAGGAAGATCATTGGATACACACAAGTAGGATTTTGTTTTGGAGGAGATACATCAGTACTTTATACCACTATCATTTCATATCAAGTTAAGGGAGACATATTATCATCTAAGTCAATATCACCATACACCAAAATTTTTATGGTAGCACTTTCATCAGTTTACATACTTCCTGTTGCCTTCCCCCCTTCTAAACAGTAGAATAAACTTATACCTACATTTCCTCATGTTAAAGGAAGAGCCCTATAACCAAGACTTTAACCCTTTTGGAAGGGGAGTCCGGGAATATATATATATGTCCAACAGGAAATATAAAATAGCCCACAAACCATTTCATTCTTTTAAGTTTTATATTTCTTCAATATTCTAATAAAGCTGATTTAATACAAAACTGATTCTGACCATGAAATCCTGTTTGTTCCTACTTGAAAAATATAGCATGAACTCTGGTGAGGTTACTGTAAGTAAATTACTTAATAGTTCTTTGTAGTCAGTATCCTCCACCTGTCAGATGAAGATGATGGCATCTACCTCATAAAGCTGTTATGGGATCATAGGAGATAATAAACATAAAGTGCTTAGAACTGCATTGGGCACAAAACAAAGGTTTGGTAAGTTTAGCAATTATTTTTCCAAATTTTTTTTGTAGAGACAGAGTCTTACTTTATTGCCCTCGGTAGAGTGCCGTGGCCTCACACAGCTCACAGCAACCTCCAGTTCCTGGGCTTAGGCGATTCTCTTGCCTCAGCCTCCCAAGTAGCTGGGACTACAGGCACCTGCCACAACACCCGGCTATTTTTTCCTTGTAGTTTGGTTGAGGCTGGGTTTGAACCCACCACCCTTGGTATGAGCCACAGGTGCCACCCTATTTTTCCAATTTTTAATCTCTTGAAAATTACCGTAAGCCAGTCCTGTTCCTGACATATTATTGTCACTTAACTGTGAATGTGAGAGCTTTCTCACTCCTAAGTGTATAGTGTACAAACCTTAAGAATCATATCCCCCCCCAACCTGCTCCTAAAATAGTGACTTTTATTTTTAGTTATCCTAGAAATGTTTGGGTGAAACTATCATACTTGCCATATATCATCCATATTAAGTGAAACTATGTCAACTTATCCTCCAAAACCTTCAGCTTTCCTGAATCCACTACCCAATTATTAACAGATAAGATAGAAAAAAGAATCTAACCCACAATATTTTTTACCACCTGGATTTACAGTATGATTCCAAGTTAGAATCATCTACCAAAAACATTCTGTTCGAGGAAAACCAAACTATTTGTTGGACAAGGAGAATCATTAGCGATATCTAAGCAGGGCTTTGTTTTGGCAGAAATGGGTCAATATTTTACATCATATCATATACTATTAAGGTGGGAGAGAAAGGTCACAATCTAAGGCACCACAGCTTTATGCTAAGATTTCTGTGGTGCCCAACTGACACCCAGCACATTTCACCTACAAATCTTTGCTCTTATTGTTTCACTCGGTTTGCTTGACTTCTTGCCTTCATCTACTCAGAATCTATTTTTAAAGTGAGTTTCTATATTTAAAAAAAATACTTCTCAAATCCTTTCTCATCTCAATTAACTCCACTTCCCTTTGAAGTTGAAAGTAATTACTGACCATACAATCATTTGAGCATAAGTAATTCACCCTTGCATTGGTATGACAGCACTACACATAAAACACTGAGTTTTAAATTACTTCATTCAGCTCTGTTCTTTTTTCTTAACCAAAACCTATCTCTTAGGGAGTATTTCCTTTGAACCCCTGAACAGAAATCAGCAAACTTATTTTTAATCTGAAATATATGGTATTTGTGTAGTACTTGCAAAACACATGGGGATGTAACCCACGCATGAATATTTAGAAATAAATGCCTATAAATTATTTCTGAATGAATGAACAAGGAAGTCTGTTCACCTACCTCTCAGGATAATCAAGGAAATACTTATCTACTGACATACTACACTGAGGGAGGAAAACATGCCCTTTTCTTTATAGGGTTACAATCCAAGAGAGTAAAAGGCGCAAGCAAATATATATATTATCAAATAACAGATTACTGAATCAGATTAACTTATCTGTGGTAGCACTGCTAGGTGGAACTGAAGTTGAGAGAAAAAAGAGATAATAAGAGTTAAGAAGGAAAAAGCGGGGCGGCGCCTGTGGCTCAGTGAGTAGGGTGCCAGCCCCATATGCCAAGGGTGGTGGGTTCAAGCCCAGCCCTGGCCAAACTGCAATAACAACAAAAAAATGGCTGGGTGTTGTGGCGGGCACCTGTGGTCCCAGCTGCTCGGGAGGCTGAGGCGAGAGAATCGCATAAGCCCAAGAGTTAGAGGTTGCTGTGAGCCGTGTGACACCACAGCACTCTACCGAGGGTGGTACAGACAGACTCTGTCTCTACAAAAAAAAAGAAGGAAAAAGCGATTGAAAATCTGGTCTTAGACTTAAAGGGTATGTTATCTGAGGAAGAAAAGCACACTCTAAAGTAATGTAAAGCTAAAGGAAGAATAATCTTATGAAGAGAAAAACGTTAGGAGTGTAGACCAAATGTAATTTAGTTAGAGTTCTGGAATCAACAGAAAATTACTTTTTTCAGGTAATACAGGGCTAATATTGTGGCTATCCTTAAAAGACAAAGAATGGAAATTCTCTTTAGGAATTAATAGTGAATAGCTATAAGCTTATCTCTTGAGGCTAATGATGAGATCACTTGGGAACTTTGGGTGAAGATATCTTGCAAATCCAATTATTCATAGTAATCCAGGCTTCATGGAATACAAGTTACAAACAATAGCTTCTGTAGGTTTATTCTTAGTTGAATTTGATGTATGGTGGAACAGGTACTTACCTATAATAGCCTCCACTTGTAAGTGCAAGTCATGTATCAGTTGGATGTTTGTAACTTAGGGGCTTCCTGTAATAGCTTCCATTTTTAAGTGTGAGTTGTGTGTAAGTTGGATGTTTGTAACTCAGGAACTCCCTGTATACTTCTTGTTATATCAAGTCAAAGGAAACTGAGGCTATACAGATGATAAATTGAGACATTTCACACTGGACAAAAGCCAATAATCCTGGAGAAATCAATACTATTTTATGAGAAGTACACATTTTTAGTGTTTTCATAGGGCCACTACAGGAAAAGAAGAGGCATAAATAAAGGGAGGTGGGGAAGGTGATTAGTAATTATAATCTAGAAGAGTTCATGATCAATTTTCAGACATGATGAGAATGAGAGGAAAGCAGCATTGAACTGCTATCACAAAAATACCAGACTAGAACCCAGGCTATGCAATGGTGGCAGAGGCATCACGTGGGATGTGAGCAGTACACAAAACCCTACAGAGTAGAGATTGGAGAAGCCATTTGAGAAACTCAGGAAATGAGGAAATCACGGCAGGTAGAAGTCAGTCAATCCTTTAGAGACATGTCTGGAGGTGTCAAATAAACCAGACAAATAAACCAGATTTTGCTTACATATACGATACTTATGAAGCACCTTCATGAAAGGACATCATTCAAGGGACTAAGAATAGAACAATAAATAAGAGACAAGATGAAATAGAGTACTTGGTTAAAGAGGGAGACCCATGTAATGTTTTCTCCAAACTTAAGGAGGGCTGGGATCTGAGGATTAGCCAGCACTGTAAAATAAAGCACAGATGCACATCACAACAAGCGACACAATCTATCAACTTAGGCATGGGATGGGGATTTTGGACTGTAACCTCGAAAGAAAGAAATAAAAAATGGAACTGGGAATAGAAACAAGTTCTGAGGCATTTCATAGTAAAGATGAAAAAATCCAGAACATAAGAGTCACATAAGTTATTTTTTAATAGCAGACTCATGAATGCCTAGAAAGAAATCTACAGTAACAATTACTGAAAATGCTAGAAGAGCAAACAAAGACCCAAGGTTTAAGAGGAAAAAGGAAGTTACTAGATTCTGATTCTGGGTAGTGGTAAGTGTGGCAAAGCTCTATAAACATATGTTTTTATGGGGAAGAAAGAAGTCTTTGGGAGTGAGTTTCAGGTGTTTACAGCTTACAAGTAACTATCTTTAGTCAACTCTAAAGGTTTGAGACCATTAAAAAATTCCTGAGAAAAACAATTCCAAATTACCAATCCCTCACTGCCTCCACTAACACACCTGGATAGCTCTGAAGTAGGAATTCTCCTTCTACTATCCATGGCTCTTCTCCTTGTTCCAACTTCAAGATAACGTCCGGTTTGATAATGTGATACCCTGTTAATGAGAAATGAAAGAGAACTTGAGCCCAGCTGGTTGGCTTCAGGGTCTCCATCATATGAGGATAGGGCCTCTATACAAGCTGCACAACAAAAGTGTCATTTGTGCTTTATCAAAATTAGAACCTTTCACTGGGAAGGTTTTCACCAAAATGCCCTGCCTGGTGCCCAAATCAGATAACTCACATTTGTCCCATCAAATTTGAAGTTAAAGTCATTAAATTTGAGAGAAATCCCATATATATTTTAGCAACCAAGAATGCAAGCTATCCTCACCCACAGAAACTAGATTGCTGTAGTTCTCCAACATCACATCCCTGTATATTATCTTCTGCTCAGGGTCCAGCTGATGCCACTCCTCCTGGGTGAAGTCCACAGCCACATCCTTGAATGACACTGGCCCCTGTAATGGTACCATGATTGGAAGAGGGTCATGTGGAAAAGGTACATGGGGACAAGATCTCACCAAGCTCACTGGTAAACTTAGCCATAAACATTGTATACCTTATGTTATGTTACAGACTAGAAACACACTGGTAAGAGATTCATTCCATAGACATTAAAATATTGGGCTTACACGAATCATTACATGAATATACACATGGATTCATTATTACATGAATAATGATCCTGGCTCTTGAGGAACACTCAAGGAAACCCCCAATATACTCCTTTCCTTCAAATGCTCTTCATTTTGCTTCCAGAACATCAACAAGGTTGGTTCTCCTCTTATCTCCCTGGCCACTCCTTCTTAGTCTCCTTTGCTGGCTCCTATTCTTCTCCAAGTCATCATGAATTTGGAGGGGCCCAGGGCTCAGTCTTTGGTCTTTTATTCATTGCTATCTGCACTTGTTACTTTAACAGTGAGCACACCTGGCTTCATGATTAATTACCAGGCATGCACTACTATTTTCCAAGTTTATATCACCAGTCCAAGCCGCTCTTCTCAACTCCAGACACACCTCTTAGATCTCAAACGCAACATGCCTAAAAGTCAGTCACTGCTCCTGCCCAAACCTGCTCCTTCTATAGCTACCACTAGAACCAATTTGCAATATGGTCATAATTACCAAAGCAACAAGCAAGCCTGGCAACACACATTCTAGTTTTGTATTTTATTCCATGTAGAAGGTCTGACCATGGCCTGCCACATTATATTAGTAATAGTTTGGCTTAGGTACCCCCAATTCCTAGTTGGTAACTCTGAATTATCCTTCTTCCCATTTTACATTCCAGGAGAGGACAAACACATTGAGGAGGAGGGGCAGAACAGCTTACCTGGGAACTATCAAAACCCTATCTTTAAATGTGTATCTTTTGAACAAACTTTCTCATTCACAAGTACTTACATCAGTCATTATAACTGTTCCTTTAGTATTATCACCTCTAAAATAAAGATAATAATGGCACCTATCATATAATACCAATATTAAATAGACTAATTTGTGGAAAGCACTTAACATAGTTTTGTGAACATAACATATATTTAATCAATGATATCTACTGTTATTGTTGACTATCTACTGTGTATCTTACCACTTTCCAAATTAGGACAGAAGTTTAAACAACGAAAGATAATATGGTTAAGTTCTATGTAATTGCCAAGAAAATATTATAAAACAGTATCTGTGTGTTAAAACAAAAAAGTTCAGATGATTTCAACAAAACACGGCAGTAGGAGCAGTGGGGAAGTAAGGGAAGGAAAGGGTACTTCATGTTTAGGGGTCAGGTGTGATGATGACAAATTCTTGGTGTTCACTGAGAATTTTAGGTTTTATATGTGAAATGATCTATAAGTACAGGAGGAGTCCGCTATAGGAGTCCCTGACAAGCCACATTGTTCTCACCCAGGTCCAGGTGATAGACTGTTTAGGGATAGGCCTGGCTGCCTTGGTAAAGCTAAAGGTGATTGAGGCAGAGAGTGTCCAACTGCTGATGGGACACATAGTGGTGGAAAAAGTGGTTCATGCCCCAGCCAGATGAATCCATTGGTAGAACTGCCCCTGTAGGTGATGAGACCACATCGGAGAGCAATTATCAGAAGCTCTGCCTGCACATCATTCAGACATCACCAGCCATGACTATGGCCACTTTAATGAGATGATGAAGAAGGAGTCCAGAAGTTCGCACATCGTTTTGCTCTGCCTTGTTGACAATAACAACTTGTTGATTTCTTAGTAAAGTAAGTCTGGACTCATTTCCTCAAGTATGTGTCACTATTTAGTTTGTCCACCTGATATCTGTCAGCATAGTCATCATAAAATGCTTAGGGATCCCACAACAGTCAGGCAACAGCCAGAGCCTACTCAGGCCAAAAGATTGCACTCCAAATGTCCTCTACCTAGCTAACAAGAGTCCTTTGCACGTCAGAAAAAAAAAAAAAATGCATCTCATATATGCAAAGTCTCAAGAGTCAGTATTAGTCACCACCTCTGAGGCCAATCCAAGTAAAACAACTGAAGCAGAACACCAGAGATAGGAGGGGAAAAAATGAAAATTCCTAGAAAAGTGAAAGAGCTCCAAGACAAATGAATTCCTCCTACTCGCCATCATGAACGTTATCTTTTAAGATGCTGCACTTAAGTAATGGCTAGAGAAGGGTCCCTTGAACTAGGAAAAGACTATCCATGCAAACTTCCTCATCCTGAGAAATTTAAAGAACACAAAATATTTATCAAAATGCAGATATCAAATAATTATGTGGTAATATTAGAAAATAAAGTAAAAAGATAAATTATCTTGGGAGAAAATGTTTACTAACATAACCAAAACTGGAAAAATTTATGAACATTTAAGAGTATTTATAAGTTAGTGGGGCTTGGTGGCTCATGCCTGTAATCCCAACACTCTGGGAGGCCGAGACAGGTGGATTGCTTGAGCTCAGGAGTTTGAGGCCAGCCTGAGCAAGAGACACCATCTCTACTAAAAAAAAAAAAAAAAAAATGGAAAACCTAGCTGGGCATTGTGGCAGGGCCTATAGTCCCAACTATTCGGGAAACTGAGGCAAGAGGATGGCTTGAGCCCAAGAGTTTAAGGTTGCTGCTACGCAGGGTGGCAGACTAAGACTTTGTCTCAAAATTAAAAAAAAGAAAATGAGTATTTATGAGTCAACAAAACAAAACAAGGATAAAAGCACTGGTATGAGCAGGCACTTTACAGGGCATGAAGCAATGATAATAAATGATGAACAATGATAAAAAGACTGCCATGAGCAGGTATCACCTAACGGGGGCAGTTCTACACATGGATTCATCTGGCTGGGGCAGGAACCACTTTTTCCACAGACAATAGAATTGTGTCAGTCTCAAAAGGCTCCAGAGTGGATAGTTCCAGGTATATGATACTCTGGAAAAGGCAAAAATGTAGAGACAGTGAGAAGACCAGTGCTTGCCAAGAGCTAGGGGTAAGGAGAAGAGGGGTTGGAGCACAGAGAGTTTTTAGGGTAGTGAAACTATTTTACATGACACTGTAAGGGTATGGATACTTGTCACAGATTTGTTAAAATCTGAATTGTAAAACACAAAGAATGAACATTAATATGAGGTATGGATATTAGGTAATAATAATGCATCAATATTGGTTCACCAAGTGGAACGATGTACCACACTGGCTCAAGATATTAATAACAAGGGAAACTGAGAGGGGAGGAGGATGAGGGAACTCTGTGCCACCTGCTCAATTGTTCTATAAACTAAAAACTGCCATAAACTGTAAGTCTATTAATATCAACAAGAACAACAAAAAACCTAGCTCCAGGCCAGGCACACTGGTTCGCACCCGTAATCCTAGCACTCTGGGAGGCCGAGGTGGGTGAATTGCCTGAGCTCACAGGTTCGAGAACAGCCTCAGGTTCGAGAACAGACTGAGCCAGAGCAAGACCTCATCTCTTAAAAACAAATAAATCAATAAATAGCTGGGCATTGTGGCGGGTGCCTGTAGTCCCAGCTCCTAGGGAGGCTGAGGCAAGAGCATCGCTTGAGCCCCAGAGACTGAGGTTGCTGTGAGCTATGACTCCACAACACTCTACCAAGGGGAACAAAGTGAGACTCTGTCTCAAAAACAAAAAACAAAAAACAAAACCCAGCTACTAAATATATAAAAAATATACTCAAACCTCAACATCACTTATAAGATTAAGAAAAAACCCAGCCTACAACATATTTACCCTACATATCTAGCCCAACAAATCTCCAGGGAGTCACGTGACCTCCCCAGGGCTAAGTCCCATGGCTATTTCTCAGTCCTCATTTGCCTGATCACCCCTTCCTGAAGCTTTTCCTTCCCTTGGCTTCAGAAACTCCAGGTTCCTGGTCCTCACTCTTGCCTGACCAGCAGCACCTTCTCAGGTCCTCCTCTTCTTCCAGACAGCACATGGGAGAGTGCCAGGCTTATCCCTGGATTGGCCTCCAGTGCCAACTTCCACCCTGATTCATCTCTTAAACCTCCCCACCCCAACACACATACATTTGCCTTCCTGATATAACTACCTCACCAAATACCAACAGCTCAAATTTAAAATGTCTTAAGACATACATAATTCTAAGGTCCTTTTTTTTTTTTTTTTTAAGAGACAGTCTCACTTTGTCACCCTCAGTAGAGTGACGTGGCATCATAGCTCACAGCAACCTCCAGCTCCTGGGCTTAGGCAATTCTCTTACCTCAGCCTCCCAAGTAGCTGGGACTACAGGGAGGCTGGAACTATCACAACACCCAGCTATTTTGTTGTTGCAGTTTGGCCCGGGCTGGCTATGAACCCACCACCCTAGGTATATGGGCTGGCGCCCTACTCACTGAGCCACAGGCACCACCCCTAAGGCCTTTTCTTAAACCTGCTTTTCCCACAATCTTCTCCATCCCAGTTTAAGGCAACCTCACTTTCTCATCTACTCAGGGAGCCTCTCAAGTGCTTTCCACATGCACAGCTGGTACCATTAATGCTTTAGGTTTAGGAGAAATATTCAATGTGGGAAATACACTCAAGCTGGCAGATGAAAGCAGCCACAGCAAAGAAAGGAAGTCTCCGCAGTAGTCCACAGATGGAAAAAATAAGTTACTTTAATGGGAATAGGAATGGGATAACAGGACAGGATAAAGCCATTTAGAATATAGTATTAATAAACTTGAACAATTCCATGTGGTGAGAATGGCCAAAGAGTTTAGAAAGAATCCTATTTTTTTGGATAGAGTTATAGGCTAGATAATCAATGAACTACTAGGAACAAAAGAAGGCATAGGATGGGGGCTGCAAATTATCCTTTTTGGATTTACTGCACCTATGAGATGTCCTTTGGACATATTCCATAGAAATGCTGAGCAGGCAGCTGGACAGAGGGATCTGATCCATGCAGGAGAACCAATTTAGAGCTAGTAGTTAGAAGTGTAGGAGGGTGAGCTCAGACAGGTAAGAGAAGAGTCACGAGTCCAGAGTTGAAGAAAGCAGAGAAACCATCAAATTCAGGAAGAGGGCAAGGAGAGAAATGTCATAGAAACTGACAGAGGACACTGCACAGCAGGCTATGGTGAGGACTAGCAATGTCCAACAGGAGTAAGAGCACTGGCAACCCTTTGGTCAGACCAACAGCAGGGACAGAACCAAAGCTGTGGCACCAGGGGAAAATGGGAATGGGAGATAAGGGCTTCTTTGCTAGAGATTAATGCCCTAGCTGCTGTGCAACCCAGATAAGACTTAACAGAGAGAAATCTTTACAGACACTAATTTAAGGGCAAGAGGCCATTCCTTTAAATGATCCATGTTTAATCCCTGCATCAAGCAATAAAAACAGTATGTCTGTGGTACAATAGTATTTTAGTCACCAGAGATATCACAGGCACTGAGTCCTCTGTGGGCAGTACACTTTCTGCTTACATGAAGAACAGTAAGGCAAGGCTATGGTTATGTCAAAGAAATCTATAATATCCATATAAAAACAAAAATGTTTGCGCTTATGGTCAGTGTAAGTACCAGATGGAATTTATCTTTTTTTCTGTGACAAATGCCAAGAACAGGAGACACACCTGTACTCTGGCTTTAAGAACTCTTCAAAGGCCACTCTATCTACACATATGAACATGACAAACATGCTTGGTGCTGACTGCTACTCTGTTTTGTCTGATCATACTTTCTGTTTCTACATCTTAAAACTTGAGCCCTTACTTCCTACCTAAGTTATATTGCAATTCAAAGTGGAGAATAAATACACGAACAGAAAAACTCACCAGGGATTTATTCATTTTCTGCTGCTCTTGGGAAAATTAGGAGGACTGTGAAAGCAGAGGCAGATCTGGGGAAAGAAAACACAAGCAATGAAGTTATGCAAGATCTGGCCTGCCATGGCAGAAATCTCTCACATAAAAACGTACAGAGAAAGTTTCATAAACGACACCTTATGGGACTGTCCCTTTAAGCCCTCAGTAGGGACTGGAAAATGATCGGGAAGCACAACCACACTGACATTTATAGCTCACACAAGAGGTGGAGCCTGTAGCTCAGTGGGTAGGGCACTGCCCACATACACTGAGGCTGGTGGGTTGGAAAACAACAATGACAACTGCAACAAAATAAAAATTGCTGGGCATTGTGGCAGGTGCCTATGGTCCCAGCTACTTGGGAAGCTGGGGCAGGAGAACCACTTGAGCCCGAGAGTTTGAGGGTGCTGTGAGCTGTGATTCCACCGCACTCTACCCAGGGCGACAGCTTGAGACTGTTTCCCCATCCCCCCAAAAAGAGATATTATAGTTCACACGTGGTTATGAGGTGGCTGGGTGCAATTCTCATGCTGAATGAACACAGGATCCTAGTGAAATAATGACATTGTTACACACAGTTATTAAAAAAAAGAATTCTGTAACACTCATCTATTTTCTTACTCTTTTAACCACTGAAATAAAAAAATCCATAGGGGGGGCAAGACATGATTGCAAGAGGGACTTTACCTAACAATTGCAATCAGTGTAACTGACTTATTGTACCCTCAATGAATCCCCAACAATAAAAAAAAAAAAAAAAAAAATCCATAGGATACAGTCAGCACCATTGAGTATTTGTACAAAACTGAGTGCTGCAGCTCAAAAGAATCTTCTATTTAAAACAAAAAACAGGCTCGGCAGCTGGGGTGCCAGCCACATACACCAGAGCTGGCGAGTTCAAATCTGGCCTGGGCCTGCCAAACAATAACAACTACAAACAAAAAATAGCCAGGCATTGTGGTGGGCGCCTGTAGTCCTGGCTACTTGAGAGGCTGAGGCAAGAGAATGGCTTAAGCCCAAGAGTTTGAGGTTGCTGTAAGCTGTGACGCCCTAGCACTCTACAGAGGATGACATTGTGAGACTGTCTCAAAAAACAAACAAACGACAAAAAAACCCACTTTCCCTGATTTAACTAAGATAACACTGGACAGAACACTGGCCTGGAAGATGAGAATTTTGAGTTCTACTATTAGACATCCTACAACAAAACTGGTGACCTTGTACAAGTCACCTATCTACTAAGGCCCAATGCCTTCCTCTAGCAACTGAGGCAGCAAAAGAGAATCCCTGCTGACTTTTCCTGCCCTAAAATATGTTTCTACAGGGGCAGACCTGAGGTGAAACCAGCAGGTACAAATTAGAGAACAGTGGTGCTGAAGGACGTTTAGTTACAGACTGGTTCGCAATATTGAGCGGTGAGAGGAGGAAGGGGTGCAGAGAAAACCATCCGCAGCTGAGACTGGTGACACGCCCCCCTCCCTGTAAACCCAGTCCTCACAGGTCTTCTCCTGGAGAGCCTACTCCGGCGGAGCCTGCCCCCGCCCTCCAGCCATTGAAACCATCCCCTTCCTCACACACTAATGTCCTCGGCAAGAGGTGACTCCACCCAAGCCCTGCTCACTCTGGGCCCGCAAATCCATGACCTACCCCTCCTGCGGCTCCGCAGCCTCTGCCCTAGGCTCCTGAAAGGTCTGGACGGGGGGCTGTTTTCGCGGGGCAATTCTGCTCCCGAGGTCTCCTCCTTCCCGCCTCACCAACGCCGTTCTATTCCCGAGGGGCCGGATCTGGGCCTATGGGACGGAGTCACGCGGAACGTCCCTCCTGGGCTCCACGAATGCCTCCCCTGGCACTCACGGTCCCGCGGAGATTCGGCCGGCCCACCCAGGTGGCAGACAGGCGGGTCCCAAGTCCCGCCGCCCCTTCGCCGCCGCTACTGCTCCGCCCCTTAAGCTCCAGTATCGCGGGCCCGGGGGCCGCACTCGAGGGTCCCCACTCGAACCTCCGCCGAGCCTGCACGAACCCGGGGCCACCCAGCCCCGTGCCCGCCTGAGTGTCGGCCCTGATTGTCGCCGCTAAACCGAACAGGCTCCACGATCTCTCCCGCCAGAGGCCAAAGTATGGCAACCACAGAGATCCACAACCCGGGAATGGACAGGAAGCAAGGTCAGAGGGGCGGCTGCGCGCATGCGTGAACACGCACAGAAGATAAGGTGCAAATGCGCAGGAGAAATCAGAAGTCCGCCTCCAAGCGCCCACCACCAGCCCTAGCACTAGGACTCTTTTTCCCATAAGCCTACGCTCTACCGGGCTTGGGGAACGTCTTAAAAGTCTCTGCCTCGTCTAGTCGTAAGGGACTCTGTGTTGGGAGGACTAGTAGTCCCGAACCCTAACCTCACATTTCTTCTTTTTCTAAGACTGCATGTTTAAGGGACCATTCAGGCTCACGGTTGTAATTCTAGCACTTTGAGAGAAGGCTGAGGCGGGAGGTTAGCTTGGGGCCAACCTCGACGCTTCAGTATGCTACGCTCCTGCCACTGCCCTCCAGCCTGGGTGACAGAGTGAAATCCTACCTCACTCTGTTTATTTAATAAATAAACAAATAAAATTTAAAAATACGAGAATCACTGTCCATGAAGAACCATGGTAAATAAATGAAAGGGTTAGGTACATTGTGTCATGTTTGCGTACAATCACAAATGAGACATTTAACTAAAACATTAGAAAATAGAGCCCAGTGATAAAATAGAATATTATTCTGGAACAAGATACCTTTCTCCCCCTAACAAGGAGAAAAGAAATTTAGCTTTTTCAAACTGTTTTTAATTCACAAAAACTGTAGAACAGAAACTACCCACAGAATTGAAAGAGGAACATTGCCCATAACTTTACCTCCTGAAGAGAACAAAGTGTATAAAAAGGAATTTTGTGTTTAAATGAAAAATTATACATTGTTTAGGAGGTGGTCTGGCCAAGCAAGGTGAGAAGGGGAGGGTTTCCAGCCTAGGGAGCCCAAGATTGCTGATGGTTGTCTCTATCCCACCATGGCAGACAGGAAAGTGGTGGTGGTTTCTGGAGCCAGAAGTACCCAGGGTGGCCCAAACACTCCTGGAAGATGGGTCATTCAAAGTTTGAGTGGTGACCAGGGATACTGAGCAGAAGGCAGGGAAGGAGCTGAGGCTGCATTATGCAGAAGTAGTGCAAGATAACCAGGAGGACTAGGCCAGCATGGAGCTGGTCCTGACTGGGGCTTATGCCACTGTCATTGTGACCACCTACTGGGAGAATTGTAGCCAGAAGCAGGAGGTCAAGTAGGGAAAGCTGCTGGTTGATCTGGCCAAGCTCCTGAGCCTCTGCTCCCAGGGCCTGGAGAACATTAAGAAGCTGACAGGGGGCTCGGCCCTGTGGCTCAAGTGGCTAAGGCACCAGCCACATACACCTGAGCTGGCAGGTTCAAATCCAGCCCGGGCCCGCCAAACAACAATGATGGCTGCAACCAAAAAAATAGCCAGGTGTTGTGGCGGATGCCTGTAGTCCCAGCTACTTGGGAGGCGGAGGCAGGAGAATTGCTTGAGCCCAGGAGTTGGAGGTTGCTGTGAGCTGTGATGACACCGGACTCTAACCAGGGCGACAGCTTGAGGCTCTGTCTCAAAAAAAAGGTGATGGGGGGAGACTGGCAGCAGGCCACTTTGACAGTAAAGGGGAGGTTGAGGAGTATTTCTGGGACATTTGTATTCCCATGACCAGCATGAAGCTGCCCTGCTATTTTGAAAATCTCCTCTCCTACTTCCTGCCCCAGAAAGTCCCTGATGGAAAAGCTACTTGCTAAGCTTGCCCATGGGTGATGTTCCCATGGGCCTCATGGCTATGGCCAACCTGGGTCCTATGGCAAACCAGCACAAAAGTTCCCTCTTCGAGCCTTGTTTCCTTCTGCGGACTTCTTCCTAGCTAGTTCCTGCTCTTTCCTTCTGCATCCATCTTAAGGCTCTCCAACACATAAGGAATTTAATTCTTTTTTTTTTTTTTGAGACAGAGTCTCACTATGTTGCCCTCGATAGAATGCTGTGGCGTGACAGCTCACAGCAACCTCCATCTCCTGGACTTAAGTGATTCTTTTGCCTCAGCCTCCCAAGAAGCTGGGACTACAGGTGCCTGTGACAATGCCTGGCTATTTTTGTTGTTGGAGTTGCCACTGCTGTTTTAGCTGTCCAGGGCTCCATTCTGCTCCTTTAAAATCAAGCCTATCCTTCATCCCTGAACTGGCCTCCTCTCCTTTCAGAGAGTCTAGGTTGTGGTTGTGCATCTCACCCAGGAGGTGTGCTGTGTGCCCTTGCATTGTGCCTGCTGGGTAGAAGTGAGCCAGTCCTCTCTTCCCTCCTCTCTTCCACCTCCCCCCTTCCAACACCACTTGAGTTTGTGTTTTTGTCTTGTGTGGGTGTGTATTTGTTCCTCTACTCTGATTTCATAGTAGTGTTGAGCACATTGAATGCTTGCTTTTCCGTTTTTTTTTGTTGTTGTTTGTTTGTTTTTGTTTTCAGACAGAGTCTCACTGTGTCACCCTGGGTTGACAAAGTCTCGCTCTTACTCAGGCTGGTGTCTAACCCCTGAGCTCAAGAAATCTGCCCGCTGGTCTCTCAGAATGCTAGGACTGATTACAGGTGTGAGCCTGGCCACTTTTCCACTCTTGTGATACTTTGATGAGTGTCCTCCAGGCAGGAAAATTGTTTTCTCACACACACACACACACACACACACACACACACACACACACACACACACACACACACACACGAGGAAGAAGAAAGGAGGAGGAGGAGAGGGAAAGGGAAAGAAAGAGGGAGAAGGAGAGGGAGGGAAGAAAGAAAAGAGAAAAGAAAATTAAGCATGGTTTGGAAGACCTTGTTACTTGATTCCAGCCTGGCTCACAGACTTTGAGCTATTTTACCACCTCTTCTGAAATGAGCTATTTTACCACCTCTTCTGTCCTGCCTGGGAGAAGTTGATTGACTCCCCTCCCCCACATACACAGAGAAAATCCAGTTTTGATTCTATTTCTCCATTTATTTAATAATTTCAATATTCTTTTATTTTTATTTATTTTATTATTATTATTATTTTATTTTTTTTGCAGTTTTTTTGGCTGGGGCTGAGTTTGAACCTGCCACCTCCGGCATATGGGGCCGTCGCCCTACTCCTTTGAGCCACAGGAGCCGCCCAATAATTTCAATATTCTTGGTTTATCATTATGTCTGTTACTCCTACTCTCTTTTGAAATGGTTATAATATCTGCCAGGACCTCTTGCATTAAATAAACTCTTTAGCATGTGCTCGTTTTTTCTATCTGTGAGACAGACATAAACTTGGTCTTCCGTTCTGATGGTTTTCGATGTCTTCACCTTGCCTGGATAGACTCACGCAGCTGGGCCAGCAAAAGGGCTGCTGAGCGGCGCACATGCGCAGAGCGATGAGCGAAGCCCAGGTGCAGATTTTCTTGCTCCTAGGAGTGAGTCCCAAATGGCGACTAAACTTTGCTGACTTCCTGTTTTCTAGCAATTTCCCCTTCTACCAATTTTGTATTTTGCTTTGGTTTTGGTTCATTGGCGGCCGAGTTTCTTTTTTTCTAATTAACCACTGCTAGCGTCAATGATTGTGTCTTTGGTTTTATGGTCTGACCACTTGGTGATCTCTCCAAAACTGTGAGGAATAAATGTTTTTTTACACCACCCGGTTTATGGTATTTTGTTATAGCAGTTCAAACCGACAAAAAACAACATAATTTATATAAATCTTAAGCAAATGAGACTAGTTTAATATTTTTGGTTTAATAAAAACAGCTGTGTCTTAGCCGATTTATCATTGTTTGGCATAACTTGCTATTGCTGTTAGATATGTTTTTTCTAAACTTACATAGACTTACTGATTAACATTACTCTTTTTTGTTTGTTTGTTTGTTTGGAGACAGGGTCTCAAGCTGTTGCCCTGGGTAGAGTGCTATGGCATCACAGCTCACAGCAACCTCAAACTCTTGGGCTTAAGTCATTCTCTTGCTTCAGCTTCTCAAGTAGCTGGGACTACGGGCACCGGCCACAACGCCCCGCTATTTTTTTGTTGCAGTTGTCATTGTTGTTTTAGCAGGCCAAGGCCAGGTTCTAACCCACCAGCTTGGGTGTATATGGCTAGTGCCCTACCCACTGAGCTACAAGGCACCATCCAATTAACATCACTCTTAATGTTTAAGGTTATGACAAATGTAAATTTGTGTTTAACCAAATTTAGTTATCACTTCTACAAACTTTATTTCAACAATAATTATGTTTTATGTATGTCAGCTTAACCATAAATTCGAAGATCATTCGCTAAAACCCTGGGACCGATATAAAATTGAGTTCACTCACATGTATCATTGGGTTCTTAGGTCATTTCTAAGTAAGACAGAATTCTGGAACATTAATTACTAAGCATAATTTCAAATGTATATGTTCTTCCTTTTTATTTTTTTAAGAAATGGAGTCTCACTATGTTGCTCAGACTGAAGTGTAGTGGCTATTCACAGGTTCAATCATAGTGCACTACAGCCTGGAACTCCTAGCCACAAATGATCCTCCCACCTTCGCCTCTCAAATACTGGGACTATAGGCACAAGCCACTGTTCCTGGTTTCCATTTTTATTTTTAGTTGTTACAGAGAGAGTTGGCCGGGTGCGGTGGCTCATGCCTGTAATCCTAGCACTCTGAGAGGCCGAGGCAGGTGGATTGCTTAAGCTCAGGAGTTCAAGACCAGCCTAATCAAGAGCAATACCCCATCTCTAAATAAATAGCCAGTCACTGTAGCAGGCATCTATAGTCCCAGCTACTTGGGAGGGCTGGGGCAAGAGGATTGCTTGAGCTCAAGAGTTTGAAGTTGCTATGAGCTATGATGCCATGGGCACTCTACCAAGGGTGACAAAGTGAGACTATGTCTCAAAAACCAAAACCAAAACTAACTCTGTTTGGATCTATTAGGAATGTTTATAGCTAGACAGAGTTGTGTTATGTATACTTGTTATCGTTAGTAGTCTGCTAAAATGCTGATGTTCTCAATTCTTCAACCCCTAGTTTTCTCTGTGAAAAGGAAGTAACTTTGGTTATAAGTTATAATTAGTATAAACCAATAAAGACTCTGCTGGTATCAATCATATGACAAAGAGGTACAATTTTGTGTGTAAGAAAATGAAACGTGATTTTGTTTATTAATGGAAAAAAGAAAATAGTTTTATCGTAAAGTAAAATGGCTGGTTGTTCCAGAACCAGAAAGTAAAGGATAAAATCTGAAAAAATAGATGATATTGTAGATATCTGTAACCAATTCCTGAGTGGTCTCTCTGCACTCTCTCCCAGGGGGAGAAGACTGTGACAAGCACACATCGGAAAACCTTGATTCTAGAGCTCCTTTTCCCTTCTTCACTATGACCTGTCACCTTGACTTGGTTCACAGTTTCCTGATCCCAGCCAGATCCCTGTTGCAGCTCCTGGACAAAGATCCACATCCCCATGGCATTCAACATGCCTGCATTGGTGTGCTGAGACTCCTATCCCCACAGCATCCATCATACTTGTATCCTTGTGCTTAGACTCCTGTGAGGAAGGAAAAGGGATGCTCTTCAGGCTCACAGGGGAACCAGAGTGGGGTCAGACAGTTGACTCACCACCCAGGTGATGGTGACAGGTGCTCAGTTCAGAGAGGTAGACACCAAACATCATCTACCCATGACCTAGAATTATGAGTCTCTAAAGACATACAAGAAAAATGAATAACAGAAACTTCCCAAACCTTACACAGACATTTTCTGAGAATGTATCCATCCAACTTTATATTGATACTTACTCCCCTGGAAAATGTACTGTTGGGTTATGTGGAGTTTGATTTTTGTCCTCTTTTTAAATTTTTGTCCTCTTTTTAAGAATATGTCCCTCTTAGGTATGTTTGTTCATGCTATTTTACATTGTAATTTGCTTTTAAAGATACAGTTGGATTTGTATATAATTGTTAATACATAAATAAATGGATTTATAATTTCATATTATTTGAGAGTGCATTTTTAAATTAAAATACGTTGTGCTCATAATCTGCAGTCTGCGTTATTATTTTTCCTTTTACCATCTTCTTGGGCATTGTTATTTGCATTGCGTGATTTTTAAAAATAGATTAAAAATCTTCCTTGTTGCCAAAAGATAGAGACATTTTCTCCTCTGGCTTTTTTAGAGTATTTCCTTGAGAAAACTTGTAATATAAGTACTTTTTTCTTCTGGCCCTTTGATATGTATCTAAACATTTTAAAAACCTAAGTAAGCCTCTGGCCTTTTTTTTTTAAAGATCTGAGAAACATCTCTTTGAAATGTAAACATCAGGGAAGATAGTGTCTCCATCTCCCCTGGCTTCCTGGGAGTTTAGCCTAGGCACCTTGCTCTGACCTGTAACTAAGATATTAGTTAGATATTAGATAAAGTACCATTGGATAAAGGTAATTGACTAGTATGGATGGCCAACTCAATTACCAGGTGAATTTAGAATGAGCTATGTAAGAATGTATAGCAAATGGTGCTGTTAAATCCTTTTACTGTTTATCTTTAGAATACTTGTACCTATGCAGCTGTATAAACAAGAGAGCTTAATTTTCTTTGTAATGTCATTAGTGTTTCACCTGTGCTGGGCATCACAGTCTGGCTTAACATTCAATAAAAAAAACTGTTTTAATTTTTGCATTTGTGGAGAGGTTTTTCTGGGTTGGCAGAAATATTTAATTTGTTCCCTACCAGCTTTTAAGAAAGAATTGGCCAAGAATACTGCTGTATTTCATAAAAAAAAAAAAAAAAACAGAGATAAGTCATTGTCTTTATTATTCCATTTTTTAAAAGACTGACATTTTTACCTAACCATAAATATACCCTCTGTGAGAGGGAAGATCATAGGTGTAGTTTTTCTTTTGGTTTGTGGGTATATTTTCTGATTTTTCTACAGTTTTTGAAACCACCCATTATAACAAGGTGAGGACTGTGATAGGAGAAATATATATATGTATATATATGCATATTTATATATATGCATATTTATATACATAACCAACCATTGTCTCTAAGTTGCTTTCCTATAATTACTTACTACTCAGGAGTCACACAGCTGATGGTCATAAGGATTCTTAGCTTTCTTCATTGTTCTCATAGATAACATGGCCCTTGTAAAAGCTAAAGCTAATTTGTGAAAGCTCTTCTAGGCCCTGCTTTCTGGTGGAACAGCCGACCCTCTGAGACCAGTGGCCCATACTACGGAACTGACTCAACTGGTATTGGGATCCCTTCCTAAGAACCCACCTAGGAAAGAAGCAATTTCTACACTGCTATGATTCTGCCCCAACCTAGCCAATAAGCAGACCCAATTGCCTAACTTTTTTGCTCATCAAACTATCTTTAAAGACCCTTTCCCCAAATTTTTAGGGAAATGGATTTTCAAACTTCCTCCTATCTTCTTGTACAGCGCCTGTGATTCTAAACTCTTTCTCTGCTGTGACCTCTGCTGTCTCAGTGTATTGGCTTCCTCTTGAGCAGTTGGTGATGAACCCATTTGGGCTGTTACAAAATGGAGGCCCATCTGGGATCTCTGTTGTATTTGCCTGTGGTTTGGTAGCCTCTCACTGGTGGGACAGTCTTAGAGACATGCTCTAGCAGCTGCTCGGTATCTTGGACTGAGGGCCATCTCTGGTACCATCCCTACCAGTGGGATGTTGTGGGATGGTGCTTGGACTTGTTTACAATGGAGAAATGGTTTCTGGAACTACAAAACATCATAGTGAGTACTTGAAGCACACATAGCACCCCCCCCTTCTCTAGATTTTGGCATCTCTGGAGAAATGGTGGCTCCTTTGTGGTCTTGGTTGGCATTCTCTATTTTAGAGAAAGACTCTTGTCTTGGGGAGACTTTTCCCCAGCTAGACAGAATAGGGAGTCTGTCTAGAAAATACTCTTGAATGTTGGTTTCGCTTGTTTTAGAAGGCCTTTTTGCTTTGATATATATATGTATATCACATATGATATGTATACATATCATATATATGCAATATATATGTGTGTGTGTATATATATATATATGATTCCCTTTCTTCCCAGAAATAGTGTTTTATATCTTAGCCTATTTCTAGAAGAATGAGGAGCTCTTTAGGATTACATCTGGAAAGGCTGTTGGATTAAGTTGTTTAAAATAAATGTGTCATTAAATTTTTTTTTTTTTTTTTTTGGCCCGGGCTGGGTTTGAACCCGCCACCTCTGGCATATGGGACCGGCGCCCTACCTGCTGAGCCACAGGCGCTGCCCTAAATTTTTTTTTTTGAGACAGAGTCTCACTATGTTGCCCTTGGTAAAGTGCTGTGACATCACAGCTAACAGCAACCTCAAACTCTTGGGCTTAAACGATGCTCTTGCCTCAGCCTCCCAAGTAGCTGGGACTACAGGCTCCCGCTACTATGCCCGGCTATTTTTTTTTTGCTGTAGTTGCTATTGTTGTTTGGCAGGCCCGGGCTGGGTTCAAACTGACCAGCCCTGGTGTATGTGGCTGGCGCCCTAGCCGCCAAACTACAGCTGCTGAGCCATGTCATTAAAAATCAATGGCCAAAGATGGATCTTTTATACAGCCCTCAATTTTAAAAAAAAGATTTTAGAGATTTCTTATTTTAAACAATTGCCGTATTTGTATTTATGAAAAGATCAGAACTATAAGAAGAACATGTAACAATTTCACTGCTAGCCTTAAAAATTCTCTTGACAAAATTGAAGAGCAAATCATGATCTAAAAGATTAAAAAAATCCTTTGGCTGGGCACTGTGGTGCATGCCTGTAATCTTAGCACTGTAGGAGGCTGAGGTTGGAGGATCGCTTGAGCTCAGGAGTTCAAGACTAGCCTCAGCAAAAGTGAGACCCTGTCTCTACTAAATATAGAAAAATTAGCCAGGTGTCGTGGTTGGCTCCCATACTCCCTGCTACCCAGGAGGCTGAGGAAGAAGGATCACTTGAGCCCAGGAGTTTTAATTGTAGTGAGCTATGATGACGATGCTGCACTCTAGCCTGGGTGACAGAGCAAGACTCTGTCTCTGATAAAAATAGAACAATTAGCCAGGTGTTGTTGGCGGGTGCCTGTAGTCTCAGTTATTTGGGAGGCTGAGGCAGGAGGATAGCTTGAGCCTGGGAGTTAGAGGTTACTATGATAAAGCTATTGCACTGTAGCTTGGGCAATAGAGTGAGACCTTGTCTCAAAACAAAACAAAACAAAAAATAAATAAAAATCCTTTGAACATTGCCCCTGTGGGAAAAATGGCTGAGGCCAATTTACCTCATAGCCTAATGGTTAAAGTTCTGTGATTTCACCACAGCATCCTTGTTTGATTCTTGGGTAGGGAATGAGCTTGGTCTGGTTTGGTATTTAGGTAATTTGTGCAATCATGCTGATTCTCTTCCCTTCAGCATAAATCTCAGTTTCTCCATGGAAGAAGTAACGAGCAGACAGTAGGCCTGCTCTGACAAAAAAAAAAAAAAAAGGGAAATTCCAGGTTTGGAGGCAGGCATAGAAGCCCAAGTAGGTATAGCTGAATAAGAATTGGGGGAAATGTGTAAACATACCCAGCAACTACATGCCAAGGTGGGGTTAGACTTTTAGAGCATGGAGTGAGTTAGAGTAAGAGAAGTGTTTAGGTAAGCATGAATGTACGGGTTCTGAGTGTGGTAAGGGGAGTAAGGAGGCTGGGCTTCAATGAGTAACGGGTCCTAAAGAAACAGAGGGCTTGGCAATGAAGATTAAGTGAAATTCTTGTACTCTTGAAGGCGAGAGGAGTTCCAGGACTCGGGAAGCCATAAGATCTTGGAGGTTGTGGGAGGAGTGAACAGTGATGGGCTGACCTAGAGTTAATTTTAATCCTTCCCTTGTTGGGACAGCAGCCACTAGGGCTCAGAGACAGGCAGTCCAACTGCTTAGAGAGGCAAGCAACTGGTTGGAAGGATGGACCTTGGTATTGTCCTAGGACTCCTAGGGCTAGGTTCTATTTTTCTGTGGTAAAGGGATGAGTTGAGTCAGGCAGGGTGAGAGCTGGGGCCAAAAGGAGGGCTTCCTTGAATTTACAGAAAGGGGTGTTGATGGGTTGCAAAGAGTTTAAGGGTTCTTGTAAATCGCGTCTTGCAGCCCAGTAAAGGAGCTGAGCTAAAAGAGAAATATTAGGGACCCAGATTCCGAGGAAACCTGCCAAACCTAAAAAGGAAAGGACTTCCTCTTTGGTGGTGGGAACAGGCATGTTTTCTATGAGGAACTTGGGAGAAATGGTAATGGTGTGTGTGTTGGGAATTAGGGTTATACATAGATGTGTGACCTGAGTGGTAACTAATTGAGCCTTGGACTGGGAGATCCTGTACCCCTTGGATGCTGAGAAGTTGAGGAGATAAACTGTACCTTCAGTGCAAGAAGAAAAGGATGGGGCACAAAGAAGCAGGTCATTGACACATTGGAGGACAGTGGGTGTGAAAAATGTGAAATATCTAAAGTGAGGGCCTGGCCAGAGAGGTAGGGGGAGTCCTGAAATCTCTAAGGCAATAGTTTCCAAGTTAATTAAGCCAAGTGATGGGTATCTGGGTCCATCCAGGTAAAGGCAAAGAGGTTTTGGGAATTAGGGTGGAGAGGTATAGTGCAGAATGCATCTTTGAAGTCTAAAACTGAAAAGTGTGATATGGTGGGGGACTGGTTGACAACAGGATATAGGGGTTAGGAACAACAGGGTGGATAGGAACTACTGCAGCATTGATGACTCTGAGGTCCTTAACTAAGTCTCCAATAGGCAGTCAGTGGAGTCGGGTATGGACAACACCTGGACTAGGTTCTGAGGGAACTGGAGTGGCTGGACCAGGCCACTAGCCAATTACCAGTCCTGGGGTTTCAGCACCAGATGAAAGGGGTTTGGCAGTATCTCCAGGGATGAGTTTAGGAGAGGTTTAGGCCAAGTTTAATGTAAGGGGACAGAGACCTCCCTGAGCAAAGATGGCATCTCACCAAGAGTGGTTGGCGGCTTGTTTTTATACTGGGTTTAGTGGGAGGAAGATTCCACAGTTTGGGGAAAAGTTTTGACAGGCTGGGGTCTTTCTGATGGAACTCTTGGGGCAGAGCCAGGTCAGCCTTTTGTTCTAAGGGAGGAAGAGGGCAAAGGGGTTAGGCCCCACACAGAAGTTATTTTGGATAAAGTGTTTATAAGGCAGGTCTTCAGATAAAATAGACTTGCTTGTTCAGATTTATCCATACTGAATTCAGGTATACAAATACATTTTTAACCCATTTCTTTAGTGGACTCCACCCATGAACTCAGTAATTTTAGATGAAAAACAGTAGCTGAGTTTAAATGACTGAGTTTAAAACACACCCAAGGGCATTTAATTTGGTATCTTTTTTTCAGACAGAATCTTGCTCTATTTCCCGGGCTGGAGGGCAGTGGCTTCATCAAGGCTTACTGAAGTCTTGAACTCCCGGGCTCCTACTGCCCTTCCCAAGTGGATGGTACTGTGGATGGTAGGTGCATGCTACCGTGCCTGGCTGATTTTTCTATTTTTTGTGGAGGGGGGGTCTCACTTTATTGCTCTGATTGGTCTCACACTTTTGGCCTCAGGTGATCCTCCACTTTGGCTTCCCATAGTGCTGGGATTGTAGGCTTGAGCTACTGTTCCAGGCTCTTAAGTGGGTATCTTGAAACCCTTTTTTTTTTGGCATTTTTGGCCAGGGCCAGGTTTGAACCCACCAACTCCAGTATATGGGGCTGGCGCCCTACTCACTGAGCCACAGGAGCCACCCCTTGAAACCCTTTTATAAAAGAAATTTATATCCATAAAGGAAATTTCCACTTGTAAGAGCGTCTGAGTGGGAGAACTGAGTCACTAGAAATTCTTATTGTTCTAAATTTACATGACAAGTCCTACCTTTAATTAGGGTAATTTTTCTAGCCATTTTGTCTTCACTGAGACTACATATGATCTTTTTTTTTTGTCACCCTTGGTAGAGTGCTGTGGCATCATGACTCATAGCAACCTCAAACTCTTGGGCTCAAACCATCCTTTTGCCTCAGCCTCCCAAATAGCTGGGACCACAGGCACCTGCCACAACACTGGGCTAGGTTTTGTTTTTTAGAGACAGAGTCTTTGCTCTTGCTCAGGCTGGTCTCAAACTCCTGACTACAAGCAATCCACCTGCCTCAGCCTCCCAGAGTGCTAGGATTATAGGCATGAGCCACCGTGCCCGGCTTACAAACAAGCTTTTATTTCCTTTGGTATGAGCAAATAAATGATGGTACAATTTTTAGGCCTAATGTCCTAGCTCTATGCTTTCAAAATATAATTTTTCTGCCTTTTTTGCAGGAAGACGAGGCCCAACGGAGAGAAAGAGCACCCAAACACCATGTTTATAAGAGGAAGGGCTTTATTCATGGGCTGGGGAGCTTACGGCATAGAAGAATTCCAAATAGCTGTGCTCCCTGACTGGCTTGG
The DNA here is from genome assembly GCF_027406575.1 of Nycticebus coucang. NCBI lineage: Eukaryota > Metazoa > Chordata > Mammalia > Primates > Lorisidae > Nycticebus > Nycticebus coucang. Next base: position 67,199,165 of record NC_069791.1, on the reverse strand, counting down.
TTTTTCCCTTTTTATCAACCATCAAAAATTTCCAACCCACAGGCACCTTTTCCATTAGCCAGTTTGAATTAAGTGAGAGATGCTATTCCAGCTCCTACACCACTACAGGATTTTGCAGAAGTGGAAATTTCCAAGTTCCAGGAAGTTCAGTTTACAAATTCCCAAGAGCTGACTTACCATGGAGAGGACCCTGCGGGCATATCCTTTGGTCTCCTTGAGAAGACTTGTTCTCCTAGACCTCAGCTTTCTCAGGTATCCTCTCTCATTTCCCTCTTTTAAGACTCCAATATATTTTAATTTGGGTTCTCAATATCAGCTTGCTTCTGCAGGTGCTGATATTGATTTTCAGCACTTAGATTTTAGGGACCGTGACTCCTCTTGGGTTCTCTATTTGGGCCTTAATAGTACCATGGTAGTGGGCTAATACACATATGAGTTTTTACTTTTCCTCATGTTCTTCCCCCACTTTTCCCTGTGTTCCTCCCTCACTTTTCCTAAAGTTCAAAGTCCAATTAAGAAAAGTCCTACAAGGAGTTTGTATTGGATGTGTTGACCATCCAGCTCCCAGTTTGTGGCTGGAGAAGGGCATGTTGATTGTCTCAAAAGTTACCTTTACTTCTCAGGGGCAGTGAAGCCAGCTGTGATGACTCCAGGTGAGGATTCCTTCCATCTTTGCTGCAGTGCGTGTGGACAGGATGATGGTGTAAAGTCCTTTGTACCTTGGTTTGAGGGCGACCAGGTTCTGATCCTGGACCTAGAGTGGTCCCCTTGATCCTCCAGAGAGAAAGGATGTACAGACACAAAAGACTAAACAGAATATGGTTAATTACCCAAGTGGAGATCTTCCTTGCTACCCTTTCTAAGGTTTTTGTCTATTCAATTCAGTCTCTCCCAGTTCTTTTAGGAGTCCCTGTTAAATTCCAGAGGATTGACAGAGGTCTTTTTGAACACCGGTGTATTCAATTAAGCTTTGCTTCCTGGCAGAGTTTACCGATTTATGTTCTTATGGCTCTGTTCATGCACTTTACTTTGTCCAAGTTTTGAGGCCTATACATTACATATAGTTTCAAGGGGATACTCAAAGCACTAGCTATTATTTGCACTATTTTTGTTATGAAGGCTAGCCCATTATCAAATTTAGACCAGAGTGCCAACCTAAACCATGGGATGATTTCTCTGGGCAATACTTTTACTACTTTAGGAGTTCTCTTTATTCTGATGGGGAAAGCTTTTACCTATTCTAAATATGTGTAGACCATCACCAGCAAGTACTTCTTCCCTCTACACTTGGGCATTTCAGTAAAGTCTACCTGGAAGTCCTCGAAGGGCGTTGTTCCATTTGACTGGATTCCTGGAGGTACCATCGATCCTTGGTGCATTGAACTGATTGCAGGTGACACTGTAGACTGATAGTTTTGCCCAGGGCTGCCAGGTGGGAGATGTAGAGGTACTGGCCAAATAACTTCACCAAAGACTCCTGTTACCATGGTGGCTTCAAGAAGCTGGGGGACTGCTACTCGTCCATCTGGCATCTTTACCCATCCTCCCTCTATTTCCTGGTTTCCCTCCACTGCCAACCATTCTTTCTCTTCCCGGGAGTAGATAGGTGAGAGCTCCAGAATCCATGGGATGAGGGGAGCCACTTGTGACACCTGGTACAGCTTGGATGCAGCCCTTTTTGCCTCAGTACCAACCCTAGTGTTCCTTTTAGTGATGGTGGAAGCATCTCCTTGATGTCCATAACAGTGCCTCACTGCCACCTTCCAGGGTTTCCATACTGCTTCTAGCAACTGAAGTATCTCCTGCTGATACTTAATGTCCTTTTTCCCAGAATTTAATAGTCCCTTCTCCTTGTACAATGCCTTGTGTATGTGGAGAGTCAGAAAAGTATACTTGGAGTCTGTGTAGATATTCACACTTTTCCCTTGATCTAGTTCTAAGGCTTGATCAAGGAAATTAACTCAGCCTCCTGAGATGATGTTCCTTGGGGTAGGAGCTTAGCCTCTATTGTCTCTGTTAAGGTGACCACTGCATGTCCAGCCCACTGCTCACCTTGCACCATCATGTAACTGCTTCAGTCTACATGCAAGCCCCAGTCTGCAGGTGTCCAAGGCTGGTCACGCAAGTCAGGTCTGCTAGAATACACATTATTATTAACTTCTGCACAGTCATGCTCAGTCTCTCTTCTATTGATTGGAAGGAGTGTGGCAGGGTCCTGGGTGTTACAAACTTCTATTGTTATGCATCAATGGCTACACATTAAGCTTTGGTACTTAGTTAATTTTGCATTAGTGAGCCAGAAATGTCCCTTAGTGTCCATTAAAGTGACCATACAGTGGGGTACTTTTACCCTGAGATTCTGTCCTGGAGTCAGACTATTAGCTTCTTGCACAAGGAGAGCAGTAGTGGCTAGAGCCCATAGGCATGGTGGCCATCCTTTTGCCACTCCATCCAACTGCTTAGAGAGGTAAGCTATAGGTCTTGTCCAGGACCCAACCAGCTGGGTTAACACACCCACAGCCATCTTTCTTCTCTCTGAGACATACAGAGTGAAGGGCTTGGCCAAGTCTGGTAACCCCAATGCAGGTGCAGTCATCTGGGAGAAGGCACATTCTTATTCTTCTCCTCATTCTAAAGGCTCTCTTTCCTCTCCTTTAGTTGTCTCATACAAGGGTTTGGCCAAAACAGCAAAGTTGGGATTCCAAAGATGACAGAAACTGACCACACCTAAGAATTCCCGAACCTGCTTTTGGCTTATGGGGGTGGTGAGGCAATTAATGACCTGCCTCTGTTCCATGCCTAGATTCCTCTCCCCCTGCTAGATTGTAAATTCTAGATAACGTACTTGCCCCTGGCAGATCTGGCCCTTCCACTTAGACACTTTATAGCCACATACCTCTAGATGTTGTAAAAGACAGTCCATGCCTTGGTCGCAGCCCTCTAGGATAGGGTGCGCAAAGAGGAGGTCATCAACATACTGGGACACTACATGCTCTAATTCCTCAGCTGAAATTTCTGGAGGTCATGAGTCAGAGCTTCTCTAAATATCATAGATAAGTTTTTGAACTCCTGTGGCAACCTGGTGCATGTGTACTGGATTGCAGTTTCCATGTCTGGTCTCTTTTCACTGGAAAGCAAATAGTCTCTGGCTTTTCAGAGCCAGCCTTATACTGAAAAAGGCATCTTTTAAGTCCAGGCAAGTGAACCACTTGACTTCTGCTGGCAGCAGACTCAGCAGGGTATATGGATTAGGCAAAATAGGTTCATTTTTCATTTCATGTAGGTTCTAATTTTTCCTGAGGTATCTATATAGACATAGCAGATAACATTTAATACTGCACAAATTTTTCTAGTGTAGCCAACAGGTGACCTTTGTTGAGTCTTAAGGCTTCAGAGCAAATACAACTATTGTATATAATTCTATACTCTTTGGTTAGTCTCTTAGTCCCATTTAACAGATCAGTTCATTAAAACAGTTATGTCTCATTTTATGAGTTGACAGTACAGATAAGGCTAGAACTTAATACAGGTGGGCCACAGCCTCTTTTCTTCTTTTAAACTATTTCTCTTTCTCCAATTTTTCTTTCCACTAAAGACAAATTACAGCAGAACCAACTTAGTTGTACCTTTAGTATACTGGGTCTGATTATTTGCATAAAGTACAATAAGAATAATTATTAGTCATCTAGGCTCTTCTTTCCTTTAAAATTGGCTTTGCTAGAACCTTTTATAAGGAATCTCAGGTTAAGACTTGAAAGCCTTCCACAAGCCCAGGTTTCATGTGTGCCATTAGATACCTGTATGCATTGGGTAAATTTCTCTTTTCCTGAGGTCCCCAACCATATTTCAATTCCCAGACCCATTAGAAAGTGACCTTTGTTACTTACCACAGATTAGAAATGTTATCAATGGGTATCTGGCTGGTTTTTCAAAGGGCTTTTTTATTGGCCTTATAAAGTCAACCTTAATTCCTTAATGCAGTCTAGACACCTCTGGAAATGCTAACCTAGCCAAAGCCTTGGTAAAATAACCAGTGCCTTCTTCATGTCCTATAGAACAAAACAGATTCTTATTGAACTTATGCAAATACCTATATTGTGGGAAATTAAGAATACTTACAAATGGCTTTCATTTTCTGGAGAAATCAAGGAGAGAAAAAAATACATGTTTCAAATTCTGCTCATAAGTACATACATTGCTTGAAAAGCTACAAATAGCTTAAAAGACAGAAAATGATTTTCTTGACTTCTGGAAAGCAAAACATGGACAGAATCAATAATATTTCAAACAAAAACAAAACTAGCCCAGTTCCACATAACTGATTTCTGTTCTGTTTGAAGTTAGGTTAGCAATACTCATAGACATGTTAACTTTTCAAAGGTCTAAAAGTCAGCTTATAGTCTGAAAGTACTCAATTTCTAAAGACATCAGGAATTGAATTTGAGAGAATTTGTTAGCCTCTCTTGTATTTCTTTTCTCTCTCTCTTTTTTTAGGATAAACTTTGGACTCAGTTATAAAAAACATTTTTATAGATGAATTAAAATTATTACCAACAATATATGTTAGAACAGACCAATGTCTTATATGTTAGGACATACCAATGCTTTATAATATTGGAATGTACATATAACCATAACTCACACAAAATTAATCACCATTTCATATTAGACAATGTTTCCTATACATTTTTAATAAGTCAAATAAGTCTAATTTGTTTTTCTCAGGTTTTCAGTGGTCTTAATATTTCAAAAAGACCACATTTAGAGTAATTTTTTTTGTTGTTTAGTTGGCCTGGGCCAAGTTTAAACCTGCTAGCCTTGGTGCCTGTGGCCAGTGCCACAACCACTGTGCTACAGGTGCTGAGCCCCAAATTTAGAGTTTTGATTTTGGAAGTTTTGTCAAATATCAAAGACTTAAAACATTTGTTCAAATAAGATTACAAGCCAAAATATATTAGAGAAAATACATAGTCAACTGGATCACATGTAAACTCCTGCACAAATTCCCTTTTATGAGCTTCATTTAACCTGCACAGATAATCTGCAAACATTCTAAACTTTAACTTTTTCTCTGCCTTTCACTTTCTTACACAATCATTCTGTTTCAGAATAAAATTTATCACACAAGATTCTTTCCTTACACAATGTCATTTTCCTTTCTAATTTCTCTTACTCTCAAAAACCTACTTTCCACAAAACAGGATCACAGTTCATTATGAAGTTAAATATTCACTTGGCCAAACTGATAATTAGAAGGTTTAAAAGGCAAGAATCTTATTCTTTGACAAAGACTCAGTTTCCCCAACAAATTTAAACAACCAAATTATTACATTTTACAAATTAGAGACATTTTATGAGATATAATATTGATACAGGATTTTCCCACTCAGGGTTGGACAGGGAACCCTCATTCTTTAGGCTCAGGTGAGCTCAGACATCAGACTCCCATCTTCAGGCACAAACATGTTGCAGGCCATACCCTCAGAGCCCCAGCAAGGTCATGAACAAAGCAGCCTGAAGTGTTTTGGATGGCTCCACCCTCAGTAGAGAGCACACAACCTATTCCCCTCCCCAGACAAAAACTGCAGCAAAGACCTAATAACCTTCCCAATCTTGCTAGAATCAGTTTGTAAAGGTATTTCTCCATTTACCAAGTCCTGGCCAAAATATCTCTCAGGGCCACGTATTTACTCTTAGACAAAGGGCCCCTGCAGGAAACCTCTGACTTGGGCCTCCTCCCCCCTTCTAGAGGCTGTTCACCTTGGAGACCTGCTGTGGATATGTGTACAGCCCTGCCTGGGAACGAGATTTACACTTTCTCTCCCAGATTTTCAAGGACCATTCAGAACTCACTGGACCACCCGAACCACAACATTTTCCAAGGCATGGCCCCTCTGCCAATAGCTCTGGCACTCTCCACTCCCTTTGCATGCCCCTCCACTCCTTCTGCATGCCCCTCAGTCCAATCCCATTTTATCACTATATGTGTGACCTGCTGTCTCAATTCTCAAATTCCTGACCAAGGACTCACTGAAGAAATTCCAGTAACAAAACTACAACATAGTAATCCTTTCTAATGTCTTTCCATTTTCCCCCAAGTCCCACATGGCCATATGGCTGCCAAAGTCTAGACAGAAAGCAGAAAACCTAGAACTTCCAGTTTCTCTCAGAATAGCCATGGGCAAATTTGGAGCAGGGAAGCAGGGGACACTTGCATATTTGTTTCACCCTGTGAAGAAGGGGGCGGAGAAACCCCACCTATTGTTACACATCTCAGTCAGTCTCCAAGCACTCACATGCACACAATTCCAACCCATTTCTTAACCTGGGCAGCCTCGATTTCCCACTTGAGCTGCCACTTAGCCATAGGAGGCAAACCAACACTTCCCTAGGCCTGTAAAGGGAGGTCCAACTCCACCCTCAGAGTTCTCAGTCATACCACATCCACACACTCTCATACACCTCTCAACAGACCTGCCAGCAATCTAATGCCCAAGGAGTTGATCAGGCTCCTTCTTCCACTAAAACTGTAGTGGGCCCCCAGTAAGTCCTTCACACGCCTCCCACCTGCCAGTGCCCAAGTAATTGATCAGGCTCCTTCTTCCACTAAAACTTGGGCCCAAATAAGTCCTTCACACACCTCCAACCTGCCAGTGCCCAAGGAGTTGATCAGGCTCCTTCTTCCACTAAAACTGTAGTGGGACCCCCAGATCAATCATACCTTGCCTTAAACGTCTCCCCATGTAGGTGCCTGTTCCTGTATGCCAGTTCCTCCTGGTGTTTGACTCCTTGAAGACCTGCCGAGGGGGTCCTTTCTCCACCCAGTCGAGGCATCCACACAGGAAGGTCAAACTGCCTCCCTGGTGTGCGCAGTGGTTCTTGTCACCCAGGCCAAGCAGGTGCCCCCACGTGGGTGTCCAGAGGATTGGCAGCAATTACCAGGTGTGTGTTCTCTCCAACCACAACACCCAGATAGTTTTTCTAGCTCTCTGACTGGGAAGTGACATAGATCTCGCTTCCCAGTCAGGGAACCAAAAATGTTGCAGGAAGACAAGGCCCAATGGAGAGAAAGAGCACCAAACACCATATTTATAAGAGGAAGGGCTTTATACACCAGCTGGGAGTTTATGGCATAGAAGAATTCCAAATGGCTGCTTGGTCTTTCCCTTTTTACTGCCAGTCAAAAAGTTCCAACGCACAGGTACCTTTTCCATCTGCCAGTTTGAATTAAGTGAGAGATGCTATTCCAGTCCTCACAGAACTACAGGATTTCACAGAAGCGGAAATTTCCAAGTTCAGGGAAGTTCAGTTTACAAATTCCCAAGAGCTGAGTCACCATGGAGAGGATTCTGTGGGTGTATCCTTTGGTCTCCTTGAGAAGACCTGTTCTCCTAGACCTCACCCTTCTTGGGTATCCTCTCTCACCTTGTTTCTGTTAGGAATCATCTTTTTAGATCAGTGGTTCTCAACCTTCCTAATGGTGCAACCCTTTAATGCAGTTCCTCATGTGGTGGTGACCCCCAACCATAAAATTATTTTCATTGCTACTTCATAACTGTAATTTTGCTACTGTTACGAATTGTAATGTAAATATCTGATATGCAGGATGTAGTATCATTGGTCATGACCCACAGGTTGAGAACCGCTGTTTTAGATGATTTGTTGTCTAACAATTGCTTAGGACAATAAAATAGGTAATTAAAAGACTGATAGTTTGAATTAAAAAGAATATATGTAGAACCTCTGTAAATTTATCACCAGAGGTACTGTAATAAACGGATCAACATGCAGAAGTGGCCAATATAAGAAACTAGGCCTACTGTACTGATATGTACATGCGGTGCATGTCCAGTCTATGAAAATTAGGTCAACTTCAGGAGGTGTTTAATGTAGAGAGGTGGTCAGGCCTTGGGTTCTGCGGTGCAATCTCAGCAGCTAGCTGCTTGACCCTAAAAGGGAGTGCCAACAAATGCGAAATTGAGTACGGAGTTCTAGGCTGCCAATCATCATAGCACAGAGCTTTTTTTTTTTGTAGAGACAGAGTCTCACTTTATGGCCCTGCATAGAGTGCCGTGGCCTCACACAACTCACAGCAACCTCCAACTCCTGGGCTTAAGCGATTCTCTTGCCTCAGCCTCCCGAGTAGCTGGGACTACAGGCGCCCACCACAACGCCCAGCTATTTTTTGGTTGCAGTGTGGCCGGGGCCGGGTTTGAACCTGTCACCCTCGGTATATGGGGCCGGCGCCTTACCGACTGAGCCACAGGTGCCGCCCAGCAGAGAGCTTTTTAACAACCAGACGAAGTAGAGACTTTTTAGATCTTCTCTAAACTGTGTGGTGCGTAGACTTATGGGAAATAGAGTCCTGGTACGGGTCTTGGGGCCGAAGGCGGGCCCTGGGAGTCAGACTTCCGGCGCTCTCCTGCGCATGTGTATTTTGCCCTGTGTGCGTGTTCACGCATGTGCACCGCAGCACTCTGCGCTCTCTTCCGGCGCTTTTCCAGGTTGCCGATTGCCCTTCTTGCCAGGCTTTGGGCTCTGGTGGACGAGATCTTGGAGCCTACAGGGCTGAGCGCCGACGGCTAGGAGGACAACCAGGCGGTCCCGAGGCTTTGCGGAGGCTCAAACCGGGACCTTCGAGAGGTCTAGCGGGCAGTGGCGGCGGCGGCGGCGAAGGGGCGGCGGGACCCGGGACCGGCCTGTCTGCATTCTAGGCTGCCCGGCCGAAGCTCCGCGGGACGGTGAGTCCCAAGGAAGGCAGTTTTAAGTACCAGGAGGGATGCTCCATCTGAATTTGTGCTGTAGGACCAGACCCGGATCCTCGGAAATAGAAAGGCCTTGGTGAGGTGAGAAGGAGGAGACCTTGGGAGCAGAAGCGCGCCGGTGAGAACAGCTCTTGCCCCGACCTTTCTGGAGCTGTGGGGCAGAGGCCGCTGGGCCTCGGGCGGAATAGGTCGGGAGTTTGCGGGCTCGGAGTGAGCGGAACATGGGTAAAGTGATAGCTTGCTGAGGATATGAGCGTGTGGGCAGGGGCGGGTTTCTTTCCATGGCTTCCAGGAAAGAGGAATGGTTGGATTTGAGGGCAGGGGCAGGCTGCACCGAAGTAGGCTCTCTAAGGAAAGATCAGTGAAGAGGGGGTTCACCGTGGAGAGGGGCGGGTCACCATCGTCAGCTGTGGACGTTTCCTCTCCACTTCTTTCCTCCGCACTCCTAACACTCCTTCCTTTCTCTCTCACCGCACCAGATTGCAAACGTGTTTATACTGAATTTGCAGCTCTTGTTCTTGCTCAGGTCTACCCTTGTGAAATCGTATAATGAATGTAGTGTAGGGGAAGTCTGCAAGGATTCTCTCTTGCTGCCACAGTTGCTAGAGGAAGAGATTGGGCCTTAGCAGATAGGTGACTTGATCATGGTCACTGGCTTTGGGGATAGGATTGCTCACGGTAGAATTCAGGAGATTACTCTCCCAAGCCAGTCTTCTGTCCTCCCTGTCCCAGATGTCTTGAAAAAGATTATCTGCAGCTGTAAGCAGGTTTAGTCAGGTAACTACACTTTATACACATTAATCCCATTTTTAAGAATCAGATTTTCAATTCCTGTGGCTTCTTTGATTTTGAATAATATAAAGAGACAATAAGAAAATATTGAGCAGTTTAATGAGAATTTTTATTTTCACGTTGTGTTTGATGGCAGCAAGCTATCACCCAAGAGAGTCTAACTCACCTAATTACCACTTGATTATGTTGGAGTTACAAAGGTGGTGCAGTGTGTGTTTACTCCGTTTTGCTGTATTAGCTCCTGGTGAGTGTTTATAGGGTGTTATTTTATCTAGCCTTCTTTGGTGGTTCTTACAGCAGGCCGAAGGACTCATAACTTCAATTACCCGCTTCTCCCCTAGGTCCATCATCAATAGTCTCTACACATTTCTAAACACAGCAGAAAATGAACAAATCAGAGGTGAGTTTCCCTGTTTGTGTATGTGTTCCCCATTTTGTTTTGTAATACATTTTAGGAAGTTTATATGGGTCCCTTACTTTAAAATGGGCCTGTAGAAATAGTCAAGAGACATTATCACGTAAAATACAAGAGAGGCAGATCAGCACCAAGAATCTTTTGTCTAGTTTATTTGTGTAGGTACTAGGATACTTCAGAGCTATTGAATTTGAGCTGCAAATGTAGAGAACAAGACTTAATGTTCTTTTTGAAACAGAGTCTCAAGCTGTTGCCCTGGGTAGAGTGCTGTGGTGTTATAGCTCACAGCAATCACAACTCTTGGGCTCAAGTGGTCCTCTTGCCTCAGTTTTTCTATTTTTAGTAGAGACAGGGTCTCACTTTTGCTCAGGCTGGTCTTGAACTCGTGAGCTCAAGCAATCCACCTGCCTCAGCCTTCCAGAGTGTTAGGATTACAGGCGTGAGCTACCGTGCCCAGCCAGACTCAATGTTCTTGACAGTCATGGAAAAAAGGAGAATACTGTCTATTTCGTCATTTGTATTGACTTTAAGGAGAAACCATTTTTGTTACTTGTGGGTTTTAAAGATTTCCTAGGACATCAAAAAGTATCTTTGTTAAAGTTGATATAATTGGGGACAGCTTTCCTAATAACAACCATTAAATTATTGCGACTCCCAGCTTATACTTGTTGCTTATGTAAGCAGAAGGCCTGCTGCCCAAGTAGAACTTGATGCATATAATTTTCTCAAGTACCAAAATAATTGTGATCAGAGTAGACATATTTCCATTTTTACCCTTTAATTCTAGATTATGGTCTTTGAAATATTTCAGTTCTCAGTGGTTTATTTTGTCCTTATCACTTCCCTGAATCTGTCAGTGAAGATTACTGGGGATTTAATAATGGTCAATTCCAATGGGCATTTTCTAGTCCTTACCTCATATGACCCTGCCTTTGCCTTTGACATCTGTTAACTTTCATGCTGCTATTTTCTTCATGGACTCTAACTTTTCTTGGTTTTTAAAAACATTCATCTGTAAGTATTTCTGTATTTGTCTTTAAATAATGAGGAGTCTATTAAAAAGGGCATGGAGGGCTTGGTGTCTGTAGCACAGTGGTTAGGATGCCAGCCGCATATACCCAGGGTGGTGGGTTTGAACTCAGTCCGGCCAGCTAAACAATGACAACTGTAACAAAAAAATAGCCTGGCATTGTGGCTGGCACCTGTAGTCCCAGCTACTTGGGAGGCTGAGGCAAGAGAACTGCTTGAGCCCAAAAGTTTGAGGCTGTGAGCTGTGATGCCACAGCAGTCTATGGAGGGTGACATAGTGAAACTCTCAAAAAAAAAGGGGGGGGCATGAAGATAACTAACTGACAATGCCATTTTTCTTAATATATGTATATAATATCTGGTGTTCTAAGTTTCATAGTTATCTACAAATTTTTTGGTATGTTCTTTTCTATCATAATACAAGTATAGTTCATGTGCTGTAGTTGGGTTGATAAGTCTTTTTTTTTTTTTTAGAGACAGTCTCACTCTGTCACCCTGGGTAGAGTGCTGAGGCGTTATCTGTCTACCTGCCTGAGCCTCCCAGAGTGAGCCACCATGCCCTTAAGTCTTTTAATAGTAGTTCACAGCCTGGTGCCTGAAATCCCAGCATGTAAGAAGGCTGAGGCAGGTGTATCATTTGAGGCCAGGAGTTCAAGACCAGTCTGGGTGGTAGCTGGTGTGATAACTTACTCCTGTAGTCCTAGCTACTCTCAGGAGGATCATTTGAGCCCAGGAGTTCAAGGGTGCAGCATACTAGTTAGAGGCAATTGATTGTGTTATCATTTTCTTCATGTTTTTATGCTTGGGGATTGCTGAATTTTCTGGATATTAGTTTCATCTACTTTGGGGAAATTTCTTATTGAAGAAATAATGATGACCCTTTTTCTCTTCTTCCTGGCTTCTTTTATTGATTCTTGTTACTTGTATATTAGGTTGCTTAAAATTATTCCATGGCTCACTGCTGTTCTTCGTTTTCTCTTAATTCTTTTTTACTCTTCTATTTCATTCTGTGTAGCTTCTATTGCTGTGTCTTCATGTTCACTAAGCTTTTTTTTTCTGCAGTGCTGTTAATCTTGTCCAGAATAATTTTTACCTCAGATATTATAGTTTTTAATGGGTCTATTTTATATCATGCCTATCTACTCAATTTGTTTGAATTGTAGTAAGCGCCTGCCATCTGGAAGAAAGACTCGGACCCCACTTCAGGTATAAATCCGATGGTGATTTATTACACCTGCGCAGGGGACCGTTGCTAGGATAGCAAACTGCCCCGAAGTGAGAGGCAGGTTGACTTTTATACCATTTTTGTTGCCATGTAAGCAAGCAGAAACAAAAGCAAAAACGTGGCAGTTAGCTGGGGCAGGGTTACAATCAGGGGGCTTCAGCGTGGCGACTGTGTGGTGTGCTACGTGGTGGTTGGCATGGGGGCAATTAGGGGGATGCAGTACCTGGGAACTTTGCGTAGGTAATTTTTTTTTCACCGTTGCAGTACCTGGGAACTTTGTGTAGGTAATTTTTTTTTCACCATTGTTTAGCCGTTGCTAGGGGGTTGGGGGAACTGGGAGAACTTCCCTGTTCTATGGGGGAAAGGTTTCCCATTGTTTTACCTGTTGCTAGGAGTTCTTGGGAACTCAGGGAACTTCCTTGTTCTATTCTGAAACGTGCCTTTGAAATTAACGGGGGTGGGGACTGGGGGGGGGGGACATGTGGGGGACCAAGGCTGAAACAGGCTGAGACAAACCTGGGTTTTTTAGGGGACTGCTCTCTATTACAGAATATATGAAATACAGTTATAAACTGTTTCAATGTTCTTTGCAATTGTAACATGTCAGTCAGGGCTAGTTTCTTTGACTATTCCTTTTTGGTTGCATTTTTCTTCCATTTTTCCCTGGTCTCTCAACTCTTTCTCCTTACCTCTACCTCTGTTTTTCTGTGGCTTGGAAACTTTAAGAGCACCTACATGACACTTAAAGAAATGTCCATTAGAGCATTTTGGATTTTGGATTTTCTGATTCAGGATGCTCAACCTATAAATGTAATGCATATATAGTAGAACCTCCATAGTTGACCACCTCTTTAAGTTGATGTAATTTCCTTTTTTTCTTTTTTTTTAAGTTGACGTAATTTTCGTAAACTGAACACGCAGCACATGTATGTGTGTCAGTATAGTAGGCCTGGTTCCTTATGTTAACCATTTCTGTATGTTTTTGTTACAGTTCCTTGGGTGGTCAACTTACAGAGGTTCTGCCATATTCTAAAATTCAAAACCCTTCTGGGTCCCAAGCCTTTTGAATAAAGGATACTCAATCTGTATATGCTTCTAGGTTCAAAACTAGAATCGTCTTTTAAGAAACTATGGGCAATTCTCCATGCTTTTCTACTGGATGAGAAGTCGGATATCAGTTACCAGAGTAACTAGTACTTCTTTTTTTTTTTTTTTTTATTGGGCTCTGTACCTTTTCAGGATTTTTTTTTTTCTTATTTTTAAAAGGAAATTTTTATTTTATCAGGAAATTCCTAGCTCTCTGTGCTTTTCCCCAGTATTCTTTTTTTTTTTTTTTTTGTAGAGACAGAGTCTCACTGTACCACCCTCGGGTAGAGTGCCGTGGCATCACACGGCTCACAGCAACCTCTAACTCTTGGGCTTACGCGATTCTCTTGCCTCAGCCTCCTGAGCAGCTGGGACTACAGGCGCCCGCCACAACGCCCGGCTATTTTTTTGTTGCAGTTTGGCCGGGGCTGGGTTTGAACCCGCCACCCTTGAAATATGGGGCCGGCGCCCTACTCACTGAGCCACAGGCGCTGCCCTTTTTTTTTTTTAATGGAGACAGTCTTACTATGTCACCCTCTGTAGAGACAGCATGACAGCTCACAGCAACCTAAAACTCTTGGGCTTAAGTGATTCTCCTGCCTCAATAGGTGCCTGCCACAGCTATTTTTCTGTTGCATTTGTCATAGCTCGGGCTGAGTTCAAACCTGCCAGCCTCGGTGTATGTGGCTGTCACCGTAACTACTGTGCTACCGGCGCGGAGCCCTCCCCAATATTCTTGAGATGGCCCCTTTTGATATGAAGGTTTATGTGATTGTTCATGTGTCATTTTCTGTTCTGTCTGAGATTACTTCTTTTTGTCCATCCTCTGTGTTCTCTCTTTCTGAAAATGTTGAATCTGTTGGATCTGACTTTTATATTCCAATTTTGCTTTCATCATTTCCATTTTTTATTTTCCAAGAGATTTTCTAAGTTATGTATATTCAGTGTTCCATTTGCTAATCTTCCTGAGACTTCTAAAAAGAAATATCAACGGTCTAGTCTTTAATTTCTAAGTATTCTCCAATGGCTGTTTCTTAGTAGAGTGTTCTCATTTGATGGAAGCAATATCTTGCTTAATTTATTAAAAAATGTGAATCAGTAGAAAAAAGTCTAAGTTCTTTGAAGGTATTGGCCTGGGGAAAGACTTTATGAAGAAGCCTTCAGTGGCAATTGCAACAACAACAAAAACAAATGAGACTTAATTAAACTGAATAGCTTCTCTACAGCTAAGGCGACAGCAACCAAAGCAAGTAGATAACCATCAGAATGGGAAATGATATTTGCATATTATGAATCGGACAAAAGCTTGATAACTAAGATCTACAGAGAACTCAAACTAAGCAACATAAAAAGAGCCAACAATCCCTCATATCAATGGGCAAGAGAGATGAATAGAGCATCTCCAAAGAAGACAGATGAATGGCTAACAAACATATGAAAAAAATGCTTATTGTCCCTAATTACCAGAGAAATGCAGATCAAAACCACCCTGCAATATCACCTAACCTCAGTGAGAATGGCCCACATCACAAAATCTCAAAGCTGCAGGTACTGGCATGGATGTGGAGAGAAGGGAACACTTCTACTCTGCCAGTGGGACTGCAAACTGATACAACCTTTTTGGAAGGAAGTATGGAGAAACCTCAAAGAACTCAAACTAGACCTCCCATTTGGTCCTGCAATCCCATTGCTGGGCATCTACCCAGAAGAAAAAAATTCTTTTATCATAAGGACATTTGCAGTAGGCTATTTATAGCAGCTCAATTTATAGTTGCCAAATTGTAGAAACAACCTAAATGCCCACAAATCCGGGAACGGATTAACAAGCTGTGGTATATGTATACCATGGAATACTATTCAGCCACTAAGAAAGATGGTGACTTTACATCTTTTGTATTAACCTGGATGGAGGTGGAATGCATTCTTCTTAGTAAAGCTTCACAAGAATGGAGAAGCAAGAATCCAATGTACTCAAATGCTGATGTGAGGACAGTTGATACTAGTACATGGTAGGAGTTGGGGGAATGCAGAGAGGGAAGGAAGGAGGGGGTGAGGGCATCATGGTGTGTAACACACCTCTTGAGGGCAGGACATAATTATAAGAGGGGCTTTCCCTAACAAATGCAGTTGGTGTAACTTGGTTCTTTGTACCCTCATTGAATCCCCCCAAATAAAAATGTCTTATTTCCTTTATGAATTTTGTTCAGTCAATATTGAGTTATTCATCTTGATGTTTATCTTTTATTTATGCTGTTTTCGTCAAATAGTAATTCTTGATTCTCTATATTAATTCGTGAGATAATTAATAGCTAATGTGAGTATACTCAACTAATGATACTGTTTAACTTATCTTTTTCTTTAAGAGAGGATGGTTGCAGAGTCTGTAAGTAATTAGGGAGGGCTATGTAATTAGATAGCCACCACTTCATTTTGCATAGGTAGGTAAGGTAGGTAAGGTTAATTGATAGGTAAGGTTAATTTGCTTAAATTACTTTGAGAGTAGTTTTCTAAGAGCTGCCTTTAGGGCAGTGATTTTCAATTGACATGCTATGAAAAATTTTAAAGATCATTAATTAAATTATTTTTGGAAGAAGTTCAAAGCACCGTGAGTATATTCTTGTTTTACTCTTTTTTTTTTTTTTGTCAACATAATTTCAGTGTGCCGCGGAAGTTTAACTATAGGTTCAAGTGTGCCATGAGATAAAAAAGGTTGAGCTTTGGGCTTGGCACTCGTAGCACAGTGGTTATGGCGCCAGCCACATACACTGAGGCTGGTGGGTTCAAACCCAGCCCAGGCCAGCTAAACAACAATGACAACTGCAACAAAAAAATACCTGGGCATTGCGGCAGGCTCCTGTAGTCCCAGCTACTCAGGAGACTGAGGCAAGAGAATCACTTAAGCCCAGGAGTTTGAGGTTGCTGTGAGCTGTGACACCATGGCACTCTATGAAGGGTGACAAAGTGAGATTCTGTTTAAAAAAAAAAAAATTGATTCCCTTTTCTTAAACCATTCTGTACCTTGTCTACAGCACTCTAGTGATATCTTTGGGTGTTCATTCAGTCAATATTTATTATTGTAAGAATGAGATGCTTGGGGTAAAACTTGAAGGAAGTAAAAAACTTAGCCATGCTGGTAACCGAAGGCTTCTGGCTGTGAGCATAAAAGAGCCAAAGGCTCAAAGAGCTGAAACTGAATGAGAGTGAGAGCTAGAGCAGTGGGTTGGGAAGAAGAGAGATCAGGGACTGAGTGGTGGGTGCTCCAACTTGAAGAGATCCAGGAGGATGGGAGGAACTAACAGCAAAGGAGCTTGAAGGAAGTGATAAGAAGTAAAACACTTAAACCATGTTTTGCTATGTATAATGCTTTTTTCCTCCAAATTATTGAGGGAAAAATAAGGATGCACGGGACCGGGAAGCCCAGTAAACATCCAGGCTTCCACACTGCGCCACCTGGGTCTGCCTGGTGCATGGGGGTACAGTCCCAGAGGATCCAGGATCTAGTGAGAGTGGACCGGAGTGGTTTCCACTGAATGCTGTGATCAGGGGAGGGGGCAGTGGCTATGTGGTGTGAGGGCTGAGGCCCAAGGCCTGAGGCCTGGCTGCATGGAGGGGACCAGTAGCCCTGCACTAGCCCCAAGGATCTACCTGTCTACCCATAGGCCAAGCAGCTCAGAAGCTCCTGCTCTGCTAGGTGCACACATGGCCCTCTCAGCCATGGCTTCTGACGTGACAGGAGGGAAGGGCTCCCAGAAGAGAGAAAAGGGGCACCCTACAGGAGGGTGGTGCAATCTGCACGTTTATCAGGCTAGTGTTAGCCCTCCCCAGGTACATTTCTTCTGGCTAAGGGCCAGCTACTTTCTTAAGAGACATTTTCCTGAAAGTTTGGGCCAAAAAATGTGGATGCTTATTATATACAGGAGCACTTATACATGGCAAATATGGTACTGGCATGTTTATTTACATGTTTATCTCCTTGTCAGCCTATCAGCTTTTTAAAAGAATGGTATTTTACTCATCTTATGTCTGTCTAAACTCAATTCTATCACAAAACAGAAACTCAGTTGTGTTTTGTTTTGTTTTCTTTGTTTTTGATATATTGAAGAACTCAGAGGAAATATGTTTCCAATATGGCTTGTTTTCCTTCCACAATCAGTAAAATAAGGTATTCAGTGTTCATGGTTAACTTGATCAATGAGCATGGTAAGATCTTGTCCTCATATGCCTTTTCTGCATTACTCACTTCCAATCATGGTGCCATTATAGGGGCCAGTGTCATTCAAAGATGTGGCTGTGGACTTCACCCAGGAGGAGTGGCAGCAGCTGGACCCTGATGAAAAAATAACATACAGGGATGTGATGTTGGAGAACTACAGCAATCTAGTTTCTGTGGGTAAGGGCAGCTTGCTTTCTAAATGCTTTCAATTTAATGACTTTATCCTTGAGTTTGAAGAAATGAATGATAAGACCATTTATTTGGGATACTAGGTATAGTATTTGTATCTTTACTTCATTGAAAGATTCTAATTTTGGTAAGGTTAAAAAAATGGAGCACTTTATTATGCAGCCTCTGAAGCAGCAGCATCTTCAGAGATACTGAAGCCAGCCAAATGGTCCTTCTTCTTGTCTGTCATTAACAGGGTATGATATTACCAAACCAAATGTGATTATTAAGTTGGAGCAGGGGGAAGAACCGTGGATAATGGAAGGTGAATTGTCATGTCAAAGTCATCCAGGTAAGTTAATACAGTATCAAAAAATAGTCCTCTCAGACCTTTGGGAGTGATAGTTTTATATGTGTTAGGTATCTGAAATCATCCCTCCCACTGTCCAAATATCACTTCCCTCCAGCACGCATGTTCATGTTCTCTTTTTGTTATTTTACATTTGATTTATCTTGGTAGGGGTTCTCTTTGCTGACCAATATGGTATTGAGGATCCAATGACTTCTTCTTTCCCTAGCACTATCAATACCTTACCTACTCTTTTTTGTTTTCAGGCATTCAAAAGCCTGAAAAAAAAATTAACTTAAGTCTTTCATGTTGATTCTTTTTATCTTCCACTTTCTTTCCTCTGGTGTAAAATATCTCAGACTTCTTCCTTGCCCGCTAGTTCATTTAACTCTGAAGGCATTCCGATACCAAAACGTGATCTTCCACCTAAGCTTGTGGATTCAGTCATAGCCTACAGTGGTGTGCATTATTCCCAAACCTACCTCTGTTGATCTGATACAACACTTACTGGGCTTTCCTCTCCTTCCCCAAGTGCTCATTCATGTATTGTCTGTCTTTTCATTCCCCTTTCCCCATAACTGGATCAATGCTCTGTCCATAGAAGACATTCAGGAAGTGTTAACTTCATAAGTGCATTTTGGTTCATTCTCTTGCATTTTTAGGAGTGTCCCTCGTAGGACCTATTTTCTGCCTTTTTGGTCTTCATTGTATTCCTTAAAAGGGTTTATCTATTCTCAATTTTTTTTTTTAACACTGGTTTTATATACCATTTGACATATTTTCATCACACTGGTTAACATAGCCTTCCTGACATTTTCTTAGTTATTGTGTTAAGACATTTATATTCTACATTTAGTAAGTTTCACACATACCCTTGTAAGATGCACTGTAGGTATGGTTCCACCAACCACCCTCCCTCCACCCATCCTCCCCCACCCCTCCCTTTCCTCTTTCCCCATATTCTTAGTTATAATTGGGTTATAGCTTTCATATGAAAGCCATAAATTAGTTTCATAGTAGGGCTGAGTACATTGGATACTTTTTCTTCCATTCTTGAGATACTTTACTAAGAAGAATATGTTCTAGCTCCATCTGTGTAAACATGAAAGAGGTAAAGTCTCTATCTTTCTTTAAGGCTGCATAATATTCCATGGTGTACATATACCACAATTTATTAATCCATTCGTGGATCGATGGGCACTTGGGCTTTTTCCATGACTTAGCAATTATGAATTGGGCTGCAATAAACATTCTGGTACAAATATCTTTGTTATGATGTGATTTTTGGTTTTCTGAGTATATACCTAGTAGAGGAATAGTAGGATCGAATGGCGGATCTATTTTTAGATCTCTAAGTGTTCTCCAAGCATCTTTCCAAAAGGAAAGTATTAGTTTGCATTCCCACCAGCAGAGTAAAAGTGTTCCCCTTTCTCCACATCCACGCCAACATCTCTATTCTCAATTTTTAAGGCTTTTTCCTCACTTCATTTATGCTGCTGATATCCATATTTATATGTCTAACACCTTCACCCTATGATCTAGTTGAATATTTTACTTGATGGCCTGGAAAAACTGGTTAGATAATCTATTTCCTTCTTTCTAAGAATGTCTGATGACAAATTATGAACTTCCCCAAATCATGAATTCTGTTCTCTTTCTTCAGCTCCCATTATTTATTAGATTGTAACAGTCTTCTCTCCATAGTTTTTGTTTTTTTGTTTTCTCTGAAAACCTTACAAATTGTTTGCATATTCGTACTTTCTTCTCACACCAAGATCCATCAGTATTCTTCCATACTGGGATTGCAGTGATTCCTATTCGGACATGGTAAAGTCTGTTCAATCTGAAGCATACATTTGCTCTTATCACCAGCTGGACGAGATAAGCCTCTGATTATTCTGTTGCTTCCTAAATGGAATTTAAATTCTTTGCCCCTTAGGTCCCCACAATATGATCCTATAGAATTAATAATCTTCTGTTTCCCCAAACTCTTATTACATTCTGTTTGGTCTAGATTTCTTAGTATCTTCCATTCAAATGATCATTGTCCCTTTCTTTTGTGTGCACTTCACTTGCCCAGATAATGTATATTTTCCCTCCTTTCCTCTCTTCATTTATTACTTATTTTTGAATCGTGTTAAAAAAACGGTAAAAAATTTACCATCTTTCTCTCTCTTTGTCACCCTCAGTAGAGTGCTATCGTGTCACAGCTCACAGCAACCTCTAGCTCTTGGGCTTAGATGATTCTCTTGCCTCAGCCTCCTGAGTAGCTGGGACTACAGGCGCCTGCCACAATGCCTGGCTATTTTTTTGTTGCAGTTTAGCCCGGGCTGGGTTTGAACCTGCCACCCTTAGTATATGGGGCCGGTGCCCTACTCACTGAGCCACAAGTCCTGTCCCATCTTTCTCATTTCTTTATATTTGACCTTAAAAGTTATGAAACTTTCCATAGTGAATGAAATTTTCATTATTTATTCATCACTCCAGCCTTTCTTTTCTCTTAATATCAATTCCACTTACTGATGTTACTACAGAAAAGTGAGATGTGATTCTATACTCTGATATGTAGTTGCATACATTTGTTGCTTCAGCTTTTTCTACCTGAATTATAATTCTCCAAAATGACATTTTCACTCTGCTTTGCTTTGTGAGATATATCACATATAGTGAGTAGGCATTCGTTAAATTTTTTATTTAATAACTGGGGGGTTAGATAAATGAAAGACCTTTATTATTCATCCATGAGAGATCATTAATTCTAAGCAATAGATTCTGATAAAATAGGGATTAGAGTACAATCTGTAAGTACCCATTTCATTCAGATTAGGAACTAATAATTTAATTTCTATTTGGAGAGATTCAAAGAAAATATGAATACGTTCTAGAAACATAGGTTTTGGTTAAGAAATAAGAACATAGCTGCATTAACTATTTTAAAATCTGGCTTTCACATGGAAAATTTAAATTCTAATACACATTTTACAACTTAGTGTTAACATTATTTTAAAATTTAAGGGAAGGCTATTCAGTGAGCTGGGAAGAAATTTGATAAATGTTTTAAAGCTTCCCCAAAGATAGACTTTGAATATAGTTAATGCTGCAAGTCAAATTGAGTGAAAAAGAACATGAGCGCAGACTTGTGGTTGGGAATAAACAAGATACAGCCTAGGCTTCCAGGAGTAGAAGATTAATTCAATACTAGCTTGAATACATAGTGTGACTCCAGGTGCTAAAAAATATTGTTTATAACTTTTCTCTGTTTTCTGCTGGTTTTTGGGTTCAGGGATGCTGTAGATTGCTGAGCAAAGTATTGTCAGTGTTGCATTGAATGTGAGTGATAGCAACTAAAGATAGCATCAGAGCATCCAAAAATATGAAAGATAGGTAAAAATAAAAGTAAATGTTGTGGGAGAAGCTTTCAGAATCTGATATGTATGGTTTTACACCAAATGAAACACGAGAGTATAGGAACTCTTGTTTGTATTCAGAATTAAGTAAAAAGAGATCTGACTGGTTTTAGGAAATTTAAGTTAGCAAATTGAAAGAAAATTAATCGCTAAACTTAATGAGCATTTGCTTTGTGTTATGAACTATTCAAAGCAGTTTACATGTACTAATTAATTTAGTACTTTTACAACCCTATGGTTTAGGCACTATTATCCATGTGTTGGATGAGTGAAACTGTCACAGTTAAGTAACTTGCCCAAGGTCCCCCAGCCAGGAAATTGTTGGAGTTGTTTGAATTGAGGTAGCTTGTTCCAGTGTTCATGCTGTTAAGCACTATTCTATATTGTGCAAGAAGTAAAGGGAGAATTTTTGATGCTCAAGTAAGGTTAGTTAATATCACACACTATTAGAACACTGACTGGATCTGATCTTGTTTTTAAGATACTTTGCCCCCCCTCTGGTTTATCTTGCATTTCTTTTGGACATCTATGTGCCTGGATCTCTCCTCCAGGTGAGTGTGACTCAGGTTTGAGAGTTGGAGTCTTGGTTGTGGAGTCTGTCTCTAAACATGAAGAGTTGGAGCTTTTAGAATTTCTTTATTGTACTGTGCAGAATAGAAAGGCAAAGACTTTGGAAGGGTCTAAAATAGTGGGAATATTACCATATTTCCTTTGCATATATACCTAGTAACTGTTTTTGCTCTCCCATTGACCGCATTTGCTCTTGAGTCCTCCATTATTGTCTGGATCTAGCACTTTTTCGCTGACTTTATTCTCTGCGTATGATTTCTTATGCTTATTTCAACTAAAGTTTAGCCATAATATTTGTAAAGTGTCAAAGGTACTTCTATTTAATGTGAATTTACTTGCCCTTTCCCCACTATTGCTAAGTCTTATCCCACCCTTATCCCTCTCCCATGTCCACCTGCCCTTGTGTGTATGTATTTTGTATTAGAAATCAAAGGAAAAAAGAAAGAATTTTACATTTGTAATTATTTTTTGTGTCTGTGGAGATGGTCCCCAAAGCCAGAGTTAAATCCCACAATAGGGCTCTTTGGTACCATTCCCTTTCCATAGCTGGAGTGTTCAGATTTACTAAGTTTGTTTGATTTTATTCTTTTTTAGAAGAAGTCTGGGAAGGTGATGACCTGATAGAGAGAATCCAAGAAAATGAAGACAAACATTCAAGGCAAGTTGTTTATATCAACAGCAAAACCCTGATTGAAGAGAGAGGGGATACTTTTGATAAAATTTATATGGAAGCAAGCCTTGTTCCTTCAAGCATAATAGCTCACAGTTGTGTCTCATGTGGAAAGAATTTAGACTCTACTTCAGAATTAATTAGTAGTGATGGGAGCTATGCCAGAGAAAAGCCTAATGAGTGTAATGAATGTGAGAAAACATATCATGGAGAGAAACTCTACGAATTTAATCAAAATGTAGATACCTATTCTCAAAATGAAGAAGGTGTTATACAGAAAATCAACATTTTGGAGAAACCCTTTGAATATAATGAATGTGTGGAAGCCTTAGAGAGTGAAACTGTTTTCATTACTCATAAGAGAGCTTATATCGGGGAGAAACACTATGAATGGAATCATTCTGGGCCAGACTTCATTCAGATGTCAAGTTTTAACACATATCAGAGATCACAAATGGAAATGAAGCCCTTTGAATGCAATGAATGTGGAAAATCCTTCTGTAAAAAGTCAAAATTTATTATACATCAGAGGGCTCACACAGGAGAGAAACCTTATGAATGTAATGTATGTGGGAAGTCCTTCAGTCAAAAGGGAACCCTCACAGTACATCGGAGATCACACTTAGAGGAGAAACCCTATAAATGTAATGAATGTGGGAAAACCTTTTGTCAGAAATTACACCTCACTCAACATCTGAGAACTCATTCAGGAGAGAAACCCTATGAATGTAATGAATGTGGGAAAACCTTCTGCCAAAAGACACATCTCACCCTTCACCAGCGAAATCATTCAGGAGAAAGACCCTATCCATGTAATGAGTGTGGGAAATCCTTCTCCCGCAAGTCAGCTCTCAGTGACCATCAGAGAACACACACTGGAGAGAAACTTTATAAATGTAATGAATGTGGGAAATCCTACTACCGAAAGTCTACTCTTATTACACATCAAAGAACACATACAGGAGAGAAACCCTATCAATGTAGTGAATGTGGAAAATTCTTCTCCCGGGTATCATACCTCACTATACACTACAGGAGTCACTTAGAAGAGAAACCCTATGAATGCAATGAATGTGGCAAAACCTTCAATTTAAATTCAGCCTTCATCAGACATCGGAAAGTACACACAGAAGAGAAATCCCATGAATGTAATGAATGTAGAAAGTTCTCTCAATTGTCATATCTCACTGACCATCATGCAACTAATTTAGGAGAGAAACCCTATGAATGTAATGAATGTGGGAAAACCTTCTTTGTAAATTCAGCCTTCAGTGGGCACCAGTCACTTCCAAAAGGGGAGAAATCCTATGAATGTAACATATGTGGAAAATTATTCTCTGAGTTGTCATACTACACTGAACATTATAGAAGTCATTCAGAAGAGAAACCCTATGGATGTAGTGAATGTGGAAAAACCTTCTCCCATAATTCATCCCTATTTAGACATCAACGTGTACACACTGGTGAGAAACCCTATGAATGTTACGAATGTGGGAAATTCTTCTCTCAGAAGTCATATCTTACTATACATCATCGAATTCATTCCGGAGAGAAACCTTATGAATGTAGTAAATGTGGAAAAGTCTTCTCTCGGATGTCAAACCTCACTGTTCACTATAGAAGCCATTCAGGAGAGAAACCCTATGAATGTAATGAATGTGGAAAAGTCTTTTCTCAGAAGTCGTACCTCACCGTACATTATAGAACTCATTCAGGAGAGAAACCTTATGAATGTAATGAATGTGGGAAAAAATTCCACCACAGATCAGCCTTCAATAGCCACCAGAGAATTCATAGAAGAGGAAATATGAATGTACTTGATGTGGGAAATCTCTGAAGTCTAAAAATCTCTCAATTTTTAGAAAATGCTTTAAATACAATATGGGAAATCTAGTAGGGAATCAAATATAATTGTTCATCTGAGAGTTCATGTTCCTGAATAGGGAAAAGCATTTAGGCATTCGATTCATTTTAATTTTAATTTTCACAGAGAAGATGCCCCAAGAATGCAACAAAAAGCAAAGCCTTCAGCAAGACCATACAACTCATTGGACACTAGATAATTTATGCAGGAGTGAAATTTTATAAGTATTTAATATTTATTTTAGATTCAAACTATATTTGCATATCAGGGAATCATCCTAAGGAGAAATTTGTCAATATGATGAATGTGGAAAACATATTGTCTTGGAATTGTTATACTAAAAGCCATACTTCTGATGTAAAAACAGGTGTTTATAGGAAAGACATTAGAAGCTAACAGCTCTGAATTAATCTTCATTGTATAAAATGAAGTTTTACAATCATCAGGAATTGATTGTGAGGACAGTAGCATTAAATGAGTATATGGCAGTCCCAATCATGTTCTTAAAATGCAATCTAGGGCAGCGCCTGTGGCTCAAGCAGTAGGGCGCTGGTCCCATATGCCGGAGGTGGCGGGTTCAAACCCTGCCCCGGCCAAAAAAAAAAAAAATGCAATCTAATGGTAATTCTATGCAAGTTTGGATTGAATAATTTGTGAAAAGGTAGTAAAGGCAGTATTATTTGAGTATTAGGATGACAAAATATTAACACAGGATATGTTGTTGGTGAGATAATATTTGATAGGTATAAGAGAGTGAAATATATAATTATTTATTTAGATGAATTTACAAATGTGTTTTTAATGAATGCCTCATTAGTAGAGGAGGTAGTGGATTTTCTAAAGTTTTCAACTGCACCGAGCAAACAAATGTTTTTAAAAATGCTATTTTGATAAACTATGCATACATAATTTGGAATTCTTTTAAGTCTATTTCCATGAAAGGGAATAAGCGTACTACTCGTCCTCTCTAAAATATATCTCCAACTCTCATACCATTCATTTTACTCCACAGGTTTGAGTGTGCAGAGTGCCAATACTATGTAGTTCAGAAATTTTATCTGAATTTTTATTAGCTGTAAATATTATTTTGTTATTTCAGAACAAATTAATACAAGTTTCCGTAAGACTTTTTTCTGTGGGTTAACTTAAAGTCTTTTGCTTTCATTCCTTGTTGGAAAAGTTTGGGTCTTATTCTAGCAATTCTTCACATGACACAGAGGGTAAATCCTGATTAGTCTAAACCAATAATGATAGTTTTATTTTGGTGAATTGTTTATATTGGCCATGTTACCCAATCCTGGGCAAATAAAATAGAGATAGGTTTTTGGAAAAAGGATAAAATGGTGATCAAATGGATCTTCTTTCAGGAATGCAAGAGTGTCTTAATATTTAAAAGTCAATTGCTAAAAAAAAAAAAAAAGTCAATTGCTGTTATATACCATGTGAAGAAAAGTAATCTAGAGTATGCAGAAAATTCATGTGGCAAAAATTAATTAATCGTGTTCATTTATGATCTTAGCAAACTATTGGTAGAAAGGAACTTCCTTAATTGTGTAAAGAGCAACATAAACTACAACAAGCAGCATGCTTAATGGCAAAATAGGGAAATTTTTTTTTATTTTTTTAAGACAGTCTTAACTCTGTTGCCTTGGGTAGAGTGTCATGGAGTCATTGTAGCTCACAGTATCCTCAAATTCATGGGCTCAAGTGATCCTCTTGCCTCAGCCTCTTCAGTAGATGGGACTACAGGCACCAGCCACTACACCTGGCTAGGTATTTTTCCCCTCTTTTTTTTTGTAGAGATGGGGTCTCCGTTGCTCAGGCTGGTCTCAAACCCTGAACTCAAGAGATTCACCTGCCTTGGCCTCCCAGAGTGTGAAGATTACAGGCATGAGCCACTATATCCACCCCAAATAGTGAAAGATTAATCAAAAGATTAAAAGAAATAGAGAATGATATCTGCTGTCACTAATTTTATTCAGCATTATGCAGGAGCACCTAGCCAGCACAGTAAGGCAAAAAAAAAAAGAAACAAAAGGCATAAATCTTAGAAAAGAAATAAAGCTTTTATTTGCAGATGGCATGACTTTGTATACAATATTCTGAAGAATATATAATTAGAGTTAGTAAATTTAGCAAGGTTCTGCCTACAAGGTTATTTTTCAAAAGCTTTTTTTTGAGACCAACTCTCACTGTGTCACCCTCGGTAGAGTGCAGTGGTGTCACAGCTCACAGCAACCTCAAACTCTTGAGCTTAAGTGATTCTCTTGCTTCAGCCTCCCAGGTACCTGGGACTACAGGTGCCTGCCACAATGCTGGCTATTTTTTGGTTGCAGTTGTTGTTTAGCAGGCCTAAGCTGGGCTCGAACCCGCCAGGCTCAGTGTATGGTCGGCGCCCTACCCTCTGAGCTGCGGGTGCTGCCTATTTTGCAAAATCTTTTTAATACAGCAGCAAAAGACAGAGAAAGTGAAATTTATTTTTTTTTTTTTTTGCAGTTTTTGGCCGGGGCTGAGTTTGAACCTGCCACCTCTGGCATATGGGGCCAGCGCTCTACTCCTTTGAGCTACAGGTGCTGCCGAGAAAGTGAAATTTTTAAAAGCAGTCCCACTTACAAAGTCCTCAAGTGCCTAGGTGAATAATATTTAATGTTTTCAAGAAGTGTGTCCAAAAAAAGAAAACACTACAAAACAATGAGAGGGATGTATCTTGTGTATGCACTCCCAGGATAATATAAAAAAAGACGTCTGTTTTCTTGACCTTAATTCATATGTTCAACACATCCTTAATAAAAATCCTAGCACAGTGTGGCACATGTGGCTCAAAGGAGTAGGGTGCTGGCCCCATGTACCAGAGGTAATGGGTTCAAACCCAGCCCTGGCCAAAAACTGTGGGGAAAAAAAAAAAAATCCAGGTGGTGCTTGTGGCTTAAAGGAGTGGGGCGCTGGCCCCATATGCTGGAGGTGGCAGGTTCAAACCCAGCCTCAGCCAAAAACCGCAAAAAAAAAAAAAAGAAAAAAAAATCCTAGCACAGTCTTTTATGGAATTAACAAGCTGATTGTAAAGCTCGTTAGAACATTTAAAAAGCCAATAATAGTCAAAACTATTTTGTATAACAGAGCTAGAGAATTTATATTCCCAAGTATGAAGACTTGTAATAAAGCCATAGAAATTAGTAAAGTGTGATTTTGGCATAAAATTAAACAAAACTTGTAATTTGAATATACTAAGAATATACTATACCATTAAGAAAGTGGATAAGAAGCCACAGAAGGGGGGAAGGTATTTTCAGTTCACATATGTGACAATAGAACTGAATGAGAAAAAATAAGCTTTTTAATAAGAGGGCAGATAGTAATTTTGGGGGGCTTTGTCACAAATGCTTAGCTTTGCTATTATAGTGTGAATGCAGCCATATGTAATATTTTAGCAAAGGAGCATGGTTATTTTCCAGTAAGACTTTATTCTTAAACACATGTGGCGGTGTGGATTTGACGCGTATATAGCTCGTAATTTTCTGGCCCCCGATCTAGAATATATAAAGAGTACCTACAAATCAAGGGAATGGAAAAGACAAAACACTTGGCCATTGGCTTCACAAACAGGATATCCAGATGGCCAGTAAATATAAAAAGATATCTTACCTTTATTAATAATCAGAAATGCAAATTCAAAACATCAGCTACCACTCACCCGCTGAAATAATTAAAATGAGAAGCGAAAAGAAAAAGTCATCAAGTTTTGGCAAAGATGTAAGCACTGGAAGCTGTTTTATTACTGGGGGAATTGCCAGTTGATAAAGTCATTATGGAAAGCTGGTGCTTGTAAAGCAATGAGAATGAATGATCTAGAAGTCTGTGCAATAATGTAGCTGAATTTCACATACAGTGCTGAATGAAAGAATCCAGACACAGAAGTGAACATAATGTATAATTCCATCTATGTAAAGTATAAGACAGCAACCTTGTCTACTTTGAAATTAGAAATCAGGATATGGGTTAGCTTTGACCAAGGCTGAAAAGGGGCATTTATCTGGTGCTGGAAATAATCCGTTTCTAAATCTGGGTGCTGAATATCTTGAATGTGTTCTTAAGTTATTTTTCTGCATGTATGTTACACTTTTCCATAAAATTTTCAAAAACCACAAATGGCTAACATTTATGTTACTCAGCACGCTTTCATCATATTTTTCTAGGTGTGTATGAATATGCTGCGTAACAGGAATCAAATAGATTTTGTATAATTCTGTGCAGGAAATGCATACTCTATAGTAGTTTTATTAGCAACTACTATGATTTCCTACACTGTGTCCTTAAAGCTTAGCATAATGTATATTTTAAGTAAAATATTTGGAAAGATTAATGGGTCATTACATATTTTGTCATCTTACACTTTTGCATATATAAATAAATGGGTGTGAAATGCCTCTTCAATAAATAGATAATACATAACATTTCATGTTTTCTCAAATTGTTTTTCACATTTCTGAATTTGAGATGCATCTTAGCCATTACAATAGGGGTGAACTTTTTTTTTTTGTAGAGATAGAGTCTCACTATACCACCCTCGGGTAGAGTGCCATGGCGTCACACTGCTCACAGCAACCTCTAACTCTTGGGCTTACGCGATTCTCTTGCCTCAGCCTCCCGAGTAGCTGGGACTACAGGCGCCCGCCACAACGCCCGGCTATTTTTTTGTTGCAGTTTGGCCGGGGCTGGGTTTGAACCCGCCACCCTCAGCATATGGGGCCGGTGCCCTACTCACTGAGCCACAGGCGCCACCCATGGGGTGAACTTTCTTTGCAGTAAATAAACATAGCAGTGAGTTTGACTTGATGAAAAATTATATGTAAAATTTTTCAACTAATCCTTCCAACAGATGTAAGATACACAGTTGTTAACAGCACAAATGTGAGTGAAGAAACAGGTGACTAGGACTTTGCACTATAAAAAATAGAAGCTTTGGTTGGGGTGCTGGTGGTTGAGCTTATAAAAGCACGGCAGGAACTACATACAACATCCCATGGTGTGGAGTACGTGTGCTTTTTGTTTCACCTTTCTCACAGGGGAGTAAACTTGAAGTGTGAGCAGATTACTGATGTTTTGCATGCCTAAGAAAGAGGAGTCCTGTGGGACTTGGAGGTGTGATTTCTCCACCTGGATTAATGTGGTTCTCAGTCCATTGGGCATAACCATTACCCGAGGCTACAGCTCTCCCTTCAGTACCATGAAAAGCTGCTTATTTCATCAGAGGACATTTACTATTCAGTTATGTCTCTAAGATTTGTTAAAAGACATTAATGCAAGACTCCTTCTACTTGAGGCCAAAAATTTACCCACTGATTATTCTATCTCAAATTATGTCCCAATTATATCCAGATATGGGGAAACCAAGTTCTCGCAGAGTGCAATGCCTGCGACATACAGCACAATTGTGTTACAGCATACTCTAACTTCAATTACGTGAAGGACACCAAGTGTAATTTTCCTCCTAATTGCCACATAGGTAATTGTGTCGAAAAATAAATTCCCTTTCACATTAAAGGTCTCTGTCAAATTGGTGAACTCCCATTGAATTCTGACTTGTGAGTAAAGGGCACAGAGTGAAAATAATGTTAAAATCTTCTAAGGGGGGCGGTGCCTGTGGCTCAGTTGATAGGGTTTGAGCCCGGCCCCAGCCAAACTGCAACAAAAAATAGCCAGGTGTTGTGGCAGGCGCCTGTAGTCCCAGCTACTCGAGAGGCTGAGGCAAGAGAATCGCCTAAGCCCAGGAGTTGGAAGTTGCTGTGAGCTGTGAAGCCACAGCACTCTACCAAGGGTGATAAAGTAAAACTTTCTCAAAAAAAAAAAAAAATCATCTAAGGGAAGATAGGACAGTTGTAGTGTCTCAGTGGAGAAAGATGCGGCAAAATGTGGCAATAAAAACACTGGTGCAAATGTCATAGCATCCGAGCAAGACTTTCAACATGAATTCTTTTCTCTGCACATTGCCAAGTAAATTCATTGCCGGACTTAACCACATGGTGGAACTGGGACACAGGTGTTTAGTGTTTAGTAGCCCAGCACTACCAGAACCAGAGAGCCTGGCTGGAATGAGGGCCAGGTGAAACAAGCACAGGTAGGGTGTTTAGCTAGAGTGCTTCCATGCTCCAAAAACAGCTTTTATGACACCTGAAGAAATTTGACATGTTTTAGTGGAGATTTTTTAAAGGGGGTGAGGAATCCCTTTGCAGCTGGATTGTGGATGTTTGTCTAGAGGGGAGTTGATAAACTTAGAGCATCCATCCCAAACTGCTGGTATGTTTCTGTTCTGGGCCATATATGTTCTCCCTAAACCCATTCTAGGGAACAGAAATAGGACTGACCCTCTGCCATACAGGAAATAGAAATGTGACTGGCCTTTCTTCCAATCAAGATTGCAGGAGCACCTGGAGAAAATGAATTCAGACATGAACCAAGAGGAGCAGGATAGTGATCACGGCAATGAATTTACTTGGTAATGAACAAGTTGACCCCTATGATTGCCCAGTTTAATGCCTGGAGAAATAGTCCAGGCCTCATTGCCAGAGAATGGAATCCAAGCAGAGGTGTTCTCCCTGAGATGAGACAGTTGAACATTCAGGAACTCTGAGAAGGCTGGAGACTACAGAGTAGTATCAAACAGTAGAGAGCTGCACAGAGCTCTGGAGATTTGCTTTGGTTTCCAGACCCTACTTGAGACCACAGAAATAACCACCAGAAAGGGACAGGAAGGAGTCTCTGAAACACACAATAGCCTTTCCAACAGCCAAAGTGGAAGAATCTCAGAGGAGGCATTAAGTTGAAAACCAGAAGGATGTTGATTGAGGTTTTAATTAGTTCCAGACTAAAGTCCACTCTGGTCCTGCTTAGAAAACTTAAAAGCAAACCTAAAGAGGATCAAACTGATTCTACGTAATAAGTGCATCCCAATAGAAAGCTTGAAAGCTGGGTGCAGTGGCTCATGCCTGTAGTCCTAGCACTCTGGGAGGCCAAGGCAAACAGATTGCCAGAACTCAAGAGTTTGACACCAGCCTGAGCAAGAGCAAGACCCCATCTCTAAAAATAGCTGGGCGCTGTAGTGGGCGCAGTAGCAGGCGCCTGTAGTCCCAGCTACTCAGGAGGCTGAGGCAAGAGAATCACTTAAGCCCAGGAGTTCGAGGTTGCTGTGAGCTGTGACACCATGCCACTCTACCGAGGGCGACAAAGTGAGACTGTCTCAAATATATATACATATATATTTGAAGAAATAATATATACAATATATTTGAAGAAATAAAAGCTTAGCTCCCAAACAGCATAAAATTTAGTGTTTAGCTTTCAATTAAAAATTACCAAGTATGGCTGTGCTGCAGTGGTTCACACCTGTAATCCTAGCACTCTTGGAGGCTACTTGAGGTCAGGAGTTCAAGACCAGCCTAAGCAAGAGAGGAGACCCCATCTCTACTAAAATCAGAAAAAAAAGTAGCCTGAGGCCGTGGCAGACACCTGTAGTCCAGTTACTTGGGAGACTGAGGCAAGAGGATCACTTGCACTCAGTAGTTTGAGGTTGCTGTAAGTTAGGCTGAGGCCATGGCACTCTAGCCCCTCAACAAAGCAAGACTCTGTCTCAAAAAAGAAAAAAAATTACCATATAGGCAAAGAAGTAGGAAAAAAGAGCCCATAATGGGTAGGACAATAATAAGGAATCAGAAATGACACAGGTGATAGAATTCGTAGATAAGGATTTATAAACAGCTCTGAATATCCACATATTCAAAGAGAATGGAGATTGGACAGGAGTGGACGGACCCAGAACGACTGTCCCAGGCTGACAGTGCTGGGGTCTTGAGTCTGGGGAGGCAGAGGCTGACCCGGACTCTGGGTGAGGCTCAACTCAGGGCCTGGGACGGGGTGTGGGCTACATATCTTCAGGGCGCAGTTTATCAAAGGTGGCTGGGCCTCGGGGCGGGGTCTTCTTCAGGGGGCGTGGCTGTGGAGTGGGTGTGGCGGTGCCCTGGGGCGTGGCCACTGTGCAGAGGGTTTGAGTGATGCGTTAACAGTGGGTAGTGCGTGGCTCGGGCTCGAGGAAGTGTCCAACCTCCAGGATAGCTCCAGGACAGAACTGTCCGGACCTAACAGTCGTGTGAAACCAGAGACCGGTGAGCGAGGGGCTGTGGGCTGACCCTGGGCAGCTCAGATACCACGAGCGGGCACAGACGTGTGGGCCTGGGCGCAGGGAGGGACTAAGAAGAAGGGAGTCCAGAGAGTAGGGGTCGGGAGCATCTCTGACTGCCCGTTTGCCCCCAGCCAGCGGTCCTGCCCGCCGGCCATGTGGCCCCCGCTGGTCCTGCTTCTACTGCTGCTTCCCGCCGCCCCGGTGCCCACCGCAGAGGCAGCCCCGCTCCCCGACGCCGACACCCAGGAAGGCCTTCAGAGCCTGCTCCAAGGTTTCCACCGCACCCACCAGGGGTGGGCAGGAGACCTCTCCAGTCAGGGACCGAGAAAGGGGAAAGGACTGAGGGGGAGACAGGGACAGAAAAGAGGCTGTGCAGCGGGACCGAGGGCGGCAGGAGTGGGGAAATAGGGGGACGGACAAGGCGAAAGGACAAAACAGGGGTTGGGATGAGAGGCCCTGAGGGTTGGACAGGGCAGGAGGTGGACGGGCCATGAGGAGGCCTGCTCCCACCCCGGTGGACCGGCCGCGGGCTGGACCTTGGTGCCTCCCCGAGCCCTGCCAGCGCGCAGCGGTCGGGGGCCCCTGCTGGGGAGCGCTACCCGCTCCAGCCAGCACTGGGAAGGCCAGCTTGTCCCCTTTCACCAGGAACCGGAGTTGGCTCAGACGGACAGCTGTGGGCGGATTCAAACCTGGGCCCCAGCTCGGGCTGTCCTCCCGGCTCGTGAGGTGGCTGCTGCGGCGATGCGGCGCGGACCCCTTCGAGGACCTGCGGCAGGGCGCCCACTGGCGGCACGACCCTGGGTCTACCCCCTACTCCCAAGCCCGCCCCTTGTCCCTTCCCACACCCATCAGCTGCTGTAGGGGATGGGGGTGGACATCAAGACTATGGAGGGGAACAGACATGGACCCTCACCAGACCCCACCCCTAGCACCTTTCAAAAATAAAATTCTTTCTTAGCTAGCAGTGCTGTTTTTTCTGGGAGGGGCCCCACTGCCTGGGCCTGGTCCAGGTCCACCAGGCCTGACTGTGACAGTTGGAGGCACCAGCAATGGTTCCCATTCAGGCATTGTCATTGGCTTCTGATAAAGCCAACTGTCCCCTAGTCCCCAACTCAGAGTCACCTGCAGCCCCTGTGAGCACTCAATCCCTGACTGTCACCTGCAGCCCCATCAGTGTACCAGTCCCTCATTCTCTCATTTCTAGATGCTGCAACTGGTGGCTGCCCTACTTCTGGTCCCCAACCTTCTTCTTTTTTTTTTTTTTGTAGAGACAGAGTCTCATTGTACCACCCTCCGTAGAGTGCCGTGGCGTCACACGGCTCACAGCAACCTCCAGCTCTTGGGCTTACGTGATTCTCTTGCCTCAGCCTCCAGAGCAGCTGGGACTACAGGCGCCCGCCACAACGCCCGGCTATTTTTTGTTGCAGTTTGGCCGGGTCTGGGTTTGAACCCGCCACCCTCGGCATATGGGGCCGGCGCCCTACTCACTGAGCCACAGGCGCCGCCCGGTCCCCAACCTTCTTAATGGTTGGGAACTTAGCTTTTATCCAAGGCCACTTATGATTTCCAAGGAGCAAGCCTGACGCCAGCCCTCTGTACCATCACGCACTAGGGTAGCCCCTGCTATTTTCAGTCCCAAAGGCTAAAACACTGAGCCCTGGTGTTTCTTAAAATGTAAAACACATTTGAAACACTGCCAATTATTTCATGCCCAGGCACTTACCCCAGAGAGATGAAAGCACATGTCTCCACAGAGACCTGTGCATGAATGCCCGTGCCAGCTATATTTGTAATTGTCAAGACCGAGAAACCCAAATATCAACAGGTGAATGGACAAGTTGTAAAATGTCCTCACAATGGAATAGTAATCAGCAATGAAAAGGAAAAAATTATTGACACATAGAACATAAATGGATTCAAATGCATTATCCTGAGCAAAAGAAGCCAAATAAAAGACTACATATAATTGCATCTTCTGTGAAATTCCAGAAAAGGCAAATGAATCTACATTGATAGCAGATCCGAGATTGCCTGGGGATGGGTGTGCGGGGAGGGTGGGGTTACAATGGGGTGCAGGGAAGCTTTGGAGGTGGATTTGTTCTTTTTCTCAATGTGATAGTTTCATAGGTGCATATATATTAATATATCCCAAACTTGTAGAAACCGCATTTAAACAGGTGTAATGCCTCAATGAAGCTGTTCATACAATTCTAGCTCTGTACTTTGGACCCTGCCCCCAGCACCCTGTGCTCCTCCTGGTCCCCTCAGTCCCTGTGGGAACATGGCACAAGTTGCCTCTGCACTGTGGAGAAAGATGGGTGGGCAGTGGCACCTGACCCTCCCCCTGCTCACCATTGCCCAGGAGGATGTGACAGCTGGTCTCCCCATGCTCCCAGGGTCTCTGCTCTCCTCTACATTGAATGCCCACCCTGCAGTCTGGCTTGGCTTCTCCTGGTCCTTCTGGGATTCCAGA
Organism: Nycticebus coucang; assembly: GCF_027406575.1. Taxonomy (NCBI): domain Eukaryota; kingdom Metazoa; phylum Chordata; class Mammalia; order Primates; family Lorisidae; genus Nycticebus; species Nycticebus coucang. The sequence goes on along the minus strand of NC_069791.1, from coordinate 67,163,966 downwards.
GGCCTGAGGAGGGATTTGATTTAGGGGACTCTGCCCTGAGGCCTGGCATCTCCCGGTGTGGCACATTTGCTCCATATACATGTAGTTGCTGCCTCTGCACCCACTGTCAGGCCTGACTTAAGTTGTTTGAAACCCAGTTGTACCTGTCACCTTTGGTCTCCTTAAAATGTCCCCATCCCATGTGGTTATTTGTGGCACAACTGCCTGATCTTCACCCCACAGCCACTGACTATGCTGAAAACCTGACAGTCAACACCCGAGTCTCAAATGAGTTTCCTTTATATGTGTTTTCTTTAAACGCGTCAGTCCGCACCCCACCTGAGGGTAGCCCCGGGATCCTCAATAAAGGCACCGTCCTGCCAGGCTTTGTAAACCTCTGGATCTATGAGTAATAAGGTGCTCAGTCACTTTATGCTTTGTTGTCCTACCTCCTCTGGGCCTCATGTCCCCCCCATTCCCAAACCTGACTCCATCCTGGGCCAGGAGAGTGACTGTCTTGGGAATAAACTGGGCAAGAGCCACAGGGATGCGCCAGTGTGAACAAGCTTCCTGCAAAAGGGCCACTTGGTCATGGAAAGATAACAAGGCATTGGACCACCCGCAGGGACAAAGTCTTCCATGAAAGGTACAGTCACCACCCACAGCCACCCCCCACAGAGGCCTGTCAGGGCTGGTTTCTAGCCACTCTTGAGACCCCAAGACCAGAATAGAAAGAAATTGCAACCCTGGGCAGCCGAGTGTGTCCCCTTCACATGGGACGTGGGTGTTGTGTAACTCTTGAGAAATGTGCAGACACAAGAGTTTCCTCACAGGCCTCAGGCTGACTTGTTTTCCATTTTCATAAAATGGCCAATAATTTTCAGAAATAGTGTTTGAGTGTGAATCCAGGACAGGTTGTTTTCTGCCTACATTTGTGTGGTGTGTGCACTAAAGTGATCACTTCTTGGTGACACCTCTGCCAGCTCCCAAGGTAGGAATGGTCATTTTTCCTGCCGTGTTGCACAATGCTTAGCAGAGAGCTTGGCAAAGTTTCACTTCTCAAAGGCTCTCTTCTCTCACCAAGGACAGGTGTACAAATAGCTGTGTCCATCGTGCACTGTGGGGGGGGGGACACTCCCTGACGTTCCAGCCCCGGGTTTCCACTTCAATGTCACTTTAAATGGTGATCATGCAGGACTGTTTAAAGCACCAGAGTTTTACCGTCTAATGGCTGAACATCAAAATTCACTCTCACATGTACATGGGTGTGTTGGCAATGAGTGAAAATAAGTGGGTCGGCTCAGTGCCTGTAGGACAGTGGTTACAGCACCAGCCACATATACCAAGGCTGGTGGGATAGAACCCAGCCCAGGCCAGCTAAACAGCAATGACAACAGCAACAAAAAATAGCCAGGCGTTGTGGCAGGCACCTGTAGTCCCAGCTACTTAGAAGGCTGAGGCAAGAGAATTGCTTAAGCCCAAGAGTTTGAGGTTGCTGTGAGCTGTAATACCACAGCACTCTACCGAGAGTGACATAGTGAGACTTTGTTTCAAAAAAAAAAAGAAAGGAAAGAAGTGGGTCACTCAAACAAAGGAGAACATTAACCTCTGTTGGGAGGTAAAGAAGCATTATTAGTTAGGTTTTGAGGTTAAAGTGATAACATCACCTCTGGTTCTGTTCTGTGTCCTGGGGTGTGAGCCCCATGGCAGCACCATCATGGCCAGCTCTGCCTCCAGCCCACGGGTGTCCTGGCCATTGTCTGTGTAATGAGTGAAAATAAGTGGGTCGGCTTATTTTCAAGCCGACCCACTTGAGTCAAGCTGGAGGAACTGACCCAAGGGACGTCTCCATTAATCAGGCTCAGTGGTAGAGCACAGGGGATGTGGGGGCATCAGGAAAAGGGGGAAGAAGAAAAAAAAGAAAAGAAAAGAGGGAACATGAGTTGAAGGCCGAAAAGGGCATGACTATTCAGACAGCAGAGCTGAGGCCAGGGACAGGGACAGGGATAGGAGCAAAGGAGCAGCCTGTGCCTTGGCCTGGGTGAGCACACATTAGGATGATACTAAGCAGCAAGGAGGGAAGCCAGAATGGTGCAGGGGTGTGTATGATTATTATAAAATATGTGATAGACATCCTGTCCCTTGGCTTAGCCATAATATGATTCAGGTTGCCTCCATGATTCTGGGCTGATGGAACAAAACAGTCAAATGGCAGCTACTTCTGCCAGCAGGTGAATGTTCTTTGGTGCTGAGACCCTCTCCATCCTTGGTATGTACCTAAACCTCCAGACAGACAAGAAGGGCCAGCTACTATTCCAACCACTGTGCTATAGTTTTGCTCATTCTATTCCACTACTTGGAACACCAGCCTCTGTCCTCACCTCAGTTCATTAGGAATGGGAAAAAGTGAGACATCATTACAGAGCCTATAGGAAGATAATATCAACATTCCATAAGTTTGAAAATTTAGACAAAATGGACAACTTTCCAGAAAACACAACCTACTGAAACTACACAAGAAATTAAACCTGTAATTTAAAATCTCCCCACCAAAAAAATAAACATTTTAGGTAATTATTACTGGGTGCCCTACATAAACTCCTTCAGAGAACAAAAAACTTGTTAGGAAAACAGACAAGCCTTGTTCCTAATACTTGAAAAATAAATTTTAAGCAAGAAAAAAACTTTATTATTTTACCATTTTATTCTCTTTTCCACAAATGAAGTTATTGATGCCTCACATTGGAAATCATTTCATTGCTTTAACCCAGTACAGTCTTCTCCTGGCCTGTGGCCATGATGCCAGTTATCTTGTGGTCCAGATTTTCAATTTTTGTAGTCTGGATATGTCTCACCCAGCCACTTCCATTCATTTTCATGCTTTAAGTCTTAGAGGCCAATCCAGTGGCTATCTCTACCTACCATATGCTTTTATATCCATACTGTTCTTCTCTTGTGTTAATAAATATTAAATGTGAAGACTTCTCTTCACAGAAAAGTTTTGTATCCTCAAAAATTTCTTTCTCAACTAAAAAGTAGTAGCATTTGTGGGTGAAGTTCTTCCAGAGAGGTAGGCAGCCATTGGCCTCCAGTGCTGAGGTCTACCTGTTCTGCAGGGCCAGGGAGACTCTGAGGTCCAGATATCCCAAGCTCTCCATTGTACCCTGCAATCTGTGGAAGCCAGGAGGGCCTTGCAGGCCAGGTAGTCTATCCTTGGCAGGGGGACATGAGGTCCATTGGGGCCTGGAATACCTGGCACCCCAGGCAAGCTGGGAAGCCCCCAATGTCTAGGTACCCCAAGTTTCTCCACTGTGCCCTGCAGTCCCTGGAAGCTGGGAGGGCCCTGTGGGCCAAGGGGCCCATCCTTGCCTGGTAGACATAGGCTATCCAAGGGGCCTGGATCCCTATTGGAGCCCTAGGACTAGGAGGGCTAGGCTTCCTGGGTGACCCATGGGAGCCTTTGAGTTTTTTGCCACTACACTCTCTGGGGGTGACCAATGGTTGCAATTGGTCCTCTCTCCCTGGCAGGGTTGGGAAAACCAGGCTCCCCTTGTTCTCTTTCCTGTCCCTTGTTCCAATTGGGCCAGTGGATCCCTGACATCCTCAGACCCCTGAGGTCAAGAGGGCCTTAGAGTATTGTAAAATTCTTGATGAGTTGACCATGCTTGGAGTCCACCAGCTTCCTTTTATCCATAATTACTGATAAGTTGGCCACTTCTTGTGTATCAAGTGTGTAACCTCAACCTTGTCATATCTTGTTGCATCCTGAAAGAAAGAGAATCCAAGCAGATGTTAATTAGCCCGTGTATTATTCAAGGAGGTCAAATCATCAGAGCATTTGGTTTGGGTATTGGTGCACATGGTCCTGACTTCATTCAGATCTCTGGTCAGCCACTGCAGGTAGTGGGGTGGGTAACTGACATTGCTAATGATGTTCATAATATCTGTCTCAAAGAGCTGGAAGCATTCCTCCAGTTGCCTGAACTTGTCTGTTCTATTAGCCAAATCCTGTGTAAGTCTGAAGATCTTTCAGGTTCTGCTCATTGGCCTGAGAGGTAGGTAGTGTTGACGTTCTATTTGATCTGTGAATGAGTTGAGCTGGCTGTTCAGATACTCCAGGGTGGTGGTGTTGACTTTGGCCAAGGCAAAGTTGTGGGCAGGTGGTGCCTGCAAGCTCTGTCTTTTCTCTTGCAGCCAATTGGTGTCCTTTTTGGTTTGAAGGAAAATCTGCAGCAGATTTTGGAAGTTGTTCTTGATTTGTTGGATAGCCTGATTACATCATCTGCAGAAGGTTGCAGATTAGTGATGAGGTTCCTGTGCTGCACCTGGGTCAGGTTCTGGTTGTCGAGGTTCATAGGGACCACATTATGAGAACACATTTGATTCTGCACATTGCCTTGGAGCAATGGTATCTTGTGGCAGATTCATGGCATGGGTATTATATACCCAGATAGTTTTATTTACAGTGGTGATGAGGAAAGAGCTATTCTCCAAAGTTCTCTCAGTTGACTGCCTGTCCACCAGTGCATCCCCACTGGCCTGTAACCTCCCCAGCATATCTTTGTCCTTGCTGGTTTTCTTTGTAATCTCACAAAGTTACTGATAAAGGTCCAGAATGTCTGAGCTGAAGGTGGGAAGTTCTGCATTGGTGCTTATAGCTGTCTTTCCCGCTTGATCCCCTAATGTTTTCAGGTCACTTTCTTCTCCTGTGAGCTTGTCATCATAGGTTTGGTGAGATGTCTCAATGCCACCTGTGATATTGTCCATTTTCTCCACAACTTTATATCTCAAATGGCTACTGTTATTGTTAGTAAGGCACACAAAATGTATAATAATACAATATAAAACTTCAGTGCTCAGTTATTTTTTATTTTTATTTTTTTGTAGAGACAGAGTCTCACTGAACCGCCCTCGGGTAGAGTGCCGTGGCGTCCCACACGGCTCACAGCAACCTCTTAACTCTTGGGCTTACGCGATTCTCTTGCCTCAGCCTCCCGAGCAGCTGGGACTACAGGCGCCCGCCACAACGCCCGGCTATTTTTTGGTTGCAGTTTGGCCGGGGCTGGGTTTGAACCCGCCACCCTCGGCATATGGGGCTGGCGCCCTACTCACTGAGCCACAGGCACCGCCCAAGTGCTCAGTTATTTTTACATTTGGTACATTGTGTTCCTTCCTGAATACCAAACCCCTTGTAACCAAAGGACTGTGCCCTCTCCTCCTCTGTGAAGTCATCTTTCATGGTGACAGAGGAGATGCATTGCCACCAGGGAACTCCAAGCAAGTGTCACACCACTGAGGAAGTCATCCTGAGTGACCTCTAAGCCTAACCCTAACCCTGGACTGGCCAATCTTCTCTGGTCAAATAGGGATGTAAGGCTTTGTAGTTATCTCATGGCTGTAAAGTGAGAAGAACTTTCTGGGGGGAAGAGTTCAAATCAGTGCAACAGAAAGTTACAAAGTTTTGGTCAGCAAATCTTACTGGCCTGGGAAATCGAAGCATATGCATAATACAACTATAAAAAGGCTCTTTTGCTTGTAAAGCTGGTCCCCCCCAACACACACACCCCTTTTGAGTCCACTGGAGCACACAATCATTGGCTTGCAGCCCATTGGCATCTAGCTCTTGAATTTAGGTGAGGTGCTATTTGCTATACCTTAGTTTCCATTTACTATATTTGGGGTAAATAAATCTGAAGAGGAAGTGCTAGGGATTCAATTATTTTATTCCTGAAATGGGTTTGTCAGGTTTGGGCACTGAGAAAGAAATTGGTATCTGGAAAAATCTTAGGTCATGTCTTCTGTTCCTCATGGTTTCACAAAGGGATTATCACACCTTCCAGTATGAAGGGTTTTCCTGTCCCTAAGCTCTTGATCCTGGAGGTCGTGTGGCGCAGCCCTGCCCCCTGGCGGCCTCATGCAGAACCTTGTCACCATTTGCTGATTCCTGCCAGAAATACCCGCTGGGCCGGGGACACTATGGTCAATGGAAGTGCCTATGTGGGCTACAACCTAATAAGACAGGGACGACAGGCAAAAGCTTTATTAAAACCAATTACTGACCAGACTGCAGTGGCTCATGCCTGTAATCCCCAAACTTTGGGAGGCCAAAGTGGGAGGATCACTTGAGGCCAGGAGATCAAGGAACCCTGTCTCTAAAAAAGTAAAATAAAACAAATTACTGGGGAAAAAAATTACTGCTGTGAAGGGAAGGAGGCGCTGATAGAGGGGAGGTAATTTTGGAGGGACCACATGAAGACTTGGGACAGGGTGATGTCTACGAGAGGAATGAGATTTGAAGATGGCCTCTGGGTTCTGGGGCAGAGCTCACCTGACCAAGCTTTGCCCCTGGTGCTCCTCCAGGCTGTGGCATGAGGCTCTTACCCAGGTACTTCAGTCCAGGCTCTGGACAATGGGCTGCAGGCTCAAGCCCTCCCTGGGAAGTGGGGGTCTCTGGGCCAGCTACTGTTCAGTGGCCTGGGTTCCACCTCTCCGGGTCAGGGTTCTAGCCTCTGCGCTGAGAAGATCTAGGTGAGCTGGTGTGTGGATAGGATGATGGCACTGGGACCAAACCACAGGAGATACCAGAAACGCCTGGTGTGGCATCTGATTAGCCCCCGCACAGGGGTTGTGGGGTTGGGGGAAGTGCTCATATCTCCCATTGGCATTCAGACTTTTGCCTGCAAATCTGCAATTCCTAAATAGTGAGGGTCCTTGAAGCCACACAAGGAGGACCACAGAGGTTCTTCTGCAGGAGCTGCCTGCCCGCCAGGGAAAATCAAAAGCTGAGATAAGTAAGAATCTTGGGGGAATTGGGGATGGCAGTCACCGATGCCTAGGACCAGCCTTCAGACAGACGGAGGCAGAGGCTTTCAGAGAAGGGGCCTGTATCCAGGAGACTCCTGTGCCACCCTCAGGTCGGGCTGCCCTGCAGAGAAGCCGGAAGCCCCTGGAGGGAGTAGACTGTGCTAGGGGCTGAGGAAGTGGTTGGTCCTTTGCCCCTGTACTCACCCAGATAGGCCTCCAGGGAGCCTGGAGAAGGGCTGAGAGCCCAAATATGCTCAAGAACATTTGCAGTTGAGAGATAAAACAGAGAGTGACCCATCCCCTCCTGAGTACACAGCCCCTTGAGCTGTTTTTGTCAGCTTGGGCTTTATGACAAGGCAGCATGGCTTTCTCTGTCTAGCATAGACACTTCTTTCTCCAAGGTCTGGAGGCTGGAACTCTGAGATCAGGGTGCTGGTACAGTCAGGCTCTAGAGAGGGCTCTCCTTTGGGTTGCAGAATACAGACTTCTTATTGTGTCTTCACATGGTGAAAGGGGGACAGAACTCTCTGGGTTCCTTTTTATACAGGCACTAATCCCATTCATGAGCTTATTACTTCCCCCAAAGCCCTACCTCCTAATACCATCACATTGGCAGGTAGGTTTCAACACATGAAGTCTGGGGGACACATTCAGTCTATTGCAAGAACAGCAGGGTAAGGTTCAGTGTTTGTGTGTGAGAAATGGGGACAATATTGCAGCACAGACACCTGGCTTCAGTCCTGCCCCAGGATGGTCTCTGTTGAGAAGTGACCCTTGTTGCCCCCCAGTCTGGGATTCATTTCTCTATCTGTAAAATATGAACAGGAATAGCACCTCCTACAGGAGGAGGATTCTTGCCCTTTCTCCCTGACTATTACATTTCCATCAGAAGTGTGGAGCCTGGGTTTGTGAAGAAAAAGGGTCCCTTCCAGGTCCCCAGTTTCCTGAGCCATTCATGGGCCCCCGTGAAGACACCTGGAGGGAGCGTCTTCTCTCTCTAGGGGAAAATTATTGATGCATTTCCCCATGAGCTTGGCACATTTTTTTCGTTTTGTTTTTTAGACACTCTTGCTCTGTTGCTGGGACTGGAGTGCAGTGGCATTATCATAGCTCACTGCAATCTCAAACTCCTGGGCTCCAGCAATTCTCCCACCTCAGCCTTTGAGAATCTGAGCAAGCAGGAAGTGAAGGCTAAGACAGAGTTGTCAACTGCTGCGGTGTTTGAAGATGGACTCAAATACAAAAGGGGCCTGTTGGCAAAATCTGGAAGACTTATTGGCTTTTGGAAAGCTCTGTGCGGTTATTGACTGAACACTAAGATAACTGAGCAGAGACAACAACAAAGAACAACAACCATAAACTCTGAGGTGTGGGGAGGGAATCTGATTGCCAGAGTTACCATATTGTATTATAGTACTCCCTCCTTATCTGTAGTTTCACTTTATGCAGTTTCAGCTTTGTTTGGTTAACTGTGGTCCAAAAATATTAAATGGAAAAATTCTAGAAATAAACTATTCACAAATTTTAAATTGTGCACCATTCTGAGTAGTATAATGAAATTTTGTGCCATCTCACCTGGCAGGTGAATAATCCCACTACCCAGTATATATACACTGTATATGATACTCACTATTTAATCACTTAGTAGCTGTCTTTGTTATCAGATTGACTGTCATACATAGTATCATAGTGCTTGTGTTCAAGTAACACTTATTTTACTCAGCCCCAAAGAGCAAGAATAGTGATTCCATTGATTTGGGTATTCCAAAGAGAAGCCATGAAGTTATTCCTGTAAATGAAAAGGTAAAAGTTCTTTACTTAATAAGAAGGAAAAAAAATCATGTAATGGTTGCTAAGATCTACAGTAAGAATGAGTATTTAATGTATGAAATTGTGAAAAGTATATTGTTATTCTATTTTATGATTGTTAATATATTATTGTGCCTAACTTATAAATTAAACTTTATCATAGATAGGAAAAGACAGGGGGCATATAGGGTTTGTTACTATCTGTGGTTTCAGGCATCTCCTCAGGGACTTGGAACATATCCCCTTCAGATATAGGGGGCCTACAGTAATTAAAATGTCCAGTTTTATGGGAGAAAAAAGATAAATGCAAAGAAACAGAAAAGTATGGCCCATGCACAGAAAATAAAAAGGCAGTCAATATGAACTGGCTCTGAGGAATCCCAGTAAGAGACTTAACTGGACTAAGACTTTAAATAAAGTATTATAAATATGTTCAAATAAATAAAGGAAATCTTTTCTAAAGAATTAAAGAAAATTATGAGAGCAATATTACACAAAATAGAGAACATAAGTAAATATAGAAACATGGTGATTCTTTCTTCTGCCAGTTCAAATCTGCTGCTGAATCCTTTAAGTGAAGTTTTAACTCTAGATTTCTATTGGATCTTTCAGACAATTTCTATGTTTGTTTATGTTCTCTATCTAGATTCTGGTCTCCATGGTTTTTGTGATATAATTGAGCTTAGCCAATCTGAGAAGAAAAAAAGAAAAGCAAAAAAGCGGAGCTTGAGAGACCTGTGTTGTCTCTCAAGATTACCAACATGTACATAATGGAAGTTCCAGAGGGAAGCGAGAGAAAGACACATAAAAAATATTTGAAGAAATAGTAGCCCAGGCTAGGCACAGTGGCTCACACTTATAATTCTAGCACTCTGAGAGGCCAAGGAGGGTGAATAGCCTTAGCTTAGGACTTGAAGACCAGCCTGAGCAAGAGCAAGATCCCGTCTCAAAAAAAAAAAAAAAAGAGGCAGGCATTGTGGTGGGCACCTGTAGTCCCAGCTACTTGGGAAGGTAAGGTAAGAGGATCACTTGAGCCCAAGAGTTTGAGGTTGATGTGAGCTATGACACAATGGCACGCAACCCCAGGGTGACTGAGTGAGACTCTGTCCCAAAAAAAGAAAAAGAAAAAGAAAAGAAATAGTAGCCTAAACTCAACAAATTTGATGGAAAATATTAATCTACATATTAAAGATCAATGTACTACAAGTAGGATAAACTCAGAAAGATTTACATCTAGATGCACCGGTGTCAAAGTATAGAAAGCCACAAAGAGAGAATCTTGAAAGCAGCAAAGAAAAAAACATATGAAAGCAATCCTTAATCAGATTAGCAGCTGACTTCTCATCAGAAACCATGGAGACCAGAAGCAGTGGCATGATACAGTTAAAGCACTGAAAGAAAAAGATTGGCAATCAATAACTTTATATCCAGTAAAATTATCCCTCAAAAATAAGGGAGAAATGGCGATGGCTTTAGCTCAGTGGGTAGGGCGCTGGCCACATAGACACTGAGGCTGGCAGTTCAAAGACAACTGGGGCCAGCTAAAACAACAATGACAACTGCAACCAAAAAATAGCTGGATGTTGTGGTGGGCACCTGTAGTCCTAGCTTCTTGGGAGGCTGAGGCTAGAGAATTACTTACACCCAAGAGTTTGAGGTTGCTGTGAGCTGTGATGGTACAGCACTCTACCCGGGGTGATAGCTTGAGGCTCTGTCTCAAAATAAAAAAAAAAAAAAAGAGGGAGAAAAAGGATTGTCTCTGATAAAGAAAAGCCACAATAAAAAATAAAAAGCAACAGTAAATGTAACTACACAGGTAAATATAAAAAATGGTGTAAGTGTATTTTGTTAGTAACTCTTTCCTTTTAAAAGGCAATTGCATAGGGTGGCGCCTATAGCTCAAAGGAGTAGGGCGCTGGCCCCATATGCCGGAGGTGGTGGGTTCAAACCCAGCCCCGGCCAAAAACTGCAAAAAAAAAAAAAAGAAGACAACTGAATAAACAATTATAAAAACTGCGTTGAGAGACTTCTAAGATAATTTGTGTAACAATAGCATAAAGAAGGGGAACAAGAATGCAGCTATAATAGAGCTTTTTCACTTTTTTATTCTTTATGTTGATTACCTACTTAGCTTCTTTTTTGAGTTTTATTTTTGTGATTTGAAATTAATATGAGGGTACAGATTTTTAGATTACATTGTTCTCACTTCCAAGGTAAAGTTCCCATTGTAAAGAACCCCTCACCCAGAGGGTGTGCTATACACTCTTGCACTGTGTACACTCATGCACTCTTGCATCTCACTCTTGCACAGTAGGTGAGATCCTGCCAAATGCCCTCCCTCCTTCTGCCAATTGTCCTTTCCCCTCCCCCTCCCTCTCCCAAACCTCCCTACCCCCTTTATTGTTCATATGAGTAATTGTTTATATATTGGTTTCATATTAGTATTGAGTACATTGGATATTTATTTTTCCATTCTTGAGATACTTTACTAAGAAGAATGTGTTTCAACTCTATCCAGGTAAACATAAAAAATGTAAAGTCTTCATATTTTGTTATGACTGAATAGTATTCCATGGTATACATATACCACCATTTGTTAATCCATTCGTGGATTGATGGGCATTTGGGTTGCTTCCACAACTTGACAATTGTGAACTGAGCTGTAATAAACATTCTTGTGGGAATGTCTTTGTGGTAAAATGATTTTTGTTCTTCTGGGAAGATACCTAATAATGGGATTGCAGGATCACTTTTATTATTTTAAGTTGACACATAATTATACATATTTGTGTGGTACAGTGTGATGTTTTGATACATATATACAATGTGCAAGGATCAAATCAGGGTTATACCCATAACTTCAAACAGTGGTCATTTCTTTGTGTTGGAAATATTCAAAATCCACTATTATAGCTATTTGAAAATACATGATAATTTTTTTATTTCAAATTAATATGAGGGTACAAATGTTTAGATTACATAATTTTCAATTCTAAAGTAAAGTTCAAGTTGTGGCTGAGCCCTTCACCCAGGGGTTGTGCTGAACACCCTCACATTGTGCACATTAGCTGAGATCCTGCCAATTTCCCTCCCTCATCCTGCTGATTGCCTTCTCTCCTCTTCTCTCCCCTCTCCTGCCTCTGCCCTCCCCCTTGCTAGTGTTTTATCTTTCCTATGGGCATGTAGTTTTATATATACTGATTTCATATTAGTATTGAGTATATTGAATACTTGTTTTTACATTCTTGTGATACTTTACTAACAAGAATGTGTGTTTCAGGCTTGGCACCTGTAGCTCAGTGACTAGGGTGCCAGCCACATACACCAGAGCTGGCGGGTTCGAATCCACCCTGGGCCTGCCAAACAACAATGATAATTACAACCAAACATAGCCAGGTGTTGTGGTGGGCACCTATAGTTGCAGCTACTTGGGAGGCTGAGGCAGCAGAATTGCTTACACCCAAGAGTTTGAAATTGCTGTGAGCTGTGATGCCACAGCACTCTACCCAGGGCAACAGCTTGAGACTCTGTCTCAAAAAAAAAAGAATGTGTTTCAACTCCATCCAGGTAAACACAAAAGATGTAAAGTTTCCATCTTTTTGTTATGGCTGAATACTACTCTGTGGCATACATATACCACAGTTTGTTAATCTAGTCATTGGTTGATGGGCATTTAGTTTGCTTCTACAACTTGGCAATTGTGAATTGAGCTACAATAAACATTCTGGTGCAAATGCTGATAAATCTACCTACAGTGCTATGGAACAGAAAAACTCATTCCTCCTATCTAGCTATAATTTGATATATATTCATCAACTTCTCCCTGTTCCACCACTTCCCAGCCTCTTGAAACACTATTCTACTCTCCACTTCCATGAGATCCACTTTTTTAGCTTTCACATATGAGTGAGCACACATATTACATAAGAAAGATCACATCTTTCTGTTTCTAGCTTATTTTGCTTAACATAATGCCCTCTGAGCTCATTTATGTTGCCCAGAAATGACAGCTTTCCTTCTTTTTGATGGCTGAATAGTATTCTATTGTGTATGTATGCCACATTTTCTTTATCCATTCATCTGTTGATAGACATTTAGACTGATTCCATATCTTGGCTATTGTGACTATTACTGCAGTAAACATAGAAGTGTAGCTATCTCTGATTTTCTTCCCTTTGGATATATACCCAGTAGCAGGATTGCTGGATCATATGGTAATTCTATTTTTAGCATTTTGAGGAACCTCCATACTATTTTCTATAATGGCTGTACTAATTTATACTCTCATCAATAGCATATAAGAGTTTCCATTCCTCCACATCCTCACCAATATTTGTTATTTTTTGTCTTTTTTGAAAACAGCCATTCTATGAAAATTGGAGTGAGATGACATCTCACTGTGGTTTTGGTTTGCATTTCCCTGATGATTAGTGGTTTTTTTCTATTAGTGCAAAATTTTCTCCTACTCTTCAAGTTGTCTCTTTGCTCTTTACTCTGTTAATTATTTTCTATATGCAGAAGCTCTTGATATAATCCCATTTGTCTAGTTGGCTTTGGGGCAAAGATTTATTCATAAATTTTTACAAAGACCAATGTCCTGAAGCATTTTTTCTATATTTTCTTCTAAGAGTTTCATAGTTTGGAGTCTCACATTTAAGTCTTTTATCCATTTTGAATTTATTTTTGTATGTGGTGAGAGATAGCTGTCTAGTTTCACTCCTTTGCATATGGACAACCAGTTTTACCAACACCATTTATTGAAGAGACTGTACTTTCCCAATTAATATTCTTGGTGCCTTTGATAAAAGTCTGTTAGCTGTAAACATGTGGATTTATTTCTGGAGTCTCAATTCTGTCCCACTAGTCTATTTGTCTGTTTCTGTGCTCCTTTGATTACTATAGCTTTGTAGTATATTTCAAAGTCAGGTAGTTTGATGCCTCTAGCTTTTTATATATTTTTGTGAGACAGAGTGTCAAGCTGTCACCCTGGGTAGAGTGCTGTGACGTCACAGCTCACAGCAACCTCAAACTCTTGAGTATAAGCAATTCTCTTGCCTAAGCCTCCCAATAGCTGGGACTACAGGCACCCACCACAATATCTGGCTATTTTTTTTTATTAAATCATAGCTGTGTACATTAATGCAATCATGGGGCACCATACACTGGTTTTATATACAATTTGAATTTTTTTCATCAAACTGGTTAGCATAGCCTTCATCGCATTTTCTTAGACATTTATATTCTACACTTAGTAAATTTAACATGTACCCTTGTAAAATGCACCATAAGTGTGGTTCCACCAATTACCCTCCCTCAACCCATCTTCCCCCTCCCCTCCCCTACTTCTCCCCTTCCCCCTTCTTCTTGGGCTATAATTGGGTTATAGCTTTCATATGAAAGCTATAAATTGGTTTCATAGTAGGGCTGAGTACATTGGATACTTTTCTTCCATTCTTGAGATACTTTGCAAAGAAGAATATGTTCCAGCTCCATCCATGTAAACATGAAAGAGGTAAAGTCTCCATCTTTCTTTAAGGCTGCATAATATTCCATGGTGTACATATACCACAATTTATTAATCCATTCATGGGTAGATGGGCACTTGGGCTTCTACCATGACTTAGCGATTATGAATTGGGCTGCAATAAACATTCCAGTGCAAATATCTTTGTTATAAAGTGATTATTGGTCTTCTGGATATATGTGTAGTAGAGGAATTATAGGATCAAATGGCAGGTCTATTTTTAGATCCCTAAGTGATCTCCAAACATCTTTCCAAAAGGAACATATTAGTTCGCATTCCCACCAGCAGTGTACAAGTGTTCCCTTTTCTCCACATCCACACCAACATCTCTGGTTTTGGGGTTTTGTGATGTGGGCTAATCTTACCGGAATTAGATGATATCTCAAAGTGGTTTTGATTTGCATTTCTGTGATGATTAAGGATGAGGAGCATTTTTTCATATGTCTGTAGGCCATGTGCCTGTCTTCTTCAGAGAAGTTTCTCTTCAAGTCCCTTGCCCACCCTGAGATGGGATCACTTGTTCTTTTCTTGCTAATATGTTTGAGTTCTCTGTGGATTCTGGTTATTACACCTTTGTTGGAGACATAACCTGCAAATATCTTCTCCCATTCTGAGGGTTGTCTGCTTGCTTTACTTACTGTGTTCTTGTCTGTACAGAAGCTTTTTAGTTTGATCAGATCCCAGGAATGTATTTTTGGTGTTGCTTCAATTGCCCAGGAGAGCCTCCTCATTAAATACTTGCCTATACTTTCTTCCAGCATTTTTATAGTTTCATGTCTTACGTTTAAATCTTTAATCCAGTGAGAGTCTATCTTAGTTAATAGTGAGAAGTGCAGGTCCAGTTTCAGTCTTCTACAGGTCAACAGCCAGTTCACTCAGCACCATTTGTTAAATAGGGAATCTTTTCCCCAGTGAATGTTCTTAATTGGCTTATCAAAGAGCAAATAATGGTAAGTAGCTGGGTTCATCTCTTGGTTCTCTATTCTGTTCCATACATCTACCTCTCTGTTTTTGTGCAAGTACCATGCTGTTTTGATCACTATCGATTTGTAGTATAGTCTGAGGTCTGGTAGCATGATTCCTCCTGCTTTGTTTTTATTTCTGAGTAATGTCTTGGCTATTTGAGGTTTTTTCTGATTCCATATAACAAAGTATTATTTTTTCAAGATCTTTAAAGTATGAAATTGGAGCTTTAATAGGGATTGTATTAAAATTGTATATTGCTTTGGGTAATATGGACATTTTAACGATGTTGATTCTTCCCACCCATGAGCATGGTATGTTTTTCCATTTGTTAGCATCTTCAGCTATTTCTTTGCTTAGAGTTTCATAATTCTCTTTATAGAGGTCTTTCACGTCCTTTGTTAGGTAAACTCCCAAGTATTTCATCTTCTTTGGCACTACTGTGAACGGAATAGAGTCCTTGACTGTTTTTTTCAGCTTGACTATTGTTGGTATATAAAAAGGCTACAGATTTATGAGTGTTGATTATGTAACCTGAGACACTGCTGTATTCCTTGAACACTTCTAAGAGTTTTGTAGTAGAATCCCTGGGTGTTTTCCAGATATACAATCACATCATCTGCAAAGAGTGAAAGTTTGATCTCTGACCCTATATGGATACCCTTGATCACCTTTTCTTGCCTAATTGTGATGGCTAAGATTTCCATTATAATGTTAAAAAGCAATGGAGATAGGGTGGCACCTGTGGCTCAAAGTGGTAAGGCACTGGCCCCATATGCCGGAGGTGGTGGGTTCAAACCCAGCCCCGGCCAAAAACTGCAAAAAAAGAAATAAATTAATTAATTAAATTAAAATAAATAAATAAATAATTGGATCATGGTACCAAAAAAAAAGCAATGGAGATAATGGGCAACCTTGCCTGGTTCCTGATCTGAGTGGAAATGATTTCAATTTAACTCCATTCAATACGATATTAGCTGTGGGTTTGCTGTGGATGGCCTCTATCAGTTTGGCTCAAGGAGTAGAGTGCTGGTCCCATATGCCAGAGGTGGCGGGTTCAAACTTAGCCCCGGCCAAAATCCAAAAATAAAAATAAAAAAGAAATGTCTTTTCTATACCAATTTTCTTAAGTGTTCTGATCATGAAGTGAAGCTGGATATTATCAAAAGCTTTTTCTGCATCAGTTGAGAGAATAATATGGTCTTTGTTTCTATTTTGTTTATGTGATGAATTATATTTATAGATTTACATATATTGAACCAGCCTTGAGACCCTGGGATAAAACCTACTTGGTCACAATGTATAACTTGTTTGATGTGTTGCTGGATTCTGTTTGCTAGGATCTTATTGAATACTTTTGCATCAATATTCATTAGTGATATTGGTCTATAATTTTCTTTTCTTGTTGGGTCTTTTTCTGTTTGGGGGATCAAGGTGATGTTTGCTTCATAGAATGTGTTGGGTAGTATTCCTTCTTTTTCTATATTTTGGAAAAGGTTAAGTAATATAGGTACCAATTCCTATTTAAAATAGAATTCTGGTAGAATTCTGATGTGAAGCCATCTGGTCCTGGGATTTTCTTTTTAGGGAGATTTTGTATAGTTGATGCTATTTCAGAACTTGATATAGGCCTGTTCAACATTTCCACTTCATTCTGGCTAAGTCTAGGAAGGTTGCATGCGTCCAAGTATTGGTCTATTTCCTTCACATTTTCGTATTTCTGAGAATAGAATTTCTTGTAATATTCATTGAGGATTTTTTTAATTTCTAAGGAGTCTGTTGTTATTTCGTCTTTGCCATTTCTGATTGATGAAATTAGAGATTTTACTCTTTTTTTCCTGGTTAGGTTAGCCAAAGGTTTATCTATTTTATTGACCTTTTCAAAAAACCAACTTTTCGATTTATTGATCTGTTGTATAATCCTTTTGTTTTCGATTTCATTTAATTCTGCTCTAATTTTGGTTATTTCTCTTCTTGCTACTGTCTCAGTCAGTCATGATTTCAATCACTTCAATTATCCCATACAATTTTCCGATATTCAATATAGTCTCAGGTGATTTTCTTCAGTATCATTTTTTAATGCCCACAATTAAGTGGGCAGCAGGTCCTTGAGAATCTTCTCTGGAGACAGCTCTCTTTGGTTCCACAACTCTTCCATCCAACCTCGTGTGGCCTTGCATTCATTGCTGCATTCACCTCCTCCTCAGTAACAAACCCAAAGCCCCTGGAGTGCTTGGTATTGGAATCTCTCATTACCACACAGTCTGTGAACATCCCCATTGCTCAAAATGGATCCCCAGACTCTCATTAGTTGTTTCAAAGCTCAACCTTCCAATGAATAGCTTCTGCAGCTGTTGGGGCTCTTTAGTAGACTCTGACTTAAACATGATGGCAACAGGAAGAGAGACTTCAATGATGCTTCCTCAGCAGCATCCACAGGCAAAAACGAGTAAGCTAACATATAATGATAAAATCCAGGAATTTGAGACCAGTCCTGAGCAAGAGTAAGACCCCCATCTCTACAAAAAATAGAAAAATTAGCCAGGCATTGTGGAGGGTGCATATAGTCCTAGCTACTGGGGAAGCTGAAGCAGGAGGATTGCTTGAATCCAAGAGGTTGAGGTTCCAGTGAGCTAGGCTGTTGCTACACGCTCTAACCTGGGGCAATACAGTGAGACTCTGTCTAAAAAAAAATAATAATAATTAAGATTTGGTTTGTGACTTAACATGTGAGCTATCCTGGAGAATGTTCCATGTGTCTTGAGAAAAATGTGTATTATTCTGCTGTTAAATAAAAAGTTCCAAATGGAGGGGGACGGGGACATGGTATACAGCGCACCTCTTGAGGGCAGAACACAAATATAAGAGGGACTTTATCTAACAAATGCAATCATTGTAACCCAATTTTTTATACTGTCAATGAATCCCAAACAATAAAAGAAAAAGCTCTAAATAGCCGGGCGTTGTGGCGGGCGCCTGTAGTCCCAGCTACTCGGGAGGCTGAGGCAAGAGAATCACTTAAGCCCAGGAGTTGGAGGTTGCTGTGAGCTGTGTGAGGCCACGGCACTCTACCGAGGGCCATAAAGTGAGACTCTGTCTCTACAAAAAAAAAAAAAGCTCTAAAAGTCTGTTAGGTCCATTTGGTCTATACTGGTGTTCAAGTCAGCTATTTCTTTTCTTTTTTTGTTTTTTTCTATCTGACTATTCTATCCATTATTGAAATTGGAGTATTGAAGTCTTCTTCAATTATGCAGAATATTATTATGTTACTGCAATTTCTCTTTCAGATCTGCCAATATTTGCTTTATATATGTAGGTGCTATGAGGTGGGTGCATATATATTAAGAACTGTTTTTTACCTGAAGTCTATTTTGTCTGATATAAGTATAGCTATGTATCCTTTCTTTTGGTTACCATTTGTATGGAATATCTTTTTTCTAACCCCTTGCCTTCAGCCTATGTGGATACTTACAATGAATCTCTTATAGACAACTGATTGATTGATCTTTTTTTAAACCATTAATCACTCCGTAATTTTTTTTTTTTTTTTGAGACAGAGCCTCAAGCTGTCACCCTGGGTAGAGTGCCATGGCATCACAGCTCACAACAACCTCCAACTCCTGGTCTGAAGCAATTCTCCTGCCTCCGCCTCCCAAGTAGCTGGGATTACAGAAGCCTGCCATAATGCCCAGCTATTTTTTGGTTGCAGCCATCATTGTTGTTCGGCAAGCCCAGGCTAGATTTGAACCCGCCAGCTCAGGTGTATGTGACTGGTGCCTTAGCCGCTTGAGCCACAGGCGCTGAGCCACTCCATGATTTTTGACTGGGGAGTTTAATCCATTTACATTTAAAACAATGTGCTTATTTGGTTTTAATCTGTTTTGCAGTTGTTTTGTTCTCCTTCCTCTCTTATTGCTCGTCTTTGTTGTTTGACTTTTTTTTTTTTTTTGATACAGTCTTGCTCTGTTGCTGAGGCTAGAGTGCAGTGGCATCATCATAGTCATCATAGCTCACTGCAACCTCAAACTTCTAGGCTCAAATGATCCTTCTGCCCCAGCCTCCCCAGTGTCTAGGACCACAGGTATATGCCACCATGCCCACCTAATTTTTTTTTTATTTTTAGTGGAGATGGAGTCTCACTCTTGCTCAGGCTGGTCTCAAACTCCTAATCTCAACCTATCTTACCAGTTCAGCCTCTCAGAGTGCTGGGATTACAGGCATAAGCCACAATGCCTGGTCCTTCATTTGATTTTTTAAAAAGGGATTTTCTTTAATTCTTTTTTTTCTTTACCTTTTGTGTATCTATTATAGGTTTTTCTTTATGTTTTTCATGAAGCTTAAATAAAGTATTTAATAACATCTATTTTAAGTTCCTAACAAACTAACTTCAATTGCATATAAAAATTTAATTTCAGGTTAATGTGAGGGTACAAACAACTAGGTTACAATGTTTGCATGTGTTAGGTAGAGTCCCCCTAGTAGTTGTGTCCCCCACCCAAGAGGTGTACCATATACCCTTACAATGTGCCCATTATTTCGGAGCAAACCAATCTCCCTCTCCTCTCTCCCCTCCCAGCTTTCCCTTCTCCCCAACTTGAATTGAAATGAGTTTTTCTCTTATGTGGGTATGTATTAGATCATCTATTGATTTCATATTAGTATTGAGTACATTGGATACTTTCTTTTCCATTCTTGTGATACTTTACTAATAAGAATGTGTTTCAACTCC
This sequence comes from Nycticebus coucang, assembly GCF_027406575.1. Lineage (NCBI taxonomy): Eukaryota > Metazoa > Chordata > Mammalia > Primates > Lorisidae > Nycticebus > Nycticebus coucang. The sequence goes on along the minus strand of NC_069791.1, from coordinate 67,144,158 downwards.
ATCCAGGTTAATATAAAGTCTCCATCTTTGATGGCTGAATAGTATTCCGTGGCATACATATACCGCAGTTTGTTAATCCATTCCTGGATTGGTGGGCATTTAGATTGTTTTCCCTCTTGGCATTTGTAAATTGAGCTGCAATAAACAATATGGTGCATATGTCCTTATAATAAAATGCATTTTTTTCTTCTGGGTAGATGCCTAGTAATAGGATTGCAGAATCAAATGGGAGGTCTAATTTGAGTTTTTTGAGGATTCTCCATACTTCTTTCCAAAAAGGCTTTATTAGTTTGCAGTCCCACCAATGTAAAGGTGTCCCCTTCTCTCCACATCAACACCAGCATCTGCAACTTTGGGACTTTGTGATGTGGGCTATTCTCACTAGGGTTAGGTGATATTTCAGGGTAGGTGTAATTTGCATTTCTCTGAAGATCAGAGATGATGAGCATTTTTTTGTGTTTGTTAGGCATTTGTCTTCCTCAGAGAAGGTTCTGTTCATGTCTCTTGCCCAGTGATAGATGGAATTGTTTGCTCTTTTTGTGTTGATTAATTTAAGTTCTCTATAGATTCTAGTTATCAACCCTTTGTCAGATTTGTTTAACTTTTTTTTTTTTTTTTTGTGGTTTTTGGCCGGGGCTGGGTTTGAACCCGCCACCTCTGGCATATGGGACCAGTGCCCTACTCCTTGAGCCACAGGCGCCACCCCACTTTGTCAGATTTGTAACATGTAAATATTTTTAGTCCATTCTGAAGGTTGTCTATTTGCTTTAATTATTATGTCCTTGATTATGCAGAAGCTTTTCAGGTTAATTAAGTCCAATTTGTTTATCTTTTTTTTTTTTTTTGAAGCAGAGTCTCATTTTCTTGTTGTGATTGCCACTGAAGTCTTCATCATAAAATCTTTCCTCAGGCTGACATCCTCAAGAGTTTTTCCCACACTTTCTTCTAGGATTTTTATCTTTTCATGTCTTAGATTTAAATCTTTTATCCATCTGGAATTGAATTTTGTAAGTGGTGAAAGGTGCAGGTTCAGTTTCAGTATTTTACATGTGATTATCCAGTTCTCCCAGCACCATTTATTAACTAGGCATTCTTTTTCCCACTGTATGCTTTTGTTTGGTTTATCAAAGATCAGAGACTAGTTTCATCTCTTGGTTTTCTGTTCAGTTCCATATGTTTATTTCTCTGTTTTTGTTCTAATACCATGTTGTTTTGATCACTGTGGACTTGTAATACCTGAAGTCTGGTACAGTGATGCCTCTGGCTTTTTATTACTAGGAATTGCCTTGGCTTTATGGGTTTTTTTCCATACAAAGCAAAGAACTTATTCTTTCCAGTTCTTCTAAGTATGATGATGGTATTTTAATGGGGATTGCATTAAATGTGTAGATTGCTTTGACATTTTAACAATGTTTATTCTTCCCAGCCAGGAGCATGGTCTTCCATTTGTTAATGTCTTCTGGTATTTCTTTTTTACGGTTTCATAATTCTCTCTGTAGAGGTTCTTCACCTCTTTTGTTAGGTATTTCATTTTCTTTGAAGCTACTGTGAAGGGAATAGTGTCCTTGATTTTCTTCTCAACTTGGGTATTATTGGCATATACAAAGGCTACTGATTTGTGGACATTGATTTTATACCTCAAGACATTACTGTATTTCTTAATCACTTCCAGGAGTCTTGTGGTCGACTCTTTGGGGTTTTCTAACTATAAGATAATATCATCAGCAAAGAGTGAGAGTTTGACCTCCTCTATGCCCATTTGGATGCTGTTAATATCCTTCTCTTGCCTGATTGGATTGCCTAAAACTTCCATAACTATGTTGAATAGTATTGGCAATAGAGAACATCCTTGTCTGGTTCCAGTTCTAAGTGGAAAAGCTTCCAGTTTTACTCCATTCAGTATAATAGCAGCTGTGGGTTTGTCCTAGATGACTTCAATCAGTTTAAGAAATGTGCCACCTATGACTATTTTCCTAAACATTCTTATTAGAAAATGATGCTGAAGGCTCGGTGCCTGTGGCTCAAGCAGCTAAGGCACCAGCCATATACACCTGAGCTGGCGGGTTCGAATCCAGCCCAGGGCCCGCCAAACAACAATGATGCCTGCAACCAAAAAATAGCCGGGTGTTGTGGTGGGTGCCTGTAGTCCCAGCTACTTGGGAGGCTGAGGCAAAAGAATCACTGAAGCCCAGAAGTTGGAGGTTGCTGTGAGCTATGATGCCATGGCACTCTACCCAGGCTGACAGCTTGAGGCTCTGTCTCAAAAAAAAAAAAAAAAAAATGATGCTGAATTTTATCAAATGCTTTTTTTCTGCATCCATTGACAGGATTGTATGGTCTTTGTTTTTGCTTGATATGGTGAATTACAATTATAGATTTGCATATGTTAAATCAACCTTACATCTCTGGGATGAAGCCTACTTGATGGTGATGTATAACTTTTATAATGTGTATTTCTTTTTCTCTGCTAGGTTTGGAATTGAATTTCTCTCCTTTTTTCATTTCCTTGAGATGATTCCTTAGGTTGTTGATGTGCTCTCTCCCCTGTCTTGCCATGTATGGTTGCTAAGGAGATGTCTCTTGCTCTGTCCCTCATACTTCGTGTCCTTTTTTTTTGAGACAGAGTCTCACTCTGTAGCTCTCGGTAGAGTGCCATGACGTCCTAGCTCACAGCAACCTCAAACTGTTGGGCTGAAGAAATTCTTTTGCCTCAGCCTCCCAAATAGCTGGGACTACAGACACCTGCCACAATGCCCAGCTATTTTTACTTACTTATTTATTTTTTTGAGACAGAGTCTCAAAGCTGTCACCCTGGGTAGGGTGCTGAGGCATCATAACTCATAGCAAACTCCAACTCTTGAGCTCAAGCAATCCTCTTGCCTCAGTTTTTCTATTTTTAGTAGAGATGGGTCTTGCCTTTGCTCAGGTTGGTCTCAAACTGCTGAGCTCAGACAATCCACCTGCCTCAGGCTCTGAGAGTGCTAGGATTATAGGCATGAGTGACCGCGCCCAGCCCCAGAGTTTACTTTCTTTATAAAGTGTACCCATTAAGACATTTTTGTCAGTAAATTATTAATATTTTTGTTTTATAACTTTTATATTAGTGTTAAATATAATTTACACATTACAGTGTCACATCATTCTGTATTTCTCGGTATATTTACCTTTACTAGTGAGATTTATGCTTTCATGTTGCGATTAAGCATGTTTTTATTTGAATTTGAAGAATTACCTTATGTATTTCTTACAAGGAAGGACTAGTGATGATGGACTCTTTCAGATTTTATTTATCTGGGAAAAACTTTTTCTGTCTTTCACTTTATTTATTTGTTTATTTTTTTGTGTGTGTATCTTTCATTTTTAAAAGATAGTTTTTCCAAATATAGTATTCTTGGTTGGTAGTTTTTGTTTTTTTCCTTTCAGTACTTTGAATATATCATTCTACTTTCTCATGGCTTTTCTGGGTTTCTTTTGGGAAATATTCCAACAGTCTTATTGAGATTTCTTCCTATGTGATGAGTCACTTTCCTCTTGCTGCTTTCAAAATTTTCTGTCTTTTGAATTTTGGTGGTTTAATTATAATGTGTCACAGTGAAGAACTCTTTATGTTCAACCTATTTGGGGTCCTTTGGCTTCTTGGATCTGCATGTCTATTTTCATCCCCAGATTTGGGACTTTTTCAGTTCTTTCTTTTCCTTCCTTCCTCCCTTCTTTCTTTCTTTTTTTTTTTTTTCTTTCTACATTCTCTCACCCTGGGTAGAGCACTGTGGCCTCAGCCTAGCTTATAGCAACCTCAAACTCTTGAGCTCAAGCAATCCTCTTGCCTCAGCCTCCTGAGTAGCTGGGACCACAGCTGTGCACCATCATGCCCAGCTAGTTTTTTCTATTTTTAGTGTCTCACTCTTACTCAAGTTGGAATTATTTTTTAAATTACTTTTTCTGTCTCTCCCCCTCACCTCCTTTCTGGTACCCCTACAAGGTGTATATTGGTTTCCTTGACTGTGTCCTTTCTTCAGTTTTTAAATTGATACATGATAACTGTACATATGATATTTGGGGGTACATGTGATATTTTGATACTTGTATACAATGTGTTATAATCAAGTCAGTGTAATTAAGATATCCATCACCTGAAACATTTATCATTTATTTGTATTGGAAACATTTAAAATCTTCTCTTCTAGATATTTTGAAATATATAATAGATTATTAACTATACTCACCCTACTGTGTAATTGAACAGTAGAGCTTATTCCTTCTATCTAACCGTATTGTTGTGCCCCATTTGTCAATCTCTCTTCATTCTTCCTCCTTCTTCCTTTTATTATTATTTATTTATTCTGAGGCAGAATGTCACTTTGTGCCTGGGCTGGAGTGCAAAATGGTGCATGATCACAGTTCACTGCAATCTCAAACTCCTCCGCAATCCTCATCCCTCAGAATCCCAAAGCACTGGAATTATAGGCATAAGACACCATACCCAGCCCTTCACTCTTTATAATTATTTTTTCTTTTTCCTCAGTGGACATACATATGGGTACTTAAGGGAAGAGTCATATCTTGATGTGCTTGCATTGCTAGTAAAACTGATTTAATAAGCTTAAAATCAATATTCCAATTGTTAGTTGTAAGTAGGTTAGGAATTGAATTAGGAAAATGATTACAGATGATGGGCAAAGTGGATCACAGAAACCCAAAGCCTGGTGCAAAATGTGCTGCCAAAAGCCTAGCCCCTTTAAGACTCTAGAGGTTATCTTGCTGAAAACTTCTCCCTTCCCCCAGTGTGACTTCATGGTACTGTTGGAGGTCACTGAGCAGGCAAGGCTCCCCAAGGTGGGGCTGCCCTCTCAGGGAGAATGAGTGCTTTTGGGGAGTTAGGGAATGCAGATTATTTAAACCTCATTAAGACAGCAAGAGTTGCTCAGGACTAGATTAGGAGAAATATATCTCCTTTCTTCTGTCACCTTGGTATGATCAGAAGCGTCAGTCTGTCTGAGTACAAGACTTCCTGAGTGTTAATTGTCACTCTTATAATTTGTGTGTGTGGCCTAATTGGGTTCTTCTTTGACATCCTGCTCCTGGACTGTGTTCCCTGTCCCATGTTCTGTTTGTGTTAAGATCATAAACAACATAGACCAATAATAGTAAAAGATAAATCTTTTAACTAAAAGAAATACTTTAGTTAAAAAATGCAAGTGCAGCAAGAACCATGACCTAATTGTTAGCTTTCCTTCATAAGATTGATGATTAAAACAATGGGGTATGAAATAAAAACAGAGCTAGCCTGGAGCAAGGGGCTATCTGCTGGTCCTTATGGTGAAGTCAGACAGACTCCTGACCCAGCTTAAAGAAACTTTCTCTGTGTCTTGTCTTTTCATTTTTTTTCTCATCTGCTTGTCTCTGCCAGCCACTGTGAGGGAACTCATGGCATAGTTTGGGGCTGTTCCCCAACATTTCTCTTCTGATGGGAAAATTAAAAAATAACCTTTTAAATTTGTCTTTGTATTGGCTGATTCTTCTCCTTGATTGGGTCTGTTGTTGAAGCTCTATATTGTATTTTTAAATTTTCACTTGTATTCTTCAGCTCCAGAATATTTCTGTTTGGTGCATTTTTGTTATTTCTCTTCATTGAAATTTTCATTTTGTTCATGTATTGCTTTCCTGACTTTTTTTTTTTTTTTGAGACAGAGTCTCAAGCTGTCACCCTGGGTAGAGTGCGGTGGCATCATAGCTCACAGCAACTTCAAACTCTTAGGCTTAAGGGATTCTCTTGCCTCAGCCTCCCAAGTAGCTGGGATTACAGGTGCCTGCCACAGCGCCTGGCTATTTTTTTGTTGTAATTGTCATTATTGCACCCTATCCAGTGAGCTATGGGCGCTACCTTGATTTTGTTATCTGTGTTCTCTTGCAGCTCTTCAGTGAGCTCAGGGTTCTTTAAAGCAATTATTTAGAATTCTTTTCCAGGTAATTTATAGATAGCCTTTTCTTTGGTATTGGTTACTACTTTATTATTTTTCTTTGGTGGTGTCTTGTTTCCTTGATGTGTGCGCGCACGCGTGTGTGTGTGTGTGTGTGTGTGTGTTCCTTGTACCTTTCCATATTCTTTTTTTGTTGTTGTTGTTTTGGTTTTTTTGTGAGACAGAGTCTTACTTTGTTGCCCTCAGTAGAATGCTGTGGCAACACAGCTCATAGCAATCTCAAACTCTTGGACTTAAACAATTCTCTTGCCTCAGCCTCCCAAGTAGCTGGGACTACAAGTGCCCACCACAACACCCAGCTATTTTTTGCTTACATTTGTCACTGTTGTTTGGTGGTCCTGGGCTGGATTCAAACCCGCCAGCTCCAGTGTATGTGGCTGGTGCTCTAGCTGCTGAGCTACAGGCACCGAGCCTGTTGTTTTTTGAGACAGAGTCTTACTTTGTCACCCTCAATAGAGTGCTATGGTGTCATAGCTCACAGCAACCTCAAACTCTTGGGCTTAAGCGGTCCTCTTGCCTCAGCCTCTCAAGTAGGCATCTGCCACAATGCCCCACTGGTTTTTACAGATGAGGCTTTGCCCTTGTCCAGGCTGGTCAAACAATTCACCCTCCTTAACCTCCCAGAGTGCTAGGATTACAGGCATGAGCCACCATGCCCACCTGGCGTCTATTCTTTTGAAGAAGCAGTAGTTGTTTCCAGACTTTAGGAAACAACTACTGCTCTTACTGTTTCCAGTCGGTCACCTGCAGGTGGACATGAGAGTTCTGGCCTCACCAGAGGTGAGGGGGTACATATGAGTGATAGCATTGGGAGGAGGATGCAGCAGCTACAGTTTAGGGAGGCAGGTGACATAAGTTCCAAGTGGCTCTGGCAGCAAGGGTGCATGTACATCAAGACTGTGGGGGCTTGGCGCCTGTAGCTCAAGAGGCTAAGGCGCCAGCCACATACACCAGAACTGGCCAGTTTGAATCCAGCCCGGGCCTGCTAAACAATAAAAACCAAAAACCAAAAACCACTGCTAAAACCTAAAAGTAGTTGGGCATTGTGGCAGGCGCCTGTAGTCCCAGCTACTTGGGAGGCTGAGGCAAGAGAATCACTTAAGCCCAAGAGTTGGAGGTTGCTGTGAGCTGTGACGCCACGGCACTCCACCCAGGGCAACAGCTTGAGGCTCTGTCTCAAAAAGAAAAAAAGAAAAGACTGTGGAGGTCCTCCGCAGTGAATGGTACGGGGGTTTGTGATAGTGGCAAGGGTTTCTGGAATCCTCCTATTATCCTTTACCACTGCAGGGGAACTTGCATCTAAGAAGATTCTCTTGGTCCTGAGCTATGCCAGCCGAGGGGATGTGGTGACACAGGAAAAATGAAACTGTCCTTCATATCCTTTTCTATGTAGTCATTCTTGGTTTTTGTGCTCTACTGGGTTGACTCAGCTTCTTAACTGGACTCTGGAGCTCTCCCAGAGCCATTTTAGTCTGTGGATAATTGTTAACCCATTGTTTTGTACAAAGCCTAGTACCTCCTAGCCCTCCAATCTTTCTGACATTACATCTGGTTTATTCTGTGATCATCAGTTTCCCAGCCACCTTTTGGTTCAAATTTTGGGAAAATGTGGACAGAGCAGTAACTTTCCTATCTTTTCTCCAGGCAGCTGTCTGCCAAAGTGTTTTGGTCTACTCATGTCCTTGGATTCAAGTTTATCCCACCTCTTGCTATAGACAATCTCTTCATCACTGCAGGGAGGTAGCCTCCTGTCCCCTTGGCCCAGAAGTTTCAGACTCTCCCAGGATACTACAGTTCAGAATTCCCAAGTCCTCTTTTCCCTCTAACCCTTATCCTTCTGAGACTATCAAAATCCTTGGGTACCACAATAAGGGGAGAAAATCCTTAATGAGGCCCTAGGGCTTTGGATCAAGCCCCAGACCCTTAAGTGGGCCCTGGGAAACCTATTAAGTAACTTTTCTTATTGAGAATAAGTATTCCCTCTTTACTGGGAATAGAAAATCAGAAGGTCAGAGAAGATGAAGGAAAAAGATGTGATAGAGGCTGTTTGCTCCCATTCCTTGCCAATCCTTCTATAGCTGACCTTGCTGCTTTGTTATTTGTGTTTATAGAGAAGCTTATGTTTGATCTGGGCCTTGAAAAATGAGCAAATTTCCAGGTGGGAAAAGGACATTCTGATATTGGAGAAGAAGGTGTAAGATCAGGGAGAAATGGGTATTTGTGGCATATTTAGGTTGTTGTATGACTTGCCAGCAGGGAGTAAGGCAGAAGATGGAGTAGAGTGATAACAAAAATCCAGGGTGGTCCCACATTGTGGTGGCTGTAATTGGACTTATTCCAACCAGAATCCAAGTCACCTTCTCCTTGACCCAGAATTGATCTCTCCCTCTCTCAGGAGTCATTGGTAGGACTCATATACCCTCCAAGGTAGGAGAGTGAGTAGTGAGCCTGGCCAACCAAAGAGCTGAGGGTTATAGCTGAACTGCAGGGTATGATTGTCCTGAGTCTTAATGTTTGTTTTAAACGTATGTCCCACACTCTGGTCTTTTCCTTCCAGAGATGGCACAGTAGAGGCTGTGGAAGATGACTCCTTAAAGGGTGTGGGTGGTGGGGACTGAGTTCAAAACTTCCGATAGAATTCACCAGCTGGAAGTCATGTTTAAAGTGGAGGAAAAAGTCCTATAAGGAGAGAGTCTTAGGTCCCGAAGGCTGATGAGACATAAGAGATTCCAAATATCTTTCTCTCCCTCCCCATCTCTTTTGCAGCTCAGAGTCACTTGAGCTAGGTCCGATCCATCAAATGGGGTGTGTGTTCACTCTTATTATGTTGGCTGCTACCCAACGGTAGGCCCCCCTTTGCCTCATACAACCTCTGGATGTGTGCCTCATTCTGGTTCTGCATGTCTTTGTCTCTGTGTGTGCCTCTGGGTCTGCTGGGTCCTTCTCTTTCAGTCCTCATTTGGATGTGGAAATACAGACAGATAAGAGAGATACAGAGAAGAAGAAAGTCTGCCTACATAAAAGAACAGACTTTGAAATCAGTCAGACCTGGAGACAAATCCTGGCCCAGGGAAAAGCTATGTGATTTCTTTAACAAGTTAATCTCTGAGTTTCAACTTTCTCATGAGAACATTAATAATGATGATGTCTACTACTACATAGTGGTCTTGTAGGGATTAAATAATATTGTGTTTGTGGTGTGCTTAGAACATCACTTGCCCTGCAGATGTGTTTAACACAGGCACGCGTGCTGCATACTGATTTTGTGAGGGACTTTGCTTGCTTATTTGTGGTTATCAGAGGTCATGAAAAATATGCACACACACAAATATACCTATTTTTGTTTTTTGCTAATCAGTTCTGTTAATGTTTGTGATTTAATGTGTGGCCCAAGACAACTCTTATTCTTCTAATGTGTGGCAGAGAAAAAAAATTGGATACTCCTGCCTGAACGAACAGCAGTAGTGGCAATAGTTATAGCAGTGATAGTAATTGTATTGTTGTTTTTATCCTCGTCTCACTCGCGTTGGTGTTTAGAGTGAATATGGAGATATTGCCAATGAAGGGTAGGTAGGTTGGAGGCAATGTTAGTGCTGCCTCACAATTGTCCAGGTAAGAATGGAGGAAGGACCAGGGGAGGGGAGTAGAAGGAGAAGAGAGATAGGGGCTAAGAACTTAAGGGCATTTCAGGTCTTGGAATCAGAGCTGCTAGGAAAAGTAATACTGGTCTGTTGCCTGCCTCTGTCACCCAGCTCCATGTGTTTCCTTCTTTTCTCTCCCACTATTTTAATTTTTTTTTTTTTATTATTGTTGCAGTTTGGCCGGGGTTGGGTTTGAACTCACCACCCTCAGCATATGGGGCCAGCACCTACTCACTGAGCCATAGGCACCGCCCATTCTCTCCCACTATTTTAATCTCTCCAGGTAAGGCTGCCATCTAAAGATTTTCACTAGAGTAGAACGTGGCAAGAACATGGTGCGCAGGGAACAAAGTGAAAGGACTGAGCACATCTTGCTAGTTTGATATTTTTCATTCATTAATACTTCCTAAGTGCAGGGGCCACTGTGCCAGATGCTTTCCATAATCACTTAAATCAATCATAAAAACATTCCTGTGGGACTGAGGATGTTGCTGGGACTTGAAATGGTTAAAAATTCTTGATAAACTTGAGAGGCTCCTGTGGCTCACTGAGTAGGGCACCAGCCCCATGTACCGAGGGTGGCGGGTTCAAACCCGGCCCCGGCCAAAATGCAACAAAGAAAATGGCCTGGCGTTGTGGCGGGCGCCTGTGGTCCCAGCTGCTTGGGAGGTTGAGGCAAGAGAATCGCTTAAGCCCAGGATTTTGAGGTTGCTGTGAGCTGTGACCACACAGCACTCCACCCCTGGTGACAGCTTGAGACTCTGTCACAAAAACAAAAAAAAGAAGGAAAGAAAATTCTTGATAAGCTCTTGTAGTTGGCGAGTGACGGAGCTGAAATTTATTGAAATAATCATGTGGGTTTTGTCCTATATTTACTAATATGGTATATTACATTGGCTCATTTTTGTATGGTAAAAGACCTTGGATTGTTGTGATACAGTCCACTTAGCCATTGTACACGATTAAAAAAAAAAAACCTGGGTGGTGCCTGTAGCTCAAAGGGGTAGGGCACTGGCCCCATACGCTGGAGGTGGTGGATTCAAACCCAGCCCCGGCCAAAAAGAACTGCCAAAAAAAAATTAAAAACCTGATGTATGTGACCCCAAAGCTCCTATTTGTTCCACTGTGCCATACTGGCTTCAAGAAAAACAGGCACCTGCTCTCAGAAGACTGGAAAAGTATATCTTGGGGTGCCCTCAAGGGCCACCACACTTGAGTTCCTCACCAAGGGGAAAAAATGAGGAATCTCAGACTCAAAGGAAAAATGTGACTTGGGCATATTACATATCATATGGGAGGTCAGAAAGGAGAAGCCAAACCTCTGACGCCAGCCCCTCATTACTTGAGGCTACTGCAGAGTCAGATAACAAAGCAGCCCAGAATGTGTTGCACTCTGGCACGCACATGTCGAAACGCATTGAAATAGCTAGAAAGAGCCTGCTTTTTTGTTTTTGAGACAGAGTGTCACTTTGCCACCCAAGCTGTAGTGCAGTGGCCTCATCACAGCTCACTGCAACCTCAAACTTCTGGACTCAAGCCATCCTCCTGCCTCAGCCTCCACAGTAGCTGAGATGACAGGTGCATAGCACCACACCCAGCTAATTTTTCTATTTTTAGTAGAGATGGGGTCTTGCTATATTGTACAGGTTGGTCTAGAAATGCTGGTCTCAAGTGATCCTCCTACCTCGGCCTCCCAAAGTGCTAGGATTACTATGCCTCGCTAAAAGAGCATTTTTGATAAGTATATTGGTCTAAGGCCCTTTTAAGATCTGAAGTTTGGTATCAATCATGTTTACACCTAATTTAACATTTCCCTTTCTGACTTACAATTATAAATTAAACTGATGTCTTCAAAATTCTTTATGGGTTCCTGAAACATCAAAATAACTTTTGTAAAAAGGATGATTCACTTGGGAATGAAAGTGTAAACACAAACACAACTTTTGATAGAACTGTAAAATGGCAGTGCTTGAAGAAACTCAAATATCTTCTGGCCCAGCTCCTTCATTGTCCAGGTAAGGAAATAGGCTCTTCTACATTGTGCTGCTCAAGGGTAGATTTCATGGTCTTCCAGGCAGTGGCTGTTGCTGTAAACCAGTGGTTCTTTTTTTTTGTGGGTTTTGGCCGGGGCTGGGTATGAACCTGCCACCTTCGGCACATGGGACCGGCGCCCTACCACTTTGAGCCACAGGCGCCACCCAAACCAGTAGTTCTTAACCTTCCTAATGCTGCAATATATTTTCATTGTTACAAAGGGGTCACAACCCACAGGTTAAGGACCGCTGCTCTAATCTCTACAAAATTGACCTCTATGCACATTAGCCTCCTGTTAGGAGAGACAGTGATAGAACATCAGCACCAGCCAGATCTGGTAGCTTGATGGGCATCGATGGATACCTGGTGCGGAAGGGTATAAGCACCTTGGAGCAGTTCTTCCACCTGGCCAGGTGGGGCCTCTTAGAGAAGATGAGCTTAAGTTGTGTTCCAAAGGAGTAGAGTTTTAAGTCTTGAGGTATACAAAGAAAAGAAGAGGAAGAGAATGTGTCTTTTAGTTGAGAGAGTCAAGGGAAGGCAGGATGATTGACCTTTGATGACTGGGTGGGGAAGTTGACAAGATTCCAGTAGTTTGGGAGGTATTGACCATGATGATGATAGATTCCATGCACTCCTTCTGAGACTGGTGGCAACATTGATGGTAAATGCCAAGGGGCATTTTGGGGGTAGAAGCCAACAGAATCTGGAGCAACCAGCTCTGGTGCAAGGATGGGGCCTCTGGCTCTCTGAGGACCAGAAACCCGGATTAGGTACTGTAACTTAGGGACATTGAGAAGAGGCATAAGTTAGGAGAAATGAGGATTGAGTAACTGATTCCTTTACTTATGATAATTCAGCAAACTACACAGACAAATACTACTCAAATCTTTGATTTCAGGAAACTGAATTTAGTGGGATGGTACCCGCCTGGGAGACACAAGGTGACACCCAGGATGTGGCACAGAAGAGCAGCCCCAAGGGACGAAGAGAACTTCTGTCAGGCTGTAGATTATGAGGGAGTCCTGGGAATTCTAGGACTGAGGACAGCCAGTACAAAGACCAGGTGTGTTCAGGAATTGTAGAGTGAGAAGTGCACAAGGGGGTGGGCAGCATGAGATGCTGGAGGTACACTGTGAAGGACCCAAGTGCTGTGTTAAGGGTGTGGACTCAGGTGAAGAAGGGCTGGTTAAGGTTGTTCTAGTTGGTGGTACGAAAAATGATTAGGGGCTTGGTGCCCATAGCTCAGTGGTTAGGGTGCTGGCCACATACACCCGGTGGTTTGAACCCAGGCAGGGCCTGCTAAACAACAACAACTACAACAAAAAAATAGCCAGGCATTGTGGCAGGCGCCTGTAGTCCCAGCTACTCGGGAGGCTGAGGCAGGAGAATTGCTTAAGCCCAAGAGTTTCAGATTGCTGTGAGCTGTGATGCCACAACACTCTACCGAGGGCAACATAGTGAGACTCTGTCTCAAAAACAAGAAAAACTATTAGGAAGAAGCTGACTGGAGGGACTATGAGGTCTGTCGGAATCATACGGAAAAGAGAATGAGTGTCAGGAAAGAGAAGAACCTCTGGAGGTGTGAGTTACATTGGACAGGACCTGATGCCCAGAGGGCAGGAAAGAGAATTCATTGAGAATCTTCCTGATTTCTGGGTATGGCACTGGGCCAGCTCCACTCCCAGATGGAGGGAGAGGCTTACAATAGAAATGGTTGAGAATTGAGCTTGAGACGGGTCAGATTGGAAGGGCTAGTGGAAGAGGTCAGGAGACAGGTTTAGGAATTACTCTTACTCACAGCTGTTCCATATGGACAGAGTGGACACTCTTCCCTTATAGTTTTTCCCCCTGTAACTGAGACAGAAACAACAGACCCAGGATTACCACGGGCTTGTCCTGAATCCAGCTAAGGAGAGGCAATATAAATAAACAGAGGCAGGCCAGGTGAGAAGAGGGACACATTAGGTCCATCAGCATGGAGCTGGAAAGTGTGGAGGGGTTAGACGGGCTTCTGTGAGCAGAAGATTCTAGCACAGCTGCAGCCCCTTGGCCCCCAGGGCTCTATCCCTGGGAACCAGCCTACTCCACACAGAGGTCACTGGGAGAAGTCAAATCTCTCCCATAACTTTCCCAACCCTGGTGCTCAGCTCCTCCTCACTCTGGTGAGGTCATAGGATGCCCCACTCCCTGGGTATGAGGAGAGGGGTGCAGTGCTAAGCAGAGCTGGGAGTGGGGGGTAAGGATATCTGGAGGTGCATAGGGCATAGGTGGCCAGCAGAGGATGTTAGCCCTTGGGAAGTGCTTGGGTTGGGGTGAAGACCTGAGTCCTTGGGGTGTGGGGGGAGGAATGGGGCAGAGGGTGGGCCACGGAAGGCTGGGCATGAGGCTTCTGAGCCCGGAAAGGCAAAAGACTCATGTTTTCTGGGAAGGAGGTGTCACAGTGAATGCTCCAGCCCATGCTCCTTTCTGCCCCTACCCCAGGCCCCAACACTGGCCACTGGCCTGAGTCCAACTGGACGAGCCCACAAGAGTTCGTGATCCTGGGCTTCTCTGGGTGGCCGCAGGGGATCCGCGTGCTGCTCTTTGCACTCCTCCTGCCGCTCTACTTGGCTACACTGGCGGGCAACCTGCTCATCCTGGGTCTGGCCCTGGTGGACCCAGCCCTGCACACGCCCATGTACTTCTTCCTGGGGGCTCTGTCTGCTGTCGAGGCCGCCTACACACTGGTGCTGACCCCACGCATGCTCGCTGGCTTTCTCCTGCCTCCCGGGGGCCAGGCTGTGTCCCCCTCCACCTGCGCTGCCCAGATGGGCCTCTTTGTGGCCCTGGGGGGCTCCGAGTGCCTGCTGCTGGCCACCATGGCTCTGGATCGCTACCTGGCTATCTGCCACCCTCTCTACTACCCACAGCTCATGACAACTGGTCTCTGCTGGGGCCTCCTGACCTCCTGCTGTGTGGGTGGCTCCATCCTGGCTCTGGGCCTCACCACTGCTGTATTCCAGCTGCCCTTCTGCCATGGAGGCCTGGTCAACCATGTCTTCTGTGACCTCCCGGCTGTGCTGGTGCTGGCCTGTGGGAACCGGGACCTGCAGGAGCACGTCCTCCTGGTGGCCTGCCTGCTGCTGCTGGTGCTGCCTCTCATCCTGATCCTGCTGTCCTACACCAGGGTTCTGGTGGTTATCCTGGGGGTTGGAGATGCTGCAGGCCGCCGCAAGGCCTTCAACACGGTGGCGTCCCATCTCACGGTGGCTGTGCTCCACTATGGCTGTGCCACAGCCATGTACGCCAGGCCCCTGAGTAGCCGTTCCCTTGAGGAGGATAAGCTAGTCTCGCTCATTTACATCAATATCACACCACTTCTCTACCCTGCCATTTACACACTGCGGAACCGGGACATGCAGGGGGCCATGCAAAGGGTGGTCGGCCAGAGGACACTGGGGCTGAGTCACCAAGCTGGACTCACCTGATGCTGAGCGCTGGGTGGCATCTGCCTTAAGACTTCACCTGCTAATGGAAATCTCACAATTCCAGAGCCGCCTATGGCTCCCCAATGCCTAGTGGGCATAAAACTAAGGAATGGCATACAAGGACCTCCAAAATCTGACTGTAGCCCAGGTCTGCTTCTATGCTTAGTGTTCTATGCTTAGCGCAGCTCCTGGACACTGCGAGATGTTTGGCATCCCATGTCTCTACTAGTTGCCAGTAGCATTCTCCACCCCATGCCCAGATGCAATGATTAAAAATGTTATCAGACATTGCCAAAGGTCCCCTGGGGCAGGGGGCAGAATTACTCACTGAGAACCACTTCTCTAAACTCTAGCTACACAGAGTCAATCTTTTGAAGAGAAATTAGTACTAATGTATAAGAAGTGTATAGAAGCATTATTATTTATTGAGACAGAGTCTCACTTTGTCATCCTCAGCAGAGTGCCATGGTGTCATAGCTCACAGCAACCTCAAACTCTTGGGCTCAAGCTATTCTCTTCCCTCAGCCACCCAAGTAGCTGGGACTACAGGTACCTGCCACAATACCTGGCTGTTTTTAGAGACAAGGTCTCCTTCTGACCCAGGCTGGTCTTGAACCTGTGAGCTCAGGCAATCCTTGGACTTGTAGAGTGCTGGGATTCTAGGCATGAGCCACTGTGTGGCCTGGAAGCATTATTTATAATACACAAAAATGGAAAACAAATGTCTATGCACATAGAACAACTTGTGGCATACTCACTTGATGGAATACTACTCAGCAATAAACAGAAGGACAACACAGATATAATATGGAGTCTGAGATGTAAGAAACAGTGAGTACGTACCATATGGTTTTATCTACAAACATCAGTGACAATCTTGATGGTGACTGAGGGGGTTGTCATGGTGGTTACCTGGGTTGAGGATTTGGATTGGCAGGGGACTCATGGGAGATAGCCTAGACACTGGCACTGTTCTCTATCTTGATGTGGGTGGTAATTATATGGCTATGTACATGTGCAAAACTTCATCAAGATACACAAATTTATGCACTTTTCTATTTGTTTCTTGGTATCCATGGGGATTCGCTTCCAGGAAACCTTAAAACTCACAGATGCTTGAATCCTTGATATAAGAAGGTGTGGTATTTGCATATATGCATATCCTCCTATATAAGTCATTGCTAGATTGCTTATAATGGCTAATACAATAGAAATGTCATGTAATCGTTGTTATGCTCTATTTTTTATTTGTATTTTTAATTTTTTTGCTTATTGACTGAAGCAATGGATGCAAAACCCCATGGATAGAGGACTGACTGTATGTAAAATACAGCTGATGTAAATGAGTCACCAGGAGAGGCAACCATCACACATTTTCATGCTTTTCCTTGAGCTGCTTTATGTCCCTGGTATATTTTCTCTCTTTCCTCCTATGAAAATCCCTGCAGTATTCAGCATTCAGCCCAGATAACATGTTCTCTGTGAAGCAGTTCTTGGTACCTTTCCTTCCTCCCCTCAGTTATGACCACTGTTACTCTAACAATTTTGGTATCTGCATTAGACTGTGAGCTCTTTAAAGTCAGGTTCTCAGGCCTATTATTTCAAGATCCATGAACTTAATAGTTCTTAAATATTTGACAGAGGAATAAACCATAGAAAAGCCCTGGGTTGTTTGGGTGTTTATCACATATTCACCTTATAGGGCCCTGGACACAATTCTTGAAACTTGGAAGATTGGATTCTCCTCTAGAGACTTTTTCCTAAGAGGATCTGTGCTAGCTGTGAGGAAGGACCACAGATAGCAGTTGACAGACCCAACTTACCAATGCCAAGGAGCCTTGAATGTAACAGGTGTATAAGCTGGTATAAATAACTGCACTCAGAAAACCTGGCACCCCTAATTATATCTCCAAAGCCAGTGCCCTACATCCCATGGGAGAGGCTTTTCCCAAAGATACGACTAAGTACTAGCCTCAGCCTAAAAACATTTTCTGAGGGGCCCATTCAGGAACCAGGAATCAATGCAGGTAAATTTGGCCCACCTACCCACCTGGCTGGAAAAGGCATATGTCTATCAAGGCTGACCTGGAACCTGTGAAGAATTATAGCTAAGCAGACAAGACAGAGCAAAAGACTGAAGTTATTCACTTTCTTGGCAGGCTTCGAAAGAGAATCACCTTCCCACCATCTCCATTCTCACTTCCTGCTTCTCTTTCAGGCTGGGGAAACTAAAACACAGAGAGGTCACAGAGTGTGAGAGCCTCCCAACCTCCTCCCCTACTCCTACAGGGGTGAAGGAAAGGATCTCCCTCAAGAGAAATTTAGTATAGCTACTTTTTTTTGAAGACTTTATTTTTTAGAGCAGTTTTAGGTTCATAGCAAATGGAGAGGGAAGTACTGACGTCTCCCATGTACTCTTCCCCACACAAAACAAATGCCACTTGAGTTCATATGTCAGAATCCTCAGAAACATAAGTTGAGGTGTCAAGGCAGTGGATAACTTCAGAATATTTTGTGTTTTCTTCTGAAAGTTGTTTCAAAGACCATGATGTTCAATTTTTCTATGGGGACAATAGAACAAATTTAAAACTCTAACTTACATGAGATGCAGCTCGGTGCTTATGACTCAATCAGGTAAACTCTTAAAAACTACCAAAAGAGAGACAGACAAGCTTTCTGTCTCTAGGCCACCTCCTCCCTCTACCGCCTTCTGAAAGTTCTGGATTTGTGAGTTATTTCAGGGCCAAGGGCCAATTCTGCCTTGTGTGGCCCCAAGACCTGCATCTTGTCCTCTATAGTCTGTTAACACTGGAGCTTCTGGGTAAACAAAATTAAACACACAGTGGAGCTGTAGCATCAAGTCACAGATTTTATTTCTGGTTTTCAGTTCCTTCTATATAGCTGGCATCTGGAAACTTCTCTTGTTTCCTTATGAGCTGAATTATGCATTGAAAAAAATGTTAAGCCTTGCGTTGTCCATCATTTCTAGTTCTCTATAGTGGAAGGGTTTTCACTTAAATAATTCACCATATTGCCCAAGAAAAGAGCCCCAACTTTACACATTTAACATGTAAACAGAACTTATAAACTGGTTGATGGAGAGATTTCAGAAGATACCATGAAATCGCTAGCTTCCAGATCAGGAGCTCTGTAATACTCACCAGCAAAACAGCAGATGAAATGGCAGGTGGTACTAAAGACGGACTGCTGGTTTAGTAATAAATTCTTATTGTTCCTGTTATACATCACAAAACAAGGGTGTACTTTAGTATAGAAAGTCTTGATATTGGGCGGCGCCTGTGGCTCAAAGGAATAGGGCGCTGGCCCCATATGTTGGAAGGTGGCGGGTTCAAACCCAGCCCCAGCCAAAAAAAAAAAAACTGGAAAAAAAAAAAGAAAAAGAAAATCTTGATAGATATTACTGTATATATTATAGTGTACATCTCTACAAATTCACAGTTATGTTCAGCTCACCAATGTGACTCAAAAATAAATAAAGATTATTTTATGTAGCTCAGGAACCTAATCCCTATATACTTCTGGGATTGTTCTGATGCTTATTAAATTTGTTATCTCAATGATTTATTCCCATATTTAAAGCTTGATCTTCACAGTTGACATAGATACTCTTTATAATTAAGCATATACTATAAAAATATATCACTTTAGCACACCATTATCCTCTCATCGTTAATTTGGACAGTCGAAGCTTTCCCTAACCCACTATGTAGGCAGAATGTCACCTTGGTGTGGCTGTCTGCAGACATTGGCCATGGATTTCCTGCTTAGGGCTCCTGGGCACCGAGAACGCCCACAGGTCTTCATTTCCAGATGTGTGGTGACTTCTTGACGATGACTCTCTCGCTCATTCATCCGTGCAGTTTCTCCCTGGTGTGAATTCTGTGATGTCGAATGAGATTCGCCTTCTGGGAGAAGGTCTTCCCGCAGTCGGAGCACTCGTAGGGCTTCTTTCCCAGGTGAGTCCTCTTGTGGATGATGAGGCAGGAGTTCTGGGAGAAAGCCTTCCCGCACTCGCTGCACCCGTACGGCTTCTCGCCCGTGTGAGTCCGCTGGTGCAGGATGAGGTGTGACTTTTGGAAAAAGGCTTTTCCACATTCGCCGCACCCGTAGGGCTTCTCTCCGGTGTGGATTCTGTAGTGTATGATGAGGCAGGATTTCCGAGAGAAGGACTTCCCGCATTCTCTGCAGCCATAGGGCTTCTCGCCTGTATGAGATCGAAGGTGCTCGATGAGACGCGACTTGTGGGAGAAGGTTTTCTCACACTCCGAACATTTGTAAGGCTTCGCCACAGCTCGGATCGTCTCAGATGCAGGCAGGCCTGTCTGCCGGGAGGCGGTTTTATTACCACGATCGCTGCATCCACTTGGTTTCTCTTTTGCGTGATTTCCCTGGCTGCTGAGGCAAACCTCCCTGACACCACTCCTCTGTTCGCTGCACCCATCGGATTTCTCGCCTCTGTGGACTCGGTGATGCACGATGAGTTCGGATCTGCGGGAGAAGGCTTTCCCGCATCTCCAGCACCTGTGGGGTTTCTCGCCGCTATCGGTTTCCTGACCTGCTTTAAGGGCTTTGTCGTGGCTTACAGCTTTTTTACACTGGCTACATTCACGACGATTCTCCCCAGGCTGTGGAGTTTCAAGCTTAGCATAGAGAAATACATTTCCATGTCTGTCACACTCAAATCTCCTTCTTGCAAGATAGGAGTTAGGAGTGAGGTCCACATTACATTTCAAACTCTTTCCACAGGAGTCACATGTGTGGCCTGTTTGTCTTGAGGGAACAAGGTTTGTGCTCTGAGGCAAATTATTTTTTCCAAGTTCATTGCATTCTTGGAACCCTTTTTTGTTCAAATTTTTCTGGTTTAGGTGTGATGCACTTGAACATTTGTCTTGGTGTTCCTGTTGTCTATCTACTTGTGTAAGAACATGCCAAACTTCTGGGAAAAAAAATAAATGATGTGAACTTGTTAATCCTTCTAGTTTCATATTATAAAATTATTTGGGAAATGTTTGGGAGGAGAATTAATTTTGTGGTTTTGAGCCCAATTGCTCAGGCTAAAATAATAACTCTTTTACTATAAAACTTTCTAGTTACTTGGATTTTGAAAAGAAAAAAAAGAGACACAGGAAAGGGAGGACATAGCATTGACAATGAATATAACTAGCATTTCTATTAAGGAGTTTCACACAGTAGATTGGCAGAAGAAATTGACAAGTCAAAGTGAGCCAACAAGAGAAATCAGAAGGGTTGTAGCTTCAAGGCAGGATGTGCCCACGGACCAGCTCACTGAACTGTGTAGAATGGGGAGCCCCTAATCTGCAGTGGCTCCCACCTTCCCTGGTGGAAACACTCCTCCACTGTGGCTGGTTTCAAGTTACCACAATGATGTTACTGAGTGCACAGGTGTGAAGGTTCTGGCATAATTGGCTGTGACAAGCCAGTCCCAGACAGCTCTAGACATCGGTATGTGAGGAGAGAGACCTGACAAGGATAGCCCATCAAAAGATGAAGGGATTTTTGAGCGGCACCTGTGGCTCAGTGAGTAGGGTGCCGGCCCCATGTACCGAGGGTGGCGGGTTTGAACCCGGCTCCGACCAAACTGCAACAAAAAAAATAGCCAGGCATTGTGGCAGATGCCTGTAGTCCCAGCTACTCAGGAGGCTGAGGCAAGAGAATCATCTAAGCCCAAGAGCTGGAGGTTGCTGTGAGCTGTGATGCCACAGCACTCTCCTGAGGGTGATAAAGTGAGACTCTGTCTCTAAAAAAAAAAAAGATGAGGGTTTTATTTAGGAAATTTGAGTAAAGATTAAAGACTAGGATTTCCAGGGGAATGGAGAAAGAAGAGTGTTCAAGAAATCTGAGTAAAGGACTCAGTGAAAGAAGTAAAGTGACATCTGTCCCTCATTGTATTCCTGGGTCACAGGAAGACTCTTTGCTGTCTGCACTTCCTGTGTCTTCCCCTGCAGTTCCCTTTCATTCTGCATACCAAAGTGTTATGTCCTGCATTATCCATTCTGCGGTTAAATGTCCTCCCAAGCACCTACAGGTCTTTATTATGTCCAGTACAAGAGCACAAGAGGACAAGCCATCCTGGTCCCAGGAGCAAAGTCTTTCCTGTTCTGATGCTCGCAACACCACTTCTGTCAGGTTGCATGGATTGGGCCGACAACCCCAAACCCTCATGTGGCCCCTTTCTGTAGGCCTGACGGGCCTGGCTTCCCACCAGCCTCCACCAAACCCACACAGTGGGTTTCTTGGACATGCTGGTTTCTACACCACTGCGAAATCCACTTTGTGAACCTTAAATGTCAGGGTTTTCATTCTGTATTTGGGTCCTTATAAGCTTGTATCTTTATTTGCATTTCAACCAAAAGCTCCACCTGCTTCCTAGCACCCATGTCGCTCTCCTGTTTACAAGTTCAGTGCCAAAGCCCAACTGCTGAATTCCTAGGAGGTGAAGATCATCACCCACAGCTCTCCCCCACCAAAATCTTCTGGGGTGAGAACCAGCCATGGGTATTTTTAAAGCTCTCCCAGGTGATTTATCTGTAACTGCTCTAAACAAATGCGTGACAAAGAATCCTTCTCCAGGAAGGACAGGAAAATCCCTCCCTTGCAGAGATTTAATGAGTATCCACTACCAGCCTCCCAAGGTAGTAAGAACAAATGAAATAAAGGTTTTTCTCCCCAGCAGGTTATACTGAGATGGGGGAAAGCTGCACTTACAACTATTAGGCAGAATGGGACCATATTACATTTAAATGTCACACACCAGCAATCCCTGAGTTACAAACATCCAACTTACATATAACTCACACTTACAAATGGGGACTATTACAGTAAGTCCCTGAGTTACAAACATCTCATTGACATACTTGCACTGACAAGTGGAGGCTATTACAAGTAATAGGTAAATGCACCTAAGACTTACATACAAATACAACTTAAGAACAAATGTACAGAACCTTTCTTGTTCACAACCCAGGGACTGCTTATAAAAGGTAATATACTAAGGCTGCGCACCAGAGTAACCAGATGCATTCACATCTAAGACCAACTAGAACCAATAATGGAATCAAAAAAGCCCACTAGTAATTGAACCCTCCAGGCATATAATATATTTGGGGATGATGTGAGAAGAAACAGAAAAGATGGAGGAAAATTGAATGAATTTCTAAAGGTGGGGAGACAGAACCTACAGTATCAAAAAGAAAAAGCAGCACAATGAGAAGATTCTGTGCCCCCATAGTGACCAAGCTATGCTAAGCCTGAGCAGAATAGAAAAAACCTTACTGCCCTACAAAAGGAACATGTGGAAATGAATTCGCATTTAATAGCAGAGCCTGCCCGCTCTAAATAACCTGGCCCCTTCATTTTCTATGGCAGAAACTCTGCAATCAACATGAGTAAATGCAACACAAAGGTGAACTCTAAGGGACAAGAGTTCCTTAGGTGAACTCTAAGAGCCATCAATTCACACGGAAGGATAGGAATGGCTGTCACCTGCTTACAGGTGTGAAAGAGCAGATAGGAACTGAAATATAGATGTAGTAAATAAGTTCTCCAGGTGTTTCTCAGTGAAATAAAGGAGATGAGATTAAAGGAAAAATTGCCCAGGCGCAGTGGCTCACGCCTGTAATCCTAGCATTCTGGGAGGCCAATACCCTTGAGCTCAGGAGTTTGAGACCAGCCTGAGCAAGAGCAAGACCCCATCTCTACTAAAAATAGAAAAATACTATCCAGGCATTGTAGCAGACACTTGTAGTCCTAGCTCTTCAGGAGGCTGAGGCAGGAGGATCACTTGAATTCAAGAGTTTGAAGTTGCTGTGAGCTACACTGATGCCACGGCACTGTAGCCTGGGGCAACAGAGTGAGATGCTGTCAAGAAAAGAAAAGAAAAGAGGGGAGGGCAGGGGGGGAGGGAAGGAGGCACAAAATAACAACTATTTTAAAATAGAGCAAATCTATGAATCCCTAACACATGAGAAAGCATATTCTATAACCCTGGGGGAAAGTATAAAACTGAAGATTCTAGAGAAAGAGAAAGTCATATTGGAGATGGCAGGAACGAATAAAAGGATAAATGGAGACTGTCTTTCTCAAAATCCAGGCAGAGGAAAGTAACTGTGCAGATGGTAGGATTATTTGGGGATCTCAAGATCTGGGGCCAAATGTCCACAGTTGCTTGCAAAGATCCAAGGCTATTAAGAATGGTCACCGAAGTAAGAAAGCCCCAAGGTTCTGCTCTGTGACTTCCTGTAGGCCGTTCACTCACCCGGGAAGCTCCACCTGTGCATCTCCTCTTTGTCCATCCATGGCTCCTTCCCCTGCTCCAACCTGGCGATCACAGCTGGCTTGGCAATTTGACATCCTGCCCATGAAAAACAGAAGATTTATGCCAAGCTGCTCGGCCTTTTAAGCAAACAGATGGGACATCTCAGCCAAAGAACATATGTCTCATGTGGGATGTAACTTCACAAATAATCCAAGTGACATGGAGACTGACCACTGAAACCCAAGGCCAAGAACTTATACAATCTAAGAGCTTTCACAATTTTACAGAACTGAATGAGGAAAGGAGCTCAGACACAGCCTGAGGACCACAGGGAAGCCATCCTCACCTACTGAAACCAGGTGGCTATAGTTCTCCAGCATCACATCCCGGTACAGGGTCCTTTGTGCAGCATCCAGCTGTTGCCACTCCTTCCGAGTGAAGCTCACAGCCACATCGCTAAATGACAGTGACCCCTGGAACAGCACAGTCCTGATTAATCTGGAGTGATCAGTACTGAATACCATGGCAAAAGCATAGAGGATATTGATCTTTCCACCTTTGGAGGTCAAGTTTCACCATGTTAAGTTATTTAGGAAGCCTAGAACTACCCTAACTTGTATTACACTATGTGGGAGAGGAAAAAAAAAAAGATTTGACAGGAGTGTCCAACCTGTGGCCCACAGGCCACATGCTGATTTTGTAAGGACTTTTTTTGCTTATCTGTGGTATCAGATACCATGGTTGGAAAGTATGCATTTATCTTTTTTTTTTTCCTAATCAGCTTTCCTTAGTGTTTGTGTATTTAACATGTGGCCCAAGACAGCACTAATTCTTTTAATGCACAGCAGAGTAAAAAAAGGTTGGACACCCCTGGAAGAAAATCGCAGTACTGGGTCTCCCTTCCTTCCTTCACTGAGCAAGCATCTACTGAAGGCCAGCATGCTACTGGCATCCTACGAAATGCTCCTGGGCAAGAACTGAACATGGCTTTGCTCCTGTTCTAAGGCAGTGAGAGTTCTGCAGAAGCTGTAGAGCAGTGGTTCTCAACCGGTGGGTTGCTACCCACAGGAACTGTATTAAAGGGTTGGGGCATTAGGACAGTTGAGAACCACTGCTGTAGAGTAAGATTACACCAAAGTTTGTGATGAAGTGTAATTGCATACAGAATGGGCACAGTGCTTCAGAGGAGATCACATTTGAGTAGAGTTATGAAAGACAGAGTGATCTGATGTCTGAAGGATACTCCTGTTGAAAGGCTTGGCACAAGCAAAAGAGTCACTTCACTGCACAGTAAGGGAGGAACTGCAGAGTTGAGAATTACAATGTAAGGAATAAGGTGTGTGTGAGAAAGAGATCATGCAAGCAGATCATAGGAAAAATTAAATTGTTTCTTCCTGTGAGCCACATAGACTCCCACATCACAGTATTTACAGAGAAGAACTACGAAAGCTGATCTAACCAGGCATGATGGCTCACACCTGTAAGCCTAGCACTTTGGGAGGCCAAGGCAGGTAGATTTTGTTTGTACTCAGGAGTTCAAGACCAACCTGAGCAAGAGCGATTACCACCACCACCCCCATCTCTACTAAAAATAGAAAAAAGATTAGCTGAGCATTGTGGCAGGTGGCTGTAGGCTCAGCTACTTGAAAGACTGAGGCAGGAGGCTTGCTTGAACCCAAGAGTTTGAAGTTGCTGTGAGCTAGGTAGACACTTCTGTACTCTAGTCTGGGTAACAAAGTGAGATGCTGTTTCAAAAACCAAACAGACAAACAAACAAAAAAACCTGATCTAATGTGGAAGAGGGTGGGAGTCACTGGAAGGGAAAAGAAATAGGAGACAAATTAGGGCACAATCCTAATCCTTTACCTGAGATAGGATCAAAATTAAGACAGCAACAAGAGGAAAGCAGAGAAAGGACTCCATAGACAGGATGGGGCTTGGCTCTCTCTCCCCCACCCCTTCTCTCAATGAATTAAAAGCCCAAATTTTAAATTTTTTTTTTTAATTATTTTTTTTTTGTAGAGACAGAGTCTCACCTTACCGCCCTCAGTAGAGTGCCATGATGTACACAGGACTCACAGCAACCTCTAGCTCTTGGGCTTCCGCGATTCTCCTGCCTCAGCCTCCCAAGCAGCTGGGATTACAGGCGCCCGCCACAACGCCCGGCTATTTTTTGGTTGCAGTTCAGCCGGGGCTGGGTTTGAACCCGCCACCCTCGGTATATGGGGCTGGCGCCTTACTCACTGAGCCACAGGCACCACCCCCAAATTTTAAATTTTTAAACTTACACTTATTAGGAAAAAAGAGGATAGACTTGTTGACCAGAAAGAAGGATTTTAAGTCACAAAAGGCAAAGACTGTAAAGGAAGAGGCGGGCAATCTTACCTACATCACAATTTATATAAATACCACTTTAATAAAAGTTAAAGCAATACAAACCCCAGGGACATTTTTAAGAATATAAATGACAAAGGATTAGAATTGAAAACTGGAAACAGAAACTCTTACGTATCAACTAAAACAGAACAAAACAACTCTACAGAAAGGAAAAGCACATAAAAGATGAACAGTTAATTCATAGAAAAAAGAAGAAAGTAAACCAAAATTGGTGCTCAATGTAACTAGTAGTAGGAAAAATGCAGATTGTAAAACTTTTTTAAAAACCAAAAACTCTGTTTCACATCTTATTTGATCAGCAAAAACCTACATTTTCAAGGTATTTCACAGTGAAGAACCAAGAGTTCCCCCAAGAATGTGGGAAAAAAGAGAAGCTCAAAACCTATGGGTGGAGGCATGCATGGATGCACATACCACAAAGAGCAACTTAGAAATACCCAGGAAGATAGAAAATGCCAAGTTTTCAATTTTAGGTGTATCCTCCCTAAGCCCTCACAACACTAGTTGCCCAAAGAGAGATCTGAACAAAGATGGCCATGACAACATCGTCTGTAATGACAAGAAATGAAAAGACAGTGGCTATGTCAATCTACACCAGCTGAAATGAATGCACAGAACATACAGGCTAAAACAGATGAATTCTATCTTGACTCTTCTTAAAAACACAATGGTGAGTGAAAATAATACACTGCAGATATTACTGACAATATAATACTATTTGTGAAAATTTAAAACCATTGCAACCTCTATAGATTTTTCATAGATACATATGTATGCAATAAATATATTAAAAACATGGACACAAAAATATAACATCACAGAAGCATTTGTCTCTGTGAAAGAAGGAACATATGGAATGGAAAAAAGAACAGAGAGCAAGTCAGCTGAAAAGCAGACTAGCACAGGCTAATAGCATAGCCTCTGGAGACAGACTGCCTGGGTTCAAATCCTGCCCTCCTACTTGTTAGCTGTGTGGCTTTGTACAAGTTACTTTCCCTCTCTGGGCCTTAATTTCTTCCTTTGCAAAATAGTAACATTATAACTACCCCTCCTAGGGTTGACTCTTAAATGAGTCAACACACACAGAATACTTGTTACTGTGGTCTTCAGTGTTGGCTGCAGTTAATTATTATTGAAGATGATTTCTTTTAAAATGAAAGCTCTGGGATGGCACCTGTGGCTCAAAGGAGTAGGGTGTTGGACCCCTATCACAGAGGTGGCGGGTTCAAACCCAGCCCTGGCCAAAAACTGCAAAATAAATAAATAAATAAATAAATAAAATGAAAGCTCTGAGAGCAAAATCACTTTGAGTGACATAGTCTCTTGACATACTATCCTTTGTATTTATGCATTTTTTCCCTTAATTTTTCAAAATAAAAAAAAAAAGACCCCAGCTTGACCAGTCCTCCAACCCAAAAAGAATGCTGATGAATAGCACAACGATTTTGAGAAACAAAATAGAATGCAATCATCCTGTGGTATCTGCTGGGGATTTGTTCCAGGACCCTCCCTATCCCCAAATACACAGGTAGTCTGGTCCCACAGTCAACCCTGAAGAACCCAAGAACTCTGCTCAGCGTTTTCCATCTGTGCTTCGCTGAACACAGATGCCTGAACACAGATGGTGGACTGCACTAGAGAAACAGTCCTCCAGAAAGCAAAAGAAGATGTGAAGCCTCAAGAACGACAACAGCATGACTTTGGAATGGGAACAGATAAATAAATCAACAAATAATAAACAAACAGACCCAGAACTCTGTGGGAATTTATCACATTATATGGAATGCATTTCCAATAATTGCAAAAACAAATAATCTTGTGCCGGGAACAACAGGCATCTGAAAAAAATCAAATCAGGCATCTACTCCATAATCTTGACTGAAAGACATCTAAATCTAATTAAGATTTACATGTTAAAAAGATGAAATGGGGTGGCACCTGTGGCTCAAAGGAGTAGGGCGACAGCCCCATATACCGGAGGTGGAGGGTTCAAACCCAGCCCCGGCCAAAAACTGCAAAAATAAAAAGAAACAGTACAATTATATTGTCTGGGAGATTCCTATATTATCACAGGATAAGTGAGTGCAAACTGCATTGAGTGCTAGGTGGGGAAATGTGGGGGTCAGGGAGCTTTCCTCTCTGCAGAGGTCAGGGGAGGGTGCCTTGGAAACCTAGCGTCAGCAGGGAGAGGAAGGAAGGGCAGGATGTGCATAGGCAAAAGGGTGGCCCAAAGTATCCCCAACAGTGGGATGTGAAAAGTGTGTAGTAGAGGGACAAGCAGCCGCATAAGGCCTTGGAGCAGCAAACAGGGGTAGGGGACAGAAAGGACAGCAGAGCCCAGACCATGCAAAGGAGCCTGGACCCCTTCCAAAACAACAGTAGAGTCTCTAGGACACTTGCAACCAAGGGCTAAAGGCTCCCTGAACCAGTGATTTTTTTTTTTTTTTGAGACAGATCCTCAAGCTGTCGCCATGGGTAGAGTGCGGTGGCATCACAGCTCACAGCAACCTCTAACTCCTGGGCTCAAGCCATTCTCCTGCCTCCGCCTCCCAAGTATCTGGGACTACAGGCATCCACCAAAACGCCCGGCTATTTTTGGTTGCAGCCGTCATTGTTGTTTGGCGGCCCGGGCTGGATTTGAACCTGCCAGCTCAGGTGTATGTGCCTAGTGCCTGAGCTGCTTGAGCCACAGGCGTCAAGCCAACCAGTGAATTCTTAAATCAATATTGACCTATCCCACACTAAGCATCCACTGTCCCACAGATATATAGAAAAGGAGCCAGACATGTAACTTAAAAAGTAAAAAAGAGAAACAGGTGAAATTGTCTTTAATAATATCTTTTATGTAACCTGATATATCCAAAATATTGTTTTGATATACAGGGTGTCCATAAAGTTTGTGCTCATTTTAAAATAGTTGACTATTATTTTAAGATCACTGATGTAGTATGAGAAAAACAAAAAATACGAAAAAAACTCTGGTATTTTATACTTACTGCACACGCCAATTGACATAATGTTTCCTAAATGGTTACAATGCAGTCCCATCAAAATGGTTTAGTGTTTAACAGAAAAATATTGTCCTTTGGTTCAGTTTTAAAACTTTCTTTTCTAGCGATGGTGCTCTGTTGCCCAGGATGGAGAGTGCAGTGCTATTACAGCTCACAGCAGCCTCAAATTCCTGGGCCCAAGCAATCCTCCTGCCTCAGCCTCCCAAGTAGCTGGGGCTACAAGCAAGCACTGCAATGACTAGCTACTTTTTCTATTTTTTATAGAGTCAAGGTCTCATTATGTTATCCAGGCTGGTCTCAAACTCCTGGCCTCAAGTGATCCTCCTACCTTGGCCTCCCAATATGCGGGGATTACAGGCGCAAGCAACTACACTCAGACCAGTTTTAAAATTTAAATGTAAATTGCAAATTTATGTTCTCAGTCACACTAACCACACTTCAGGTGCTTGGTAGCCCCATGTGGTTAATGGCTATCTCATTGGATACCATGGTCTAGACTGAGTAAAGACCAGCATATTCCTTTGCTGAGCATAAGGTATAAGGTATTGATAGATAAAGCCAAAGTTTAGTCAACCATTAAGGGTCCAGTTCTATAGTCTGTCTGCATTCAGCCTCAGCCAATTTTTTTAATATCTCTAGACTCAAGTCTGTCCATCTGTAAAATGGGGAGAGGTGGGTTATATGTAAAATACCCCTCTCAAAGGCTTATTCATGAAATAATGTATGAAAAGGGACAGAAGCCAGCATGTAAGTGCTCAACAGATAGTTTTATTACCTTTATTACAGATTGCCCTACCCGGGAGAAGTCCCAGCGGCACTCAGTTTCCTAATGAACAATAGTTTCTAGCTGGGTGCAGTGGCTCACACCTGTAATCCTAGTATTCTGGGAGGCCAAAGCAGGTGGATTGCTTGAGCTCACAAGTTCAAGACCAGCCTGAGCAAAAGCAAGACACCAGTCTCTACTAAAAATAGAAAAACTGAGGCAATAGGGTAACTTGAGCCCAAGAGTTGGAGGTTGCTGTGAGCAATGTGCACAGCACTCTACCCAGGGCAACAGCTTGAGACTCTGTCGCAAAAAAAAGGATAGCTTCCGAGGGAGACACTGAATGAAACTTCCAGCATCCAGGTTCATGGACAGGTGGAATCAGCTCTCTCCTCTGAGGATGGGTGTGGAGCTGCCACCTTGTTTTCAATCTCTCATACTGGCCTAATCCATTTCTGGTTCCGGCTAGCCCTAGCTTTATGAAGCACAGACGTAGGAACCGAGGCCTTGAGAATGCTTTCCTTCCTGGAGGCCATGAGGCCTCTTCTTCCTCTGGTACTAGCTCTCTCCTGCCCTGATCCAAGCACGGGGTGCCTCTGGGAGGTGCCTGCCATGAACCTAGCCCATGAGCATGGCTGACTGGATAGAGAGGGCCTAAACCTGAACTAAGCTGAAGCAAAGGAATCTTTCCCAAAGATCTTTTGAAAGGGATCTATGAAAGAAGTCTTGGTCCCTTTCTGAGGCAGAGAGTGTAAATGTGAGGAGGGAAGCTGCAGCCATCCTTTTTCTGGCCATGTTGATAAAGCTGGTGTGAGAAGGCAGGTACAGACACAGGGACAAGGGAATAAGAAAGACTCCCAGTGGGCAGTGCCTGTGGCTCAGTGAGTAGGGCCCCATATACCGAGGGTGGCTCAGTGAGTAGGGCCCCATATACCAAGGGTGGCAGGTTCAAACCCGGCTCCGGCCAAACTGCAACAAAAAAAATAGCTGGGCCAACTTGTGGCCAGTGCCTATGGTCCCAGCTACTCAGGAGACTGAGGCAAGAGAATCGCCTAAGCCCAGGAACTGGAGGTTGCTGTGAGTTGTGATGCCACAGCACTCTACTGAAGGTGACAAAGTGAGACTCTGTCTCTAAAAAAAAAAAATAAAGATTCCAGTGATAGCTGGATTCCTGGGTGAAAGGGCCTCTGATCCCTGCTAAAAACCTGATCTTCCAGAGTTAAAAGTACTCAGGCGGTGCCTGTGACTCAGTGAGTAGGGCGCCAGCCCCATACACCAAGGGTGACAGGTTTGAACCCCACCCCGGCCAAATTGCAACAAAAAATAGCTGGGCATTGTGGCGGGTGCCTGTAGTCTCAGCTACTCGGGAGACTGAGGCAAGATAATCGCTTAAGCCCAAGAGCTGGAGGTTGCTGTGAGTTGTGAGGCCATGGGACTCTACCGAGGGAGACAAAGTGAGATTCTGTCTCTTAAAAAAAAAAGAGTTAAGGGCGCTGCCTGCCTTATAAGACTTTTTCCCCCATTCCTAACCGATTCTAGTTGGGTTTCTGGTTCTCACATAACTTCACACATTCTGATCAGTGCACTCCACATCCACACATTCCTAGAACCCAGGAGAAGGACAGAGGAATTTGAGAATGCGGACAAGCTGCCCTGAAAACACAAAGCCTCTGATGTCCAAAGAAAGATAACAATTGAGTAAGAAAGGACTTGAAGGAGACCAAAGGCCGATGGGTGAGGACTGACCCTTAAAAAGAGAGGGGAGATCACTTGGAGATAAGGCCAAAAGAGCTTGGGCCTTCTTTCCTCCATTCCTCTGTTAGAGATTTAAACTTTGAGCAATTTGCTTCCCATCTGTGTCAAAAATCATTATGGAAAATAATTTGAAGCACATGCAATTCATTCATTCATTTCTCTAGATAATGTGGTGTTTTATATCTAGGTCAGTTTGAACTGTCTCTGTATACCTAGTGTTTTGAATCCCTAAACAACGGGAATTACAGATATCTGCTTTGGCATAATATCTACTGTTTATACTGGGGGGAAAGTCACAAGAGATTTGATGTTGTGTTTCTTTCAAAGTTGTTATTATTGAGGAACTCGCCTGTTCCATCTTGCATATGAAGTTTCATCAAATAAATTTCTAAATGCCTGAGAAAGCTTTATTTCCCCTGAGAAGTCGCCATGCCTGTCCAAAACAGACAACACAAATCATGTATTAGATGCAATCCTGCCTTTATAAAGTGACAGAAAAGTTAGACATAAATTTACAGGGCCACTGATAACTCTGGCAGCCTCTGCAGTCTATCTATCTTGCCCTTCCCACAGTCTTGATTTTGGTTTCTCATTCTCTTCAACTTTTCATTAATCTGATTTCCTTTTGCATTTTTGTTTTGTTGGATATATTCTTATAAGCATCCTAAAATCTCTGGTAAAACAAAGTGTAGTATAAAGAAATGCCACACTCACCTGTGACATGCCTCTTCTCTGCTGTTCTGGGAAAGCAGATACCTGCGAAGGTAGACATCGGGGTAGGGGAGAGAGGAGGTGAGAGGCCAGGCTGGCCTTGCGCTGGGCCACCCCAGGCACACATGAAAAAAAGGCTTCCTGGAAGGAGCCCCTTTATCAGAGCAAAGCCTTCATCTTCACAATGTGGTAGGGAACTAATCTTGTGAGGCTCACACTTGATTTTTTTTTTAACTTATTGAATATGTGTATCTGTTTCAATAATCAACATGCAATTTACTGCCACCCCATCCCCCTTTACCCAGAAATGTAATTAACAGAAATTATTCTGAAGAAACAGTCAGGAGTTCAGGCAAAGATTTAGTTGCCAAAAGATTTATTACAATTTGATAAAACTCTGAAAAAATAGAAATAAATAAATATCCAACTTTAAAGGGCTAAATGAATATATGACATTCAAAGGGACGAAAACATCACATAGCTAATAAAAATAAAATCACAGAAAACTATTTATTGATAGCATACCAACACTTGAAAATGTGGGTGAAAACTATTTGAACCAATACACACAGGCACACCCACATCCTTATGAGATAATCTCTGAAATGGCATAAAATGCTGGTAGTAGTTAGCTCTGGGGAATAAGATAATGATCATCTTTAAGTCTTTTTCTTCATACTTAGATGAATTTCTGAGCTTTTCTATGACAAACAGGTATCTCAGATATGATCACGTTTTAAAGTTATTTTTTAAATATTTATAGCCTACCAATCTTCTAACCAAAAGCTTCTACTACCAGCTCAGCTTGTTGAGGAAATTCACAGGAAAATATACAAGTGTGTTCTTGCAGGCAGAGGTCATTAAATGGAGATTAGCTGAGGCAACTGGAGTTTTATTAACATGGGTCTCTCAGTTCTGTGAATCCTATTAACTTGTGTTTGTCTTCTCATAGTTGCAGTTTGTGAAAAGTAACTTTTCTTAGAGAATCAGCCTGGCTAAATCATGCTGATCTCTGCCCAGGAAGTGGGCCTGCCACTTAATAAAATATGGGTCAAGATTTGAAGACTTCTGCACCCTCCCCTCCTTTATTCACTTCCAGGGGAGCAGAAGCACTCAGAATCAAATGTGCTGCAGCCAGAAGCATCAGCGGGGCCTCACACCCGTCATTTTCCCAAGCAGACTTGAGGCCAACTTCAGGAGCGTTCCCACTCAGGCCAGACACAAAGTCAGCAAGGTCACCAGCCGGCCCAAGATCTTGTCACCAAGATCCAAGAACTCTTCAGAGACATTAAAACTATGGAATTACAGTAACTCCCCCAAATAATTCTAAGGGCATTTTTTAAATTGAGTGCTATCTAAGAGCTTAAAAATACAGATTGGTTGAATATACTGAAAATACGTCTGACATGGGAAGATCTTCCAGCAATACCAATAGGTAAAAAAGGCAAGGAACCTGAGTCTGTGTCACAGATGGGCAATAGGAGAATGCATGGGATTTTTCCAGGTGCCTTAGCATTTAGGTAAATCCCAAATACCCTAAAGTCTAAGGAGGAGCTGCTAGACATATGCTAACAAATTCCTTCCTGTGGGGGAGGAAAATGATTGAAGGAGGGTTATCTATGGAAAGAGTTGTCTATCGAAACTGACTTTCTCCTCCTCTCCCTAGCCAAAAGGGGCGCTCTCAGAGAGCCAGGCAAGGCACTTAGAGGATGCCTGCAAGGAAGGAGCTAACACAGCACACCTGGTGGGGGCATGTGCCCAACCACTCTCAGATCATTAGGTGGGAGTTCATTTGGGCCCACATGAACATCTTCAGAGCTGAAGGATTCAGAAGTCAGAGGCTGGCTAAGGCCACCAAGGCATCAAGGCGAGGGGGCTGGGGGAGCCCACAGCATTCCCAGCATTTGTTAGAACAAAGATGCAAGAGTTTCCTTGGGAGTCAAGAGGATAAAGGTACCCAAAGGGGCTTGAGCTTTACTATGAGGATGAGGACACTGACTATGCAGGCTACTGCCCCAGTGAGGAGAGCCAGCCCCAAGGGGTGGGCACCAATGGGCAGGAGTTGAGGGTGGGGTGGTGAACAGAGGTCTGGAGAGCCCCCTGGTGGTGTCACAGGCTATGCACCCAACGAAAAGCCACCAAGTGGCCTCAACAGGCAGGTGGGAACTACAAGACCACACAAGGAGAAAACTGTGCCACTTCCCTCCATTTCCCCTTCCCTGTACTCCACCCTAAAGAAGAAGGCTGTCCCATGAAGAGAAGGAAGAGTTAAAGGCCAAGGAGCGATGGTTATGGAGGTCTTTCCCCTGGGGTGGCCCCAGACAGCACCTCTGCAGGGAGGAAGACAGAAGCTTGAAACTGGACATGAGCAAAACATTTGCAGAGACCATTAGCAATCGAGGCGAGGCAACCAACCCCACCCCCCATAACCTGAAGTGACTGAGCAGCTGTGGGGTTTCCCTGGATTCGATTCTGGTTAAAAAGTGTTATGGGTTGAATTGTGTCCCCTGCCCCAAAGGACACGCCAGAGTTCTAACCTGCAGTGCCTCAGCATGTGACTTTATTTGGAAACAGAGTCTTTACAGAGGTGATCAAGTTAAAGTGAGGTCAACAGGTGGGCCCTGATGTAATATGACTCGTGTCCTTATCACAAGAGGAAGTCTGGACACGAACACCTACAGGGAGAACACTGGGTGAGGATGAAAGCAAAGGTCAAGGGGATACAGCCACAAGCCAAGGGACACCAGAGGCTGCCGGCATCCCCCAGAAGCCAGGGAACAGGCCTGGAGCAGATCCTCCTGCATAGCCTCAGAAGGAACCAACCCCATCAATACCTTATCTTGGACTTCCAGGCTCCAGAACCGTGAGATTAATATATTTCTGCTATTTAAGCCCCCAACGTGTGGTACTCTAACAGCAGCCCCAGGAGGGTAAATATAGAAAGGCAGACCCAACAGTATAGGTCAAAAACAGTGGCTAGAGACACTTTACTCCATTTCCTGCTGGTATACATCAACTGCAGCACATGTAATGGGTTACGTTAGCATATGTCTATAAAGAAAAGATTCTGAAGGTTCAATGTGTTAATAACATTAACAATGGTTGTCTTTGCATGCTAAGATTTCTTTTTCTTAACTAAGTTTTTAAACAATAAACACGTGCTCATTGTTTATATTTAAATATTTCATAAAAACATAAATACATCATCTTACTGTGTTTTCTCCCCATGAGATTCTATCAAAGTCCTTCCCCTGGAGGAAAGGAAATCCATGAGGTCTGAAGGAGCAGAAGGTGGGAAGGGGCAAGTCTAGCGCTGAATTGTGGAACAGTGGAAGCAGCCCCTGCCTGGTGGACAGGAGCCCAGGGTGCTAGTGCTGGCTCGGCCTCTAGTGAATTGGGTGGCTCTGAACACCTCTCTCACGCCCATTTTCTTTAGTCTTTAACATGAGAAGGAAAAACAGAAAACTCTTAGGTTAAGAAAGCAACCTCTACTCCTTGACTATCGTAATAAGGGGTTTATATCTTGCTAGAAGCCAGGTATGGAGGTGCTTATTGGATGGGGAGAGCTAGTGATATAGCTACACAGACAGGAGAGGATGGAAGTAACTGCATGTGAGTTTAGAGACTGGGTCGGGGGTCCTCCAAGTGTCATGGAGACCCTCTGGCTCCCAGCCCACACCCTAAGTATACCCTAAAGCAGCAGTTCTCAACCTGTGTGTTGTGACCCACAGGAACTGTATTAAAGGGCTGTGCAGCATTAGGAAGGTTGAGAACCACTGCCCTAAAGCAAGATGCCCTATCTCCTCCTAGCAAACTTTCCACTAAACTAAATCCCAGATAATCCCTTGATGTGATATCACCCAAACTTGTTCTGCCAGCAAATGGGCCAGGGGCTGTTTCAGGTACTTGAAGCCCAGGGTCTGCTACTCTCTGGGTGACACTCCAGCTTTTGCCCTAAGCTAAACAAAGTGGTCTCAGAACAGGAGATTCCTGCATAGATTCCTGCTCCCCGGGCTGTCTTCTTCTTAAGAATTATTTTATTCCTGGCATGCCTGGGTCTTGAAAACTTGGGAAAATTCACTTGGTTGCCAAAGCCCTGCTCTCCTGTTGAGCACTTACCTTTAGTTGGAGGCTCAGCTTCAGCCTCTGACTCTCTGGGAGTAGAGACAAGCTTGACTATGCAGAGAGGAGAGAGGTGCCTTAGTTACAAAGTCTGATCCTAAGCTTTGGCAAAGACACTAGGAAAACCTGGAAATAAAATGACATGGTGAGGCTCCCATGGAAACACTAGCAGGGTACTTTACCTCTGAGTTGGAAAATGGCTGGTGATAGAAGGGAAGTCAGAGACTGGAAACCCGAGACAGGATCAATGCTCTATTTCTGACTTGGAAAAGACAGGGACTCCATGAGAAGTAAAGCAGGTAACCTAAGGAGCTGAGAGACACCCTCACCCCCGTCAGCTAATCCCTGCTGATAGCCAGTAAAGAATCAGGCACCTGAGGTCTAAACCCAAATTCTACCAACCATGTGTACACACCTGGAAGCATATTCTTCCACAGAGCCTTGGAAAAGAGCCCAGCCCACCCAACATCTTGATTTTGGCCTAGTAACAAACACTCTGAGCATAGAACCTAGCCAAGCTCTCCTGACTTCTGACCTGCAGAACTGTGAACTAGCAAGTGGTTGTGGTTTTAAACCACTAGATTTGTGGAAATCTGTTGCACAGCAATAGAAAACTAGTACAGGCTTTCCCTGGGTGCTCACAAGGAAAATCAGGGCTACACAGGAGACCTGAGAGACTCCCTGGGAGTACAGTTAGGGAGGAGGGTGTAGCAGCCATGGGGGAAACACATGAAGCCCCCTCTAGAATTTTCTCTCCTGAGGAACCAAAGCCTTAAGCTGCTGAGAGAACACAGCCAATCCTGCTACCTCCAGAGCACAAGTGAGACCCTGTGCATGTCCCCATGGGGCAAGGACAGGCATATGTCCCGAGTTCAGACTTACGGGTTTTTACCACTGGCAGCGGGCAGGATCACTAAGATTCAGGAACCCAGGCCCACCTACTGCTGAGACAACAGAGTCCACCCCTCTGCTGCTAGCAAGTACTGAGAAGCAAGCAACAGCTGTCAGCACAAGGAGAGATTCAAGAACGAAAGGGTCCACTGGAAGTGAAGTGTAATGCTACAGAACTGTGAGGCTAGACGGCCACTGGAGGTAAACACAGCAATAAGCCCACTGCCCACTCGACTCCTGCTTGGACCAGGAGCAACCACTCTCCTGGCTACCATGTTCCACAAGCAGTAACACCCAGGCACAATCAAGCCCATGTCCTAGTGTCCACTGTCCTATGTACAACGTCTTGCCTTTGAGGAAAAAAGATGTGCAAAGAGCAAGGAAAAACCACTCACTGCAGAGAGACAAAGCAATGAACAGATGAACAAATGCTAACTCCATCCTAGATCTGCAAGTGCCACAAACGTATTTAAAACAAAAAAGACAGCCTGTAATCCTAGCACCCTGGGAAGCCGAGGCGGGTGGATTGCCCTGAGCTCAGAGGTTTGAGACCAGCATGAGCCAGAGTGAGACCCCGTCTCTACCAAAAAAAAAAAAGCCAGCTGGGAGGCTGAGGCAAGAGAATCACTTAAGCCCAAGAGGTGGAAGTTGCTGTGACACCACATAGTACTCTACTGAAGGCCACAAAGTGAGACTCTGTCTCAATAAAAAATGAAAGAAAGAAAGCCTTCAAACTAAGAAGATTGAAAGCCAATTGAAAGCAAAATTAAAAAAAAAAAAGAAACAAACAAAAAAGACATAATGAAGAGAAATGGATGAATCCTCCCTTGCAATGAAAGATTTTAATATACATTTTAAGAAAGTAAGATCTAAAATACAAAAAAATAAAGAATATATAAGATATGAATAACAACATAAAAGCTTGATCTACTGGATACAGATAGAAGAATGCATTCAGTAACGGAGAATATATATTCTTAAGCACATCTAGAATATTTATAAAAATTGACAAGCTAAAAAAAAACCCAAAAATACCAAAAGAAAAATGTATATTGCATGGATCCCATTCTCTGAGGCAAAAGGCAATATAATTATAAAACAATAAAAAGGATACAAAAAATATTTTAACCACTAAATATTAGATGAATCCATGCTCAAAAATATTCCTATCAAAGAAATACCAGGCCCGGGCGGTGCCTGTGGCTCAGTCGGTAAGGCGCCGGCCCCATATACCGAGGGTGGCGGGTTCAAACCCGGCCCCGGCTGAACTGCAACCAAAAAATAGCCAGGTGTTGTGGCGGGCGCCTGTGGTCCCAGCTACTCGGAAGGCTGAGGCAGGAGAATCGCTGAAGCCCAGGAGTTGGAGGTTGCTGTGAGCTGTGTGATGCCACAGCACTCTACCGAGGGCTATAAAGTGAGACTCTGTCTCTACAAAAAAAAAAAAAGAAATACCAGGCCCTATGTTTTTAAAGGAAATTTTATCAAATTCTACTCAAGATTTTTGTAACATGTAAGTAGTATATTTGGGTTTTCTGTTTGTCAGTCAAGTTTAGTAATTTACGTTTTGTCCCAATTTATTTCAAATGTATGGCATTAAAGAATTTATAGTCATCTCTCATAATTAAAAAACTGTATCTGAAATTATCTCCTTTTCCATGTCTAAATGGTTTATTTCTGCCTTCCTATGATCAGGCTCAAAGTTTGTCCATTTCATTGGTTTTAAATACAAACAAATTATTTTAGTGGTTTTAACGAATCTGTCTCAAGAACTGATTTTTGAGGTTTTAGATGTTTTTTAATTTGTGCACAATTTTAGACTTAAAGTCTCAGGAACAGTATAAAGAATTCCTGAATACCCTTCATCTAGATCCCCCAAATACTAATATTTTACTATATTTGCTTGGAGGGATGGGGGAATTTCAGGGCTGATAAAGAAGATCCCTTCATGGGGGGGGGGCAAAACCACCATGAGTGTTAGCTGGGTGAGGTTCTATGCATGCATGTGTGTGGCTGTGGTTAGGGGGCTACCATTCAAAAGCAGAGATGGATGAGGCAACTCCTAGGTATCTCCGGGTCAGAGCTATTAGGGTCTTATTTATGGCCAGCAGATGTTGGGTGCAGTTTCTTAGTGTATGCAAAGACTGAGAGCTCTAATAACTAAAAAATAATTGGATGTTTTGAACTTTTGAGTTTAGTGCTGGTGGGTTTTGAGCTAATGGGTCTCAGTTTCCTGTGAAAAAATAATTTAGGAGCCACTGTACTGAGACCATCTTTATTCACTTAAATATCAATTTATCCTTCTCTTCCTTCTTTTTCTCTCTGCATAAATATTTCAATGTGCATTTCCCAAAAGCCAGGGCATTTTGTCACACAACCACAGCATCACCGTCAGAATTAGTCAATGAGCATGGATACAATGCTCACTGGCTGTCCCAATAATATCCTTTGTCACTAAAGGGAATCTCGGATTCTCCACTGAATTTCTTTTCACGTCTCATTGGTCTCCTATAGTCTGAAGCAGTTCTTCAATCTTTGTTTTTAATCATATTGACATTTTTAAAAGGGTTATAGACTAGTTACTTTATATAATGTTCCTGAATTTAGGT
This sequence comes from Nycticebus coucang, assembly GCF_027406575.1. Classification (NCBI taxonomy): domain Eukaryota; kingdom Metazoa; phylum Chordata; class Mammalia; order Primates; family Lorisidae; genus Nycticebus; species Nycticebus coucang. Next base: position 67,104,486 of record NC_069791.1, on the reverse strand, counting down.
TTATTTACAATCTCATGATTAAATTTCAGTTAATAATTTGTGGCAGAAAATTTTTTAAACCTGCTGCATTATTTCTTTTTTTTTTTTTTTTTGGCAAGCTGCTGTATTATTTCTTTGATATCGTCTTTTTAAATTTCTGCTCATTCTTGTTTCTTTTCCTTTTGGGAGGCTTACTTTTTTTTTTTTTTTCTATGTTTGCCTCCTGAGTTGATTGTCATTAATTTTCAGTCTTTAATATACTGGGGGTGCCAAAAAATCCATACATGATTTAAGAGATGGTATCTATATATTGTTTTTCAAAGTTGAACTGAATTATGGTAGCAATGTGTAGTATGATGTTCACAGCACCTCTAGTAATTGCAGAAGTCAAACATGACTTGTATTCATCTTTTGTTATCAGTATATATTGAGTATTACAATTTTAACACAGTTGTTTCTTTCTTAAAAGGTCTATACATTTCTGGGGCACCCTGTGTATATCTTAGGGCTATAATAATTAAAAGAAAAACTAAAATTGATTCTTGGGGAGGCTTTATTAAAACTAATGAGGTAATTAGTATTTTACTCATGTAAAACTATTTTAAATTATTTAAAAAGAATTTTAAAACTAAAAATTACATAAGACTAATGAAGTAGCCAAATGAGGCACAACTGATCAAGAGAAGGCAAAAATAAAAGGGAAACAATTTCAGATGTGGTAAAGTTTTTTAATTATAAGAGATTATTATAAAGCACTTAATGTCATAAATCTGAAATTAAATGAGACCATTTTCTAGAAAACAATAAATTACTAAAATTGACAAAGAAACAGAAAACCCTTACAAATTACTAAACATTAGATGAAAGGGATCCAATACTTTAAAATACACCAAAAGAAACACTAGGAATTCTATCAAATCCTATTTTCAGTGTGTATAAGCCAAAACGGATTTATATCTAGAACATATGAAAAAACACTAAAAATAAAAGGGGGGCAGGCCCAAAGAAATAAAAGCAAAGGTGAAAAACACAAAATAATTTTATATACTGTTCATTGCTACATTCATATCTAGTAAGTAAACATAAACGTAGAAGGGTACATAGCAGTTTTAGGAGTTATATCTCTGAGTGAGGGAAGAGTGCAAAGAGGCACCAGTAGCATTTGTAAGGTTTTAGTTCTTTCCAGAAAATATGAAGCACATACACGCTTAACTTTTGCTCAATCTGGATGAGTACAAAGGTTTCTTTCTTTTTCTTTCTCTTTTCTTTCTTTCTCTCTTTCCTTCTCTTCATAGATTATTTTCTAATACAACTAACTAAAAACAGTAAAAAAAGAACTATGGACTTGTAGCAGAAACCCCTCCTAATAAGACCCAAACATAAGTCATGATGGAACAAACGAACACATTTGTTCTTACCAAGATTTAAAACCATACTATCAGTCTCATTTTCCCCCCAACTAAAGTCTCTTTTACCTTAAACAAACAAAAATCATCAAAGACAAATCCTCCTTAAATTCCGCAGCCCAGCCCACCCTGTCATGCACCTCTCTTCATCAAGTGCCCTAAAAGAACTACGCTAAACTGTCACAGTTGCCTCCCTTCCCCATCAGTCTGCAAACCAGGCAGAGGCTCTCACACTGTCCTGACTGCATCACCCTGGCCAGGTGCTTCTCAGTCTGCACGAGTCTGAGCCTCTTATCCCTTACTTACTCACCGTCCTCACCGCCTTTTCCAGCTGCGGGTATAGTCTGACCACGTACCAAACGCGCGGGCAAGGGCCGCTCGGCGTATCGGACTTGGGCTGGAGCGCAAGGAATCCCACCCAGAGGATCCATTCCAAACCCTCCGCAGCCACTGCACTCATTCCAGCGGTGCCCACTGTTTTGTGCCTCTTAACTCTTCCAAATGCGGCTTCCTTATCCTTCAATACCGTTTTTGCCACTTTCACGGACCTTCTTTTTCTCTAATCTGACCTGAAGCCTTCACTGCTCCATCAGAACCGACCCTCCCTACCTAGATGTACCGGCATCCAGCACGGACAACTCTCAGGACACCTAACCCTTAGTCACCTCTACATGCTGATGTGATTAACATCTCTACAGAACTCTGATAGAGGACTGGACCTGGTCCTCTGCTTCCCCAGTACCTGACCTAGGCACTGGACAAGCGTTTGTTGAATGCCCAAACCCCTATAATAAACATTTACATGTTTCCTGTCCCTCACAACTCAATGCTTATCGCCCACGGTGATGTGGGGTCTGCGGGAGCCACTGATGGTTGGAGAGAAAGGGGCGGGGGTGTCTCCCTCCAAGGGACGGGGCTGTCCCTAACTGAAGCTGCACGAGTGGAGTGGAGTTCAGGGGCCCAAATGGGTAGAAAAGCTCCAGGTCAAGGGGTGAGAACGAACCCAGAGTGGGCAAGAGTGGGGTCTTCATAACAGAGAGAGATTCCAACTCACCTAGGCTCGGGCTGTCCCCTCCGGGCTCCTGCTCCAGCCTCCGGGACAACGGGTTCCAACGAGGCAGAGCTGCAGGAGGAGAGAGGAGCTGTGAGATGCGAGGCCTGATGCTCCCAGACCCACTACCTGTAGCATCCCCCAGCCCAACTCGGGGTACCCCGACACCCTGCGAAGATGTCAGGGAACCCGCGCCCCGCGCTGTGCCAGCTCTGCAGCAAGTGTATCTAGCCACGCTCTCGCTCTCCAAGTAGCCGGGAGCCGAGGCACCGCCTCCTCTACTCCACTGAGGGCTACAGGGCGGCGCTGGTCCACGGTACCACGGTCGCCGTGGGAACAGCACCGTCCGGAAGTACGCACGTCCCAGTGGGACAGCTCCAAACACTGGGTAACAGAATCCACTCCCGGGAGGAAGGCCTACAACTCCCAGAAGTCTCTGCATCACCACGCTTCCGGGTCAGCCCACCACATTTCCAGGCGTGGCTACTACTTTGGTGGACAGGAGTGAGCCGACGTGGACAGGCAGGTGGTGGTACCATGGCCTGACCCCAACGCTCCCATGGCCCCGGTTGACCTGCGCACAACCAGAGGATGCGCCCTCTCCCACTAGGGGTGACCTATGGCTTCACAGGGACCTGGTCAGTTTTGTCCTCAGCTGCGCGCCATCTTGTGGGTTATGGCTGCCCAGAACTCAGAAGTCGGATCTGGGCCTAATGCTGAGTGGTCTCTGACAAGAATTGTATTGTTAGTAAAGTCCTTTCCTTCAGTCCTGAAAGCCCCCCCAAAAGGTGTCATTATATCCAATTCATAGTTGAGGAATTAGAGGTAGGCTGTCTCAATCTTTACCCTGGAGAAACCAGGAAATAATCTCAGGGAACAGTCTGTATAGAAATTATGTCTGCAGCACATAGGAGATAAGGTGATCATTGGACTAGATGGCTCATGCTTATAATCCCAGCACCTTTGGGAGACTGAGTTCAGAGGATCACTTGAGGCAGAAGTTCTAGACCATTCTGAGCAACATAGCAAGACACTGGCTTTAAACTGAAAAAAAAAAAAAAAATTAGCCCAGGGTGGTGGCCCATGTTGAAGGCTGTAGTAAGCTATGATCATGGCACTGCATTCCAGCTTGGATGACAGGCCAAGACCATTTCTTTTAAAAAGTAAATAAATAAGGTGATCATTAAGTTGTACATACAGCCAGGTGGCTCCTCCCTGAGTGCTAGGATTACAACTGTAATCCTGAGGTGGATGGATTGCCTGAGCTCAGGAGTTCAAGACCAGCCTGAGCAAAAGGCAGAACCCCTTCTCTACTAAAATTAGAAAAACTAGCTGTGGGTGGTGGTGGGCACCTGGACTCCCAGCTACTGGGGTGACTGAGGCAAAAGGATTGCTTAAGCCCAAGAGTTCGAGGTTGCTGTGAGCTATGGTGTGACAGCACTCTACCTAGGGCAACTGAGTAAGACTCTGTCTCAAATAAATAAAGTGATCATTAAGTTGTACACATGAAAGACAGAATAATGTACAAATGAATAGCCAAACCATATATAAAAAGAGACCTGTAACTCACCACTCCTGCAATTGGCCCAAGAAACCTAGGAAATCCTTATTTACAACAAACAGCCCAGAAAACCCGATGGTACATCCAGTAACATTCCAGTAAGCTAAATGATAACTTTTATAACTAAAGGTTCCACATGGCCAAGATTTGATCAATAAGGAACAGCTTCCCTTATTTTTGTTCTGGTTTCTAAGGTAGGACAGCCAGAGAAAGCCAAATAACTCTAACCAATCACGTGATTGCCTGCAGCTTCCCCAGGCCAACACCCTGCAAACAGGTAATACCTAAAGCCTTCCCTTTTTCCATCTTAAAGCTTTCCTACACCACTCTCTGCCTTTGAGTCTATGCCAAAATGTAAGTGGCTGGCTCCCTTGCTTTTGCAAACTCTGAACAATAGCTTTCACCTTTTCTCTTTGGGGTAGTCTTTGTTTATTTCCATAGATATAATCAAATATTAGTATTTTTCTATAGATTTTGTTTATTGTTGGCAGCTTGTCAACCTGCTCCTTTTGTGTGGTTTTACATCATTCGACATCAAACATTTATTCAAAATTTACAAAGTAAGTGAAAGTAAAATGATGCTTTTTGTGCTTGACCATGTATACCTTTGAAGTTATTAAAAACTTTGGTATCACTTGTACATGTATTACATAAGAGTGTTAAACTTGAATTCTTGTTTTACAATGTTAATGGAATTGCCCGTAGAGTTTGAACAAACAAGTATGATATTAGTCTAAAACATATTCTCTATGTTGTCATATATCATAGAGGCAGCGGGCAATGAATGTCTCCATGTAATTTTATAAAAAAACTATTGATTGTACTCTGAACTACTCAAGAGGCTGAGTAGGGAGAATTCCTTGAGCCCGGGAATTCAAGGCTGCAGTGAACTATGACCATATCACTGCACTCCAGCATGGGCAGCAGAACAAGACCCCTTCTCAAAAATAATAAAATCAACATTATCATTAACTTATTACTATGTTCAAATTATAAGTTTTGTATCAATTAATCTATTTTGCACTACTGGGCACAACCAGTATGAATTTTAAAAATATACTGTTAGATTCAGCTCATGCTCATTTTGAGCAGGGAAAGAAAAAAGGAATCCTGTTCTTTTGTTTCTACAAAAGCAAACTAGTTTTACATCAAGTTTCCGTTATCAGGTTTGGATTATCAGGGATTTGAGTCCTTTGCACTTTCAACCACATAGATTTCTGCCTTGTGGTTGTTCTACAGAGAATTACAAACAGTAGAAATCATCTCTAGAAAAATGATTCATTTATGAATCTTCTGAGTGTAGAACCTTTTAAGAATAATGCTTTTGAGATGTTCTTCTCTTCTTAACTGATTTTGGTAATACATTTTTTCCTTCCAAATTGCCCTTTAAACAGTATTTAAGTTTTTGACTCAATTTTTAAATTTTATTTATTACTTTATTTTACATTTCTGTATAAATTTACATTTCAGAGCAGGAGAGAAAAAAATAGACTGTAGTTGACCCTTGAATAAAAAGGTTTGAACTACATATGTTCACATTCATGTGGATTTTAAAATTCTTATTTATTTTTTAGAGAAGGGATCTCATTATATCGCCCAGGCCAGAGTGCCATGGCTATTCACAGGTACAATCACTGTGGCTCACTATAGCCTTGAATTCGTGGCCTCAAGCAGTCCTCTCACTTCAACTTCTGGAGTAACTCGAACCATAGGCACAGGCCACTGCATTTGATTGTGTGGAATTTTTCCAACCAGACTTTGATCAAAATTATAGTATTCTGCTCAGGAGGAGGGAGGATCTCTTGAGGCCAGGAGTTCAAGACCAGCCTGGGCAACATAGGGGAGACCTTGTTTCTACAGAGAATTTTTTTTTTTTTTTTAGAGACAGAGTCTTACTTTATCGCGTCACAGCTCACAGCTCACAGCAACCCCCAACACCTGGGCTTAGGCAATTCTCTTGCCTCAGCTTCCCGAGTAGCTGGGACTACAGGTGCCTGCCATAACCCCTGGCTATTTTTTTTGTTGCAGTTTGGCCAGGGCCAGGTTTGAACCCACTACCCTCGGTATATGGGGCTGGTGCCCTGCCCACTGAGCCACAGGCACCGCCCTACAGAGAAATGTTTTTAATTAGCCAGGCATGGCAGTGTACATCTGTAATCCCAGCCACCTCAGAGGCTGAGGCAGGAAGATTGCTCAAGCCCAGAAGTTTGAGACTGTAGCAAGCTATGATCTTGCCTATACTCTAGTCTGGGTGACAGAGAGAGATCTTGATTCTAATAAAATAAAATAAATAATAATAATATGGCATTGGGGAGAGAGGTGAAACTCACATATCCTGATAGCTGATTTTTCCTATGCACGGTTCCATAGGGCCAAGTATGGGGCTTCAGTGTGGTGTACTTTGGTACGGGGATGTATGTGTGTCCTGGAGCCAATCCCCCTCTAATACAAAGGGTTAAGTGTATTTTGAAATAGTGGGAAAAAATATATTTTTGTTCCAAATAAATTCATGGTTGCTATAAAATAATAATACATAAAATTTCTGAATCTACTTTTAGAGGTTTCCAAGAATTGGTTTTTGTCATTGATTAGCATAACCAGAATGGTAACAAACAACTTTTTCTTTTTCCAAAGATAAAATCTTAAATATGTTTATTCTATTTAGTTCTTTTCGTCTCTGGTAAGAGAGAAAACTGTTATAGCTATCATCTAGCATCAAGATAACATGAAAACTACTTTAAAGTAACTGGGGATAAAAAACATTCCAATTCTAACTAGTTATAAAAGGAGAACTAAAAATGTATGAAAGCATATTAATTATGATATGGACAGAACTGCTGTAATACAGACCCCAAAATAAAAGTGCCTTAAGTAGCTTACACCTGTAATCTCAGCAACTCAGGAGGCTAAGGCAGGAGGATCACTTGAGCAGAGGAGCTCCAGGCTGCCGTGAGCTATATGATCATGCCACTGCACTCCAGCCGGGTGATAGAACCAGATTCAATCTCTTAAAAAAAAAAAAAAAAAAGTGCCTTAAAAATCTGGCTCAGCACCTGTAGCTCAAGCAACTAAGGCGCCAGCCACATACACCAGAGCTGGCGGGTTCAAATCCAGCCCAGGCCTGCCAAACAATCATGACAACTACAACCAAAAAATAGCAGAGCATTGTCGTGAGCGCCTGTAGTCCCGGCTACTTGGAAGGCTGAGGCAAGAGAATCACTTAAGCCCAGGAGTTGGAGGTTGCTGTGAGCTGTGATGCCACATCACTCTACCCAGGGCAACAGCTTGAGACTCTGTCTCAAAAAAAAAAAAAAAAAATCACCCATGATTATTTCTCATGATAAAACAATTCAGGTGGCTCCAAAGGATTCAGAAAACTAGACTTTTCCTAAAGTACCTCGGTACTATCTCTAGGATGTTCTCTGTGTGATTTAAGATGGCCAACACCACATCTGTATTTCAGCCAGCAGTACAAGGGAAAAAGGAAGTGCATAGAATACCTTTTCTTTGAAGGGCACAATTCAGGAGAGGCATGAGTCACTTCTGCTTATATTCATTGAACAGACCTTAGTCACATGACCACTACTATCTACAAAGAATTCTGGGAAATAGAGTCTTTATTCTGAAAGGACAATGTTCCCTAGCTAAAAATTGAGGGTTCTGTTACTTTAGAAGAAGAGAACAGATACTGAGAAGTAACTAGCAATCTCTACTGTGGCAGACAAGAGAAGATGCAGGATGTCAGAAAGAATAACATTCATTCAAGTGAAGCAAATGAGTGACATTAACTACAAACCTCCCCCTCCCCAACCAAGTTAGATTACACATACCAATGATTTTATTTATATACTTTCTCTATTTCACCAGAGGATAAGCGATTGCTGTTCTTGGGATGGGAGAAGAAATGGTAACCAGGAATAGCTGCCTGGATGTGCTGTATCAGGCTGAAGAAAAGGGAATCTAATTTCCCTGATTATAGATTTTCATTTTTTCAATTTATTTGAAAAGCATAAGAAATGTGTTTTGGAACAGGTCAAACAATATGAATATATAGGGACAGCTAAGTCTCCTATCGACCTATCCCAAAGCAACTAATTTATACTATGGCCTAGTTTATATTCTTCCATATCATTCTGCCTCTATGCAATCATATAGAACCATGCATGCAAAGACCATTTGCATTTAATATGGCTGTTAATGTGGTTGGGTTTGACTCTCTCATCTTTCTATTTGTTCAATTTTTATTCTTCTCTTTTTATCTTTTTATGCCTTCTTTTGGATCAACTGAATTTTTGTTGTTGTTGTTGGGGAATCAGTGAGGATACAATGAGCCAGGTTATACTGCTTGCATTTGGTGGGTGAAGTCTGTCTATTAATAGCGTCCTGCCCCCAAGAGGCATGTCACACACCATGACCCCACACTCCCCTCCTTTTTCCCTCTCTCCCCTCCCCCATTCCCACCATGTACTAGCATCAATTATCCTGATATCCGAATTGAGTACATTGGATTCTTGCTTCTCTATTCCTGTCAACTGAATTTTTTTTTTTGTGTGTGTGTGTGGTTTTTGGCCGAGGCTGGGTTTGAACCCACCACCTCCAGCATATGGGACTGGCGCCCTATCCCTTTGAGCCACAGGTGCCGCCCTCAACTGAATATTTTCATGCTTTATCTCCTTTGTTGGTTTATTATCTATGACTCCATGGCTTGTTATTTTATAGGAGCTATAGAGTTTATAGTATCCATTTTTAACTCACCACACTCTATCTTCAAGTGATCATATACCACATGTATGCCCCTCAAGAGCACCTGTCCTGAGGACTTAACTCCCATGGTCTCCCTGGGCTCTTATGTCCAGTTCCTCAACTCAGTGAGTCCACTAGACTTTATCTGGATTCCCTTACTTGAGCCATAAGCCTGAAAACCATCTGAAGACTGTAACCTGAGTCAATCACAGTGTTTACTTCATTTATCTCTCAGCTTTCAGGAATCTTCCTTTCCTGATGTCCAGGTCTCACAAGGAGTTGTTTCATATATTTTGTCTGTTTTTATTTTTTTCAAGCATTACATAAAATCTGGTCCCTGTTACTCTTTTCTCTTTCTCTCTCTCTTTTTTTTTTTTTAGAAAGAGTCTCATTTTGTTGCTTGGGATAGAGTGCGATGGCATCATCATAGCTCACAACAACAACCTCAGACTCTTGGGCTCAAGTGAACCTCTTGCCTCAGCCTTTTGAGTAGCTAGGTCTACAGGCATGTGTCCCTACATCTGGTTAGTTTTTTCTATTTTTAGTAGAGATGGGTGGGTCTCACTCTTGCTCAGGCTGGTCTTGAACTCCTGAACTCAAGCAATCCACCTGCTTGAGTGGATTGGCTTCCCAGAGTACTAGGATTACAGGTATGAGCCACTTCATCCAGTCCCTGTTATTCTATCTCTACCAGAAACAAAAGTTAATGTTCATTTTGGAAGAAATTTACACTGGATATAGAATTATAGGTTGCCATGTTTGTTTTCCTTTCAGTGCTTAAAAAATTTCGTTTCATTTTCTTCTGGCTTCCAGTTTCTTTTCTTGTTCCTCTGTAGAGAAGTTGCCTTTATTTTTTTACTATATTTAATATTTGTATGCTTCTTTGGGAGAATGAGGCAAGAGAATCACTTAAGCCCAAGAGTTTGAGGTTGCTGTGAGCTGTGATGCCATGGCACTCTGCCAAGGGTAACATAATGAGACTATGTGTCAAAAAAAAAAAAAAAATTGTATGCTTCCACTTAAGAACATTAGAAAAAGAACAACAGGGCGGCGCCTGTGGCTCAGTGAGTAGGGCGCCGGCCCCATATGCCGAGGGTGGCGGGTTCAAATCCAGCCCCGGCCAAACTGCAACAAAAAATAAAATAACTGGGCGTTGTGGTGGGTGCCTGTAGTCCCAGCTGCTCAGGAGGCTGAGGCAAGAGAATCGCCTAAGCCCAGGAGTTGGAAGTTGCTGTGAGCTGTGTGATGCCACGGTACTCTACCAGGGCAACAAAGTGAGACTCTGTCTCTACAAAAAAAAAAGAAAAAATAGCCAGGCGTTGTGGTGAGCTCCTGTAGTCCCAGCTACTTGGGAGGCTGAGGCAAGAGAATCGCTTAAGCCCAAGAGTTGGAGGTTGCTGTGAGCTGTGTGAGGCCACGGCACACTCTACCGAGGGCCATAAAGTGAGATTCTGTCTCTAAAAAAAAAAAAGAAAAAGAACAACAAACCCAAAGGAAGTAGAAGGAAAATAAGATTGGAGGATAAAATGATAAAATAGAAATTAAAGTAGAAAGGGTAAAAAAATCCAAACACCTAAATGTGAAAGGCAAAGTTACATCACTTTTAGAAGATAATAAAGACAATATCTTCATGTTTTTAGAATGGGGAAGGATTTTCTAAGAAAATCCTTAGGGAAGATAGTACGGGCTTTAGAAGGAGGAAGGCACATTCTACCTGGAAACTTGAGACCTGCATAGACCTGCATATTTCTTTATTAACCAGAAAGAAGAGGAGCTGCAGGGGAAAGTGATAGAGGTGAAAGAAAAAAAAAAACATAAAGAAATATATTTGTAAGACTGAAGACTGTATCAAGGTTAAGGACACACAAGACACAGGGGCTATAATCCCTGCATGGCACTTTGAGAGGCCAAGGCAGGAGAATCATTTGAGGCCAGGAATTCGAGACCAGCCTGGATAATATAGCAAGACCCTATCTCTGAAAATGATTTTTCTTTTTAAATTACCCAGGTATGGTGGTTCATACCTATAGTCCCAGCTACTTGGGAGGCTCAGGCAAGAGGATCACTTGAGTCTGAGAGTTCAAGGCTGCAGTGAGTTGTGATTGCATCACTGTTCTCAAGTTTGGGTGACAGAGTGAGACCCTGTCTAAAAAAAAAAAAAAAAAATGGCTGGACACAGTGGCTCATACCTGTAAGCCTAGCATTCTGGAGGCTGAGGCAGGAGGATTGCTGAGCTCAGGAGTTCAAGACTAGCCTTGGTTCAAGAATGAGACCCCATCAAAAAGAAAATTTATAAAAGGAAAAGATTAAAGACTATAAAAAGACCAAATGAACAAGCCACAGAATAGAAGACAATATCTAAGTAATCTAAGTAATATGTATAACTTACCAAAAATTATGTGCAGAATTAAGAATTCTTACAAATCACCAAGAAAAAGCAGATTATGCAATAGAAAAAAGAAATGGCCAAAAATTTAAACAGATACTTTCCAGAAGAGAAAATCTAAATGGCCAATAAAGCATATAAATGGGTATTCAACTTCAGTAAAAATCAAAGAAATGCAAATTAAAAATCACCACACTGGCATTAGCAACACCAAGTACTAGCAACTGGAATAACTCAAACACTCATTATGGGTGACAGTGGAAATCAATACAACTACATGGAACAACACCTTGGTGTTATCTGGTAATGTTAACCATACATGTGCCCTGTACCCCAGCAAGTCCACCTGCAGGTATAAACTCTTGAGAAGGGTTTCTCAACCTCTACACTATTGTCTTGATTTAGATAATTCTTTGTTGTAGGGGGCTGTCCTGTACATTGTGGGATGTGAAGCAGAATCCGTACACTAATAGTACCACCCACAAGTTGTGACAACTAACAACCTTGCCAGACATTGCCAAATGTCTCCTGCATGTGTGTGTCTATAGGGGGATTGCCCGCAGTCCAGAATGCTGGTAAGTGACTTATGAAAGTTGGGTGATAGACTCATCAGACTTGAGACTTAGATACTGAGCAACTTATCTCCTATTCTGAGCATGTGCCCTAAAAGGTAGAATCAGATAGCTGAAATGTAGGCCACTTTCCAGGCAACTGGTGGGGTTCCTTATCTGCATTTGGAAGTCTGGACTTGGAATCCATAAAGCAACTATAAAACAGGGCTTGTCTCTCAACTCATGAGAAATATTGCCCTGGAGAACAGATCCAGGTCATAGGCCTAGCCTCAATTCTCTTTCCAAATATGAAAACTCACCCAGTTGATAAGTAGCCCCCAAATTTCTTGAGACAATTAGTAACAATTCAACAAGCAACCAATAATGGCATAGTTAAAATGATACAATGCCAACACTTATAAAAAGTGTTCCATTTCAGTAATATGAACCCTTGGTATCATAAGCTTTAACTTCAGTGACCCATAAGGAAATCTCTTTTTTAGAAAAATTTAAATACCGGGCAGCGCCTGTGGCTCAAGGAGTAGGGCGCTGGTCCCATATGCTGGAGGTGGCGGGTTCAAACCCAGCCCCGGCCAAAAAAAAAAAAAAAAAAAAGAAAAATTTAAATACCTAAATTTCCTGTCTCTTAACTTAAAAAAAAAAAAAATCTGTATAGCCCTACCTATGCAGGTCTCAAGTTTCCAGGTAGAATGTGCCTTCCTCCTTCTAAATCCTGCACTATCTTCCACAAGAACTGATATTTCCTTCAGCATCTCCAGAGTTGGTTTAATTCTTCCCTAATACTATTGTGTTCCCACTTTTCAAAAATCTAATCAACTCTATCTCTACAAATTACACAATGGATCAAAGGAGCTCAGAAGTTTTCACTCAATCCAGACAAGTAAAAATCTGAATATACTGAAAAATCAATAACTATTCTTAGATCTGTCAGAGAAATGAAGTCACAGGGAAAAATCTTGCCTTCAAAATTAAAGAGACTGATGCAAAAACAGAAAAAATCGTAGCTTCCTGGAGCAGTAACCTCCACTGAATCAGTGTCAGGATAGGAAAACCTGAACAGCAATTGACCAGTTGCTGGGGGCTCAGTGTAGACAACTCTGAGAGATAAAAACTCCAGGAGACCCAATCCAAGGAGAGCCCCACACAGTGACTATCAGAGAAAAATCTCCTAGAGCAAGCAAGGGAGTGAAGGGGGAAAGTAATCATTTTGAAATACACCAAGGCATGCTTTTCCTCTTAAGTAGATCTGCCCTCAGGATAAACTACTTAACAAGAGCCTACCTGGTGGGGTTGGGGGAAGAAAATACCCAACCCTAGCTCCTTCTAGCCGTTCTGTCCCACTTAAGGGGTCAGGGGACTGGGAAGCACTCACGAAGTTCACAGTGCGGAGAAACAGGCTCACACTAATGCACTAAATGACTGAGACCTTCTCACAGGACTATAGACACTAAAAGCCTATTTACGGGAGTTGCTTTTAGCCAGTACATCATGTGTACCTTTCAGCAAAAATTACAAGTCATACTAAAAGGCAAAAAAACACAGTTTGAAGAGATAGAACAAGTATCAAAATAATAATCAGATATGACAGGAATGTTGGAATTCAAACAGAAATTTAAAATTACTGTGGTTAATATGCTAAGGGATTTAATGGAAAAAGTGACACCACATAAGAAGAGATGGATAGTGTAAGCAGAAAAATAGAAATTCCAAGGAATCATAAAAAAGAAATGCTAGAGATTAAAAATACTTTTGGAGAATGCTTTTGTTGAGTTCACCAAGAGACTAGACATGGCTAAGGAAAGAATCTTGAGGATATCACATCAGAAAATTCCAAAACAGACAAAGCAAAGAGATAAAAATGAAAGAATAAAAAGAACAGAATATCCAAGAAATGTGGGAGAAAAAAGAAAGGAATGGAAGCAATTAAAACGAAGAATTTCCCCTAAATTAATATCACACACCAAACCACAGAACAGGAAACAGAGAACACCAAGCGAGATAAAGTCAAATGTGAAAAAAATCTACACTTAGATATATCATATTCAAAGTACAGAAAATCAAAGATAAAGAAAAAACCCTGAAAAAAAAGCCAGATGAAGAAAACAGCATGGAGAAGGCAAGATGAGAATTACGCCCAGCTTCTCCTAAGATACCATGCAAAAAAGGGGAGAAAGAAAAAAAACCTCACCGACCTGCAGTTCTGTACCCTGAGAAATTATTCCTTTGAAGGTGAAAGGTGAGACAAAGACTTTCTCTGACAAACAAAAATCAAAGGAATTTCTTGCTGATAGACCTGCCTTGCAAGCATGTTCAGTTAGAGAATTGCAAATTAAACAACGAATTACCACTACACATCTATTAGAATGGCCAAAATCCAAAACACTGACAACATCAAATGCTGGACTCACATTCATTGCTGTCAGGAATGCAAAATGGCACAGCTACTCTGGAAGACAGTTTGGTGGTTTCTTACAAAACTAAACACACTCTTAACCCATATGATCCAGCAATCACAAGCCTTGATATTTACCCAAATAAACTGAACACTTAACATCTACACAAAAAGCTCCACATGGATGTTTATAGCAGCTTTATACATATTTGCGAAAACTTGGAAGCAACCAAGATGTCTCTCAGTAGGTGAGTGGATAAACTGATACACCCAGACAGTGAACTATTATTCAGCACTAAAAAGAAATGAGCTATTGGGCCATGAAAAGACATGGAGGAATCTTGCTATACTTTGATTGCGTCCCTTCCAAAATTCAGGTGTTGCCAATAGATAGCATTAAAAGGTGGGGTCTTTAAAAGGCGATTAGGCCACCAGCACTTCTCCTTCATGAATGGGATTGAGGTGCTTATAAAAGAGGCTTTATGCAGCATTCAGCTGTCTGGTCATTCCCCTGCACCTTGTGAGAAAACAGTGCAACTCTCACTCATAAGGGATGTAGCATCAAGGCACCATCTTCAAAAAGAGGAACAGACCTTACCAGGTAACCAAACATGCCAGCACCTTGATCTTCCACTTCCCAGCCTCCAGAACTATGAAAAGTAGTTGTGTCCTTTATAAATTACCCAGTCTGTGCTATTGCTTTATAGCAGCACACAATGGACTAAGAAATTGGCACCAGAGGAGTGGAGTGTTGCTATCACAAATATCAAAAAATGTGTGCATGGCTTTAGTGATGGGGAGGGACTGAAACAGTTGTTGTTGTTGTTGTTTGTTTGTTTTGGGGGGATTTTTGCAGTTTTTGGCCGGCGGCCGGGTTTGAACCCACCACCTCTGGTATATGGGGCCAGCACCCTACTCCTTTGAGCCACAGGCACCACCTGGACTGAAACAGTTTTGGAGTGAATACTAGAAAAAGCCTAAATTGACACGAATGGAGCATTAAGAGTGATTCTGGTGAGGGCTTGAAAGAAGGAAAGATGTAGGGAAAGCCTCACTCTTCTTAGAGATTATCTTAGTGGTCATGAGCAGGGTTCCTGGTAGAAATATGAACAGTAAAGACTATTCTGATGAGGTCTCAGATGGAAATGAAGAACAAGGTATTGGAAACTAGAGGAAAGGTCATCTTGTTATAAAGTGGCAAAGAACTTGGCTGAGTTACATCCATGTCCTAGGACTTTGTGGAAGGCAGAACTTGAGTGATGAACTAGAATATTTAGTGGAAGACATATATAAGCACAAAATCTATCTTTCTATCTGTCTATCTGAGACAAGATTTAATTCTATCACCCAGGCTGGAGTACAGTGGCCCAATTATAGTTCATCGCAACCTCAAACTCCTGGGCTCAAGTGATCCTTGCCTCAGCCTCCAAGTCACTAGGACAACAGGCATGTACCACCATGCCTGGGTAGTTTTTAAAAATTATTTTGTAGAGATGGGATATTGCTATGTTGCCCAAGGTAGACTCCACCTCCTGCCTTAGGCTCCCAAAGATCTGGGATCATAGGTGACCACCAAACCTGCCTAAGCAGCAAGATGTTGAAGGAGCTGCATGGCTTTTCTTTCCTTTTTTTGAAACAGAGTCTCACTCAGCAATCTCAAACTCCTGGGCTTACGCGATTCTCTTGCCTCAGCCTCCCAAGAAGCTGGGACTACAGGCACCCGCCACAACACCCAGATTTTTTTTTGTTGCAGTTGTCATCGTTGTTCAGCTGGCCCAGGCCAGGTTTGAACCTGCCAGCAAACCCTCCAGCCTCGGTGTATGTGGCTGGCGCCGTAACCACTATGCTATGGGCACCAAGCCTGCATGGCTTTTCTTAACTACTTATAGTAAAATATAAGAAAAGAGAAACAATTTAAAGATGGAATTTATAATCAAAAGAGAAGTAGGCTGGGCACAATACAAACACAGAGGTTGAGATAGGATAATCACTTGATGCCAGGAGTTCAAGACCAGCCTGGGCAACATAGCAAGACCTTACCACTACAAAAAAGTGGGGGGAGGGGGGCATGGTGGCATGCACCTATAATCCCAGTTATTTGGGAGGCTGAAATAGAAGGATCACTTGAGTCCAGGAGTTGGAGGCTACAGTGAGCTATGACTGCACCACTGTACTCCAACCTGGGTGACACAGCAAAACCCTGTCTCTTAAAAAAAAAAAGAGAGAGAGAGATAGAAGTAAAATGTAAGTATTTGGAAAATTCTCAGCCTAGCCATGGAAAGAATAAAAAGCATGTTTAGGAGAGAAAACCAAGGCTGTGGCCAAGTGACCATTTGATAAGGAGATCAGTAATAGTTAGAAGGAAGCCAGGTGCTCATTAAGATAAAGGGAGACTGACCCCCAAGGCATTTTGGAGATCTCTGAGGATGGGAGTGCTATGGCTAGATCTCTGAGGACCAGAGTGCTAGGACAGCTTTGAAGGAGGGGCCCAGGGTTCCTTGGGACTTCAGCACTCTCTGCCCAGGGCCACCTCAAAGGCAAGGCCAGGTGTGGCAGCGCCCACTTGGTGCTAACCCAGCCTGTGCACAGAATGTAACAGATGTACCTGGGGGACATTATGTTAACTGAAATAAGCCGGGCACAGGAAGAGAAATACCACGTGTTCTCATGTATAAGCGGGAGCTAAATAAAAGGTACACATGTGGATACAGAGCAATGGAAACTCGGAGGGTTGGGGAATGGGTGATGAGAATAACTTAATGGGTGATAGATACCCTAAAAGCACTAACTTCACCACTATACAATCTATCCATGCAACAAAATTATATGTGTACCTTATACATTTACACAAATAAAACAGTACCAATGATACAAACAAATAATTTGGCCAGAAGATAATAATTTGCTGATTCCTGAGTTAGAAGACTACCACGGTAATCCTGGTATAGTCAAGTATGGTAACAGTAGTGAAAGTTATGAGATAGGCTTGCATATTTTATTTATTTTGAAATCATAGTTAATAGGATTTGCTAATAAATGTGACGCAGGATGAAAGAGAAAGAGATATGAAAAATAATTTTAAGGAAAAAAACTACGACAATGTTAGCCCTGCACTCACAAAACCAAGAAAATACCAAAAAAGTCATGGCCACCATAGCAGTTTCAAATCTAACATCTAAATTCCATTTCCTCAGCCAAATGGCATCCCATGGGCCTGCCATACTACTGTCGCTAGCACTAGAATCACTAGTTAACATTAATTGAATCCTTAACAGATGTCAGACACTATGTTAATTGTTTTCCACACAGAACTTACTGAATTTTCATAGTGCCCCTGTAAAATGGGTATTATTCAAATCTCCAGTTCATGAATTAGGTTTAAAAAGATGATACAATTTGTCCATGGTTACTTACATAGTTAGAAGCCAAGATTAAAAATTCAGGATTTCTGACTCTCAAACCTGCACGTTCAGGGACAATGGCCAGAAGAGAAAGCGACGAAATAGATAAAGCAGAAATGAAGGAGAACACCTTCCTGGTTTCATCTTGTCTGGAATTTATAACCTGGGAGCTTAAAACTTCATTTGAGAGAAATACCCTTCAAATGTGACACCAAGATTTCCATATGGAACAGAGGTGACACACCATTTGAACACTCTTGTCTTCTTGAAAAATTCTTGAATGTTATATAACAGCACCTTAAGTCCTTAGGTCCTCTGGAGGCCGATTTCTTCTCCCTAATGTATTTTCCCACTTATATGAGACTTCTTAATTTCTGTTCCCACTGTGGACCTTGTTCTTTGCACCTGAATGAAGTGGAATTACATATAGGCTCTACCAAGGAATACCTCCAAGTACTTTATGTGTGGAGAGCCTTCAGTTGAGTCTGATAAGTCTCCTTTAGAAACCGCAAAGGAGGCTGGGTGTAGTGGCTCATGTCTGTCATCCTAGCACTCTGAAGGCCAAGGCAGGAGGATTGCACGAAGCCAAGAGTTTGAGAACAGCCTGAGCAAGAGTGAGACCCTGTCTCTACAAAAAAAAAAAAAAAAAAAAAAAAACAGAAAATGAGGCAAGAGAATTGCTTGAGCCCAGGAGTTTTAAGTTCTGTGAGCTGTGACGCCATAGCACTCTACTGGGGGTGAGAAAATGAGACTCTGTCTCAAAAAAAAAAAAAAGAAAAAGAAAGAAAAAGTTAACTGAACATTGTGGTACACCTATAGTCCCAGCTACTCAGAAGGCTGAGGCAAGAGGATCACTTGAGACCGGGGTTTGAGGTTGCAGTGAGCTGTGATAATACCACTGCACTCCAGCCTGGGAGACAGGGCAAGACCCTGTCTCGAATAAAAAAAGGAAAACAACTATCAAAACAGGGACATTTTACAAAGTCAGAAGATGATTTTATTTTATTATTATTATTATTATTATTTTTGAGACAGAGCTTCAAGCTGTCGCCCTGGGTAGAGTGCCATAGCATCACAGCTCACAGTAACCTCCAACTCCTGGGTTCAAGCGAGTCTCCTGCCTCCACCTCCCAAGTAGCTGGGACTACAGCCGCCCACCACAACGCCTGGCTGTTTTTTTGGTCGCAGCATCATTGTTGTTTGGTGGGCCCCAGGCTGGATTCGAACCCGCCAGCTCAGGTGTATGTGGCTTGGCGCCTTAGCTGCTTGAGCCACAGGTGATGAGCCAGAAGATGATTTTATATAACTCTCTGCAAGCAAATAAATTATAAAACCTAGAATTCGTGCAAATAATTAGAAAATCTAGAAGAAACAATAATTTTCTAGCAAAATATAACTTTTCAATATTGACTGCAATGGAGACAGGAAGTCTAAGAAGATCAATTACCACAGAAGAAACAGAAAAAGTACTAAAAGGCTACATATATGGCCCACATAGTTTCATAGAGAAGTTAAACGAAACCTCTGAAGATCCTGTAGTTTTCCATCCATTCCAGAGCATTGAAAAGGAAGGAAAATTTCCAAAATATTTTTGTGAAGCAAATGTGTCATTTCTGTCAAATGCTGACAAAGATTACATATCATATAGAAACCTTCAGATCAACTTTATATGAAATATTAACACAAAAATCTTTAAAATATTAGCAAATAGAATCCTATTTTTAAAGTAAAAAATTATAATCAAATGGAATTTCCCTCAGAATTTGAGTGGTTAAATATTGGGAAAGCCAAACTTACACCTGTAATCCCAGAAGTTTGGGAGGCAGAGGCAGAATTATCCAAAAGAGGTATTTAATAAAAGTCAACACCCATTCATGAAGAAAGTGCTGTGTAAATAGGACTAATGAATACTTCCTTAATATGATAAAAAAAAAAAAAAAAGACATTAGTTCAGCCCAAAGTCAACATCTTAACGAGGAAATACTGGCCCTCCCAGTACAGTGAGGAATAACATAAGCTTGCCACTTTGACTCCTACATGTTAACATTGTGTTGGAGTTAATCATTACTACAATGAAACAAGAAAAAGCAAATTAGGATATCTAGAGCACACAAAAGAATAAATGGAAAAACTGTAAGAGAATTTTGTAAAAGAAGCCAATTAAAAACTCACAATGTAAATAATCTTATGTATAAACAAAAGCCATTTAAAAGTTATTATGGAAGAGACTGGGTGCATCATGCCTGTAATGCACTCTGGGAGGCCAAGGCAGGAGGATTCCCTGAGCTCAGGTGTTCAAGATCAGCCTGAGCATGAGCAAGACCCCATCTTTACTAAAAATGGAAAAATTAGCCAGGAGTGGCATGAACCTGTAGGCCCAGCTACTTGGAAGACGAAGGCAGGAGATCACTTGAGCCCAGGAATCTGAGTCTGCAGTGAGCTAGGCTGATGCCCCGGCTCTCTATCCTGGGCAACAGAGTAAAACACTGTCCAAAAGGAAAAAAAATGCGGAAGAGAAGGCCCTATTTGTGGCTTTAAAAATAAAATAAATACACTAAAGCCATAAAGCTTAATGAGAAATGTTCAAAATTCATATGAGGAAAACTATAAAAATACTTTTTTCCAAACCCTCACCTGTTTAAAACTTTTTCCTTTTTATTTTTTACAAACAGGGACTCACTCTTTTGCCCAAGTAACCTCAAACTCCTGGGATCAAGAGACACTTTCGCCTCAGCCACTTGAATATTTAGGACTGCAGAGGTGTGCCACTGCACCAGGCTCTAAAAACGTCCTTGAATGACAAAAAATGCAGACTTGAATAAATGAAAACACGTGGTATATTCTTGGATAAGAAGATTTAATTTCCTAAAGTCATCCATCTTTTTTAGGTTAATCAATAAATTTAACATAAGCTCGATAAGAATACCATTTGTTTTATCTCCCTCAAGAGTTAAAAACAAGTTGATTATCATTTGGAAAAACAAATAAAAATAGCCCTACAGTGTCTGAAAAACAGCCAGCTTCCCATATGTTACAATGTATATATTCAGCCTCTGCCATTAAAACTAGGAGATACTGGCCTGTTCCTAGAGAAATGTTGCAGGGTCCAGGAACAGAACCAATTGCAGATGGAAAGCAAATATGCACTAAAGACAGAATCTCAAACCAGTGAGAAGGATAAAGCACTTCTGAATATGCACTGTTAGGATAACTTGCTAGTCTTTTGGAATTACATAAAATTAGATCCATTCCTCATATCATATATCCTATACATTTCAAATAAATCAGAGATTTATATGTAAAATTAAAAAATGAAACCATACAAGTATTAAAAGAGAACATAGATAAATTCCTCCACCGCTGGGAAGGGGGAAAACTTTCCTAACTATGACTCAAAATCCAGACGCAAAAGGCGGAAGGTTAATAATTCTGACCTCATAAAAATGGAAACCAAAACATTTACATAGCATAAAATACTATGGCCAGAGTAAAAAGATAAATGACTTACTAGGAAGAATATTTGTGATATACTTCACAGACAAAGGGTACCTATGCCTAACACACAAAGAACTCTACATTAGAGGAGAAAAAATACCAAAAAAAAAAATCCTGTAGAAAAATGGATATTAGATATGTACAGAGTCCACAGAAGAAAGCAAATTCCCTTAAACATGAAAAGTTGCTCAATCTTGTTCATTATAAAAGAAAGACAATGAGAAGCAAAAATCCAAACACTGGACAATACATTCAAAAAATGTTCATTAATCATCTTTGGAAAATGTGAGGAGAGCAAGTTGTTATGTTAAAAATTGGTATATAAAAGGAAAGGGAAAAACCAAACATTTATCTTGTCGTTCCTATATAAGTGCTACTTTGCAGTAGTCACATAACTGATAAGAGGAAACCAATAAATTAAGGCTTGATAGAAATAGAATATTTATCATTTTGCTATCCTTAATGATCCCTTAGGCAGGGTGGCGCCTGTGGCTCAGTGAGTAGGGCGCTGGCCCGAGGGTGGTGGGTTCAAGCCCAGCCCCGACCAAACTCCAACAAAAAAATGGCCGGGCGTTGTGGCTGGCGCCTGTAGTCCCAGCTGCTCGGGAGGCTGAGGCAGGAGAATAGCGTAAGCCCAAGAGTTAGAGGTTGCTGTGAGCTGTGTGACGCCACGGCACTCTACCAAGGGCAATACAGTGAGACTCTGTCTCTACAAAAAAAAACAATGATCCCTTAGGCAATGATCACCCATGACCGCTGACATCTTTTTGAGAAAATAAAAAAACAACAAATGTACCAATATAACTTTAAAAGTTATATTGTACCAATATCACTTGTGAGTAATTTTGAAAAAAAAAAAAAAAGAAAAACTTGGGTCTGACTGACCCTCTGGATCTAACGATCAAATTACAGGAAATACAAAGAGCAGGAAGAAAATACGTCAAGTGATATCACAGTGAGACAATCTGCACAATCCAGGCTTCAGGAAATTCCAGTTTCTACAACAATTAAAAGAGAGAGGAAGGGAGGGAAGAGATGTATTGATGAAAAGAGAAGTATGGAACACACTAATCACGGGCCATGTATGGACCCTCTATTGATCCTATTATCTCAACATAGAGCTATTTTAGCTTCTTTTCCAATTCATTGCTTACAAGTTCAACAGCACTGGCTCACACTTTGTGTCCTCTGTGCCATCCTCTGCTTCTATGTCTCCTCTGGGACAAAAATAGCAAGAGGAATAGTTACATTTTATCAGGACTCAAGTGCTGAGAAGACTTTTAAAGTTATGTCCAGAACAAGTCCCAGCCCTGGACCTCTGGCAGTCCTGGCTCCAAATGGAAGACCAAGGCTCCTAATTCTTCCTTTTCCTCTTTCTCTCATCACTGTCCTCCATCTGCCTCCCACTCACAGGTGGATGCAGTGTCTTAGCTTAAGTAGTGGACCAGTCCCTGTGCCCAGGGCAGGTAAGTGGAGAGCAGTGCCCGTCTCCAGGCTGGGGACCCAATGTGCATGTGAGTCCTCCCAAATCATTTTCCCACTACTCTTTCCTTGTAGGTGGGAAGCATGGTTTCCTCCTGTTGAAAACTCACCACCCCCTGGCAACTCATTACCTTGTCTCTATTCATACAAACCATTTGTATGCAGAACAAAGAAAGGACTATGGCTTGGTTACCAACGAAAGCCTCCCACTGAAATTCACTCTTCCACTTTCTTCCTCTCTCTCTGTGGGTTTCCACCTTCCCTACAGAGATTAACAGTCCAGCCGAGAGACTCCCAACAAACCCTACTGTGAACTATGAATAGATCTATGAAGAAAGCAGAGAAGTACAGGAAAGGGAAAAGAGAGTGGTTCTGCAGAAACCACCACCACAAAAAGAAAAGACAAGGAGAAAGAGGAGAATAAGAATTTATTGAGAACGGGTGGCGCCTGTGGCTCAAGGAGTAGGGCGCCCCATATGCCGGAGGTGGCAGGTTCAAACCTAGCCCCAGCCAAGAAAAAAAAAAAAGAATTTATTGAGAACTTAATACCTGCTAATCACTGTCCATATATGATAAGAGATTACACTCTTTCCACAGTCGACAAGACAGATATGAATGTTATTCTCATTTTACAAACGAGACATGCAATAGAGATGTAGGAGAAACTTAAAGTTGTGACTTGGTTCAGTCACATGGATGAAAGTGGTAGCTGGGATTTGACTTGATTGCCCTATTTTAAAACACCTGCTCTACCTGATTCATCCCTTTATTTTCCCCCAAAACAAGAAGCCACAGAGGCCCCTGAGAGCCTGATTGCTGCCCATGTTTGGCATTCTACTCATTTTTCTCCATCATGCGGCTGCCTCCACTCTCCTCTGCAGAACTCCTATCTTGCCTTTGTGTAGCACACACCAGTGTGACTTGTCCCCTCAGAGCTAATAGCCCCATTTTGAATCTGGGGAAACTGTAGCTCAGAGAGTTTAACCAGTGCTCAGTGGGTTAGCGATCAGATGACGACTAGAACTCTGCTCCCTGAATTCCTAATCCAGTGCTATGCTCTCTGGACGCCTGGTCCTCATCCTGGAAGGGAGGATAACAAAAAAGGACAAGAAACTCGGGGGACATTCAGATGTCCTGGACTGAGGGAGAAGGAGTGTGAGGTTGGCAGGGTCACTCTCAAGTTACAGCAGGGCCTGTGTGCATGAAAAACAAGCCCAAGTTGGTGGCGCCTGTGCTCAGTGGGTAGGGAGCTGGCCCCATATTCCGAGGGTGGCAGGTTCAAACCCGGTCCCCGTTAAACTGCAGCCAAACTGCAACAACAACAAAAAAAGCCTGGCATTGTGGCAGGCACCTGTAGTCCCAGCTACTCGGAAGGCTGAGGCAAGAAAATAGCTTAACCCAGAAGTTGGAGGTTGCTGTGAGCTGTGTGATGCCATAGCACTCTACCAAGGGCAATAAAGTGAGACTCTGTCTCTACAAAAAAAAAAAAAAAAAGCCTGAGCTTCACGGCCTGCCTTGAAAAAGCAGGCAACGCACACTGCAGCAAGTGCTAACCTAGCTGTATACTGTACCCAGAAAATGTCAGACAATCTAGGATTGTTCACTTGTGGTTCTTCAAGGCTGCTTTCTCCCTGTATAGTCTGAAGGATTGCTTTTATTTTCCATTGAATATTTTTAGACGGTGATTGACCACAGGTAACTGAAACCACAAATATGGGGGAGACCATGCTGTAATTAAAACTCATATTCAGAATTCTGGGAAGATGGCTAACTGGTAGCAACCCTTAACAAAGGCTCCTGAGCAGAGGAAGAAAAACTGGATGGAATTGTACTCTATGAAGCCAAAAGTGGGGAGCTGAGCCAAGAAAGAAGTTCGGCAAGCTGTAACTCCAAGGAAGAGCATTCAAGGAAACAAATTTCAGGTACAAAGCCTATCAACTAGAGGACAGGAAACCCCTTCCCCAAGCAGGAGGCCTGCTGCAGGCTATCTGCAAACAAACAGAGAAAAAAAGACTTCTCATTTTACCTCACTGGAGAGAGCCACTAAACTTTAGGTCTCTTTCTCCAGAGAGGTCCCACTTATGAACATAGACACCACCCTGCCAGGCATAAAATTGAACATATATTTTCCTCCACAAGTCCAAACTCCCAGTCCACCCTTCCCCCTCACATGGCGGTCTGAAGTGCTGCCCCCTGCAGAGCAGTTTTTGGTTTTGTCCTGAGAGATCTGGGCATAGTATGGACCGCCACTCATCAGGATGGAATCTGTGACTAATGGGGAAGAGAGAGGGTGTGGGAAGAAAGAGACACTCAGTGGGAGGAGGAGCAGTCCCCTGGTTATGACTATGCTGGCGAGTGGTGGTGTTGACCCTCAGTTTGGGCTGTGTCTGGTGGGTCAGGGTGCAGAACCTCCAGCTCTGACAGCACCCACAGCAGGAGAGTGGTTGCCCCATGTGGACTGACTTCAGTAGACAGGGCTGGTCCCTAGCCTCTGCTGGGCCTGTGAGCAGAGGCTTGCTAGGTATGGACTGAGACTTGAGAACAAGGGCATGGTCCCCTGATTCCAACAGAACCAAGACCTGAGGGCCAGGGCAGTCCCCTGTCTCCAGTGGGGCTGATGAGCAGAGGCTTACCAGGTGAGGACTGAGACCTGCAGGCAGGGTGTGGTGCCCTGACTCTAACAGAGCCAGAGAACAGAAGCTTGCCAGGCAGTGGACTGAGACTGGCAAGCGGGGTGTGGTCCCCTGACTCCAATTGGTCTGGCAGGCAGAGGCTAGCTGGGTGTGGACTGAGGCTGGTGGGCCGGGGCATGGCCCCTGGCTCCAACTGGGCCTGTGAGCAGAGAAGTGGACAATAGGGTGAACTGAGTCTGGTCAGCAGGAGTGTGGATCCCTTGCTCCAATTGTTCTGTTGGAGACCTTTGAACCCCTCTCTGTTGAGCAGGGTTTGCACTGCCTGAGACAATTTAATTGGAACCCATGTCTGGGGCTGTACACTCAGGGATTATCTGAGGCTGACCTTTGAAGTTCTGTAGTGAAAAAAGAACTGAAGGGTGGTGGCTGGACACCGCAGCTGTTTTTATTTCTTCACAGTCGAGATTTAAACCTAATACTGTGGCTTCTCAGGATAGGGAATCTCTTGGTGCGCTATCTCACCAAGTAGGATCTCAGAGTCTCTGGCTAAAACTCTGAAAGGGGTCTTTGTAAGGTTGTAGGAGATAAGCCACAATTACAAAGCCTAGTGCTTTGGTAAGGTGCTATCTCTACTACCTGGGAATCCCAATTCAATTTCACCAGTTTTAATAACCAAAGAGTGGAAAATAAACATGGTGTGGACCCAACAGAAGAACTCTGGTAACATGAAAAACCAAAGTAGATCACACACACCCCAAGAAATGACAAAGGAGATACAACTGAAGATGCCATGCATAGACAAATGGCAGCAATGTAAGAAGTTGAATTCAGAATATGGATTGCAAATAAGATAAATAAAATGGAATAAAAGATAGAAATTGAATTCCAAAGAGTAGTTCTAAAATTTTCTCAAGAAATTAATGAATTCAAAGCCCAAGTCACCAAACTTATGGACATAATGAGAAAAGAGATAGCAGAGCTCAAGGAAATGAAAAAGTTACTTGAGAACTCCAAAATACAGTAGAATCCCTCAGTAATAGAGTTGGTCAGGCAGAAGAAAGGATCTCTGAAACCGAAGACAAACACTCAAAGAGACAGACAAATGGAGAGCAAAAAACTGATCATTCCCTGAAATAATGGTCTCCAGGCGGATCACTCCAAAATATCAAATATTCATCTTACAGGAATTCCCAAAGGAGAAGAGGATGGCCCTAAAGGTACAGATGTTCTACTCCAAGAGATTTTAGAGGAGAATTTCCCAAGCGTTGCAAGAGATACAGAACTTCAGTTAGCACACAGTTTCAGAACCCCAGCAAGACTCAATCCAAATAAAGCATCTCTTAGACACATTGTGATTAACTCTGCCAAAGTTAAGGCAAAGGAGAAAATTCTGCAAGCAGCCAGATGTAAGAAAAGCATCACTTACAAAGGGAGAAGTATCAGAATGACTGCAGATCTCTCATCCAAAACGTTTCAAGCCAGAAGAAGATGTTCATCGACCTTCAGTCTCCTAAAACAAAACAACTTCCAGCCCAGGATCCTGTATCCAGCTAAACTGAGTTTCATTTGTGATAGAGAAATCAAATATTTTAATGACATAGACATGTTGAAGAAATTTGCCATGACTAAACCAGCTCTCCAGGATATTCTCAGACCCATCCTCCATAATGACCAGCACAATGTAAACTCACCCAAAAAATTTTGAACAAAAACCAACTTCCACAGTGGTGAAAGGATTAAAAATGTCCACTGGACATCCAAAAATCATGATACCGAAAACATAACCAGGCTTATCAATTCTCTCAATTAATGTGAATGGTTTAAACTGTCCTCTAAAGAGGCACAGGCTGGCTGACTGATAAACTCAGACCAGATATCTGTTGTATATAAGAATCTCACCTTACCTTAAAGGATAAAAATAGACTCAGGGTGAAGAGATGGAGTTGTATAATATAGGCAAATGGAAACCAGAAAAAAGCAGGGGTTGCAATTTTAGTAGCAGATACAATTGGCTTTAAACCAACAAAGATAAGAAAGATAAGGAACATGAAGAGATTTTGATAATTGACATTTATGCACCCTACCAGAATGCTCCTCAATTCATAAAGCAGACCCTAATGGATAGGAACAACTTGACATCTTCCTGCACTATAATAGTTGGTGATTTTAACACCCTTTTGACAGTTGTGGATAGATCCTCCAAGAAGAAACTAAACAAAGAAATATTAGACTTGGCTCAGCACCTGTGGCTCAAGCAGCTAAGGCACCAGTCACATACACCTGAACTGGTAGGTTCGAATCCAGCCCAGGCCCGCCAAACAACAATGACGCTGCAACAAAAAAATATCCGGGTGCCTGTAGTCCCAGCTACTTGGGAGGCAGAGGCAGGAGAATTACTAGAGCCCAGGAGTTGGAGGTTGCTGTGAGCTGTGATGCCACGGCACTTTACCCAGGGCAACAGCTTGAGGCTCTGTCTCAAAAAATAAAAAAAAAAGAAAGAAAGAAAAGAAATATTAGACTTAAACCTGACCCTAGAACAAATGGACTTTACAGACCTCTATAGAACTTCACCCTAATAAAACTGAATATACATTCTTCTCATCAGCCCCCGGTCATCCTCCAAAATAGATCATATCCTAGGACACAAGTCTAACCTCAGCAAATTTAAAAGTATACAATTTATTCCTTGTATCTTCTCGGACCACCATGGAATAAAAGTTGAACTCAACAGCAACAGGAATCTTTATACTCAAACCCTCCTGGAAACTAAATAATCTTAGGGTGAATGATAGCTGTGTCAAAGATGAGATTAAGAAGGAAATTACCAAATTTTTGGAACAAAATGATAATGAAAACACAAATTATCAAAACCTGCGGGATACTGTAAAAGCAGTCCTAAGAGGGAAATTTATAGCACTGGAAGCCTTCATTAAGAAAACAGAAAGACTTTACCTAACAATTGCAATCAGTGTAACCTGGTTTATTGTACCCTCAATGAATCCCCAACAATAAAAAAAATAAAATAAAATAAAATAAAAAAGAAAACAGAGAAGAGGCCAACAGCTTAATGGATCATATCAAGCAACTGGAAAAGGAAGAACATTCCAACCCCAAACCCAGCAGAAAAAAAGAAATAACCAAAATTAGGGCAGAATTAAATGAAATTGAAAACAAAAGAATCATTCAGAAGATTAATAAAAAGTTTTTTTTTAAAAGATTAACAAAATTGATAAACCTAACCAGAAATAGAAAAGTAAGATCTCTAATATCATTTATCAGAAATGATAAAAGAGAAATAACAGACACTTCAGAAATTCAAAAAATCCTCAATGATTACTACAAAAATCTCTATTCCCAGAAATATGAAAATCTGAATGAAATAGACCAATACCTGGAAGCACGCCACCTTCCTAGACTCAACCAGAAAGAATTAGAAATCTTGAGGGGCGGCACCTGTGGCTCAAGGAGTAGGGCGCCAGTCCCATATACCAGAGGTGGCAGGTTCAAACCCAGCCCCAGCCAAAAAAACTACAAAAAAAAAAAAGAAGAATTAGAAATCTTGAATAGACCTATATCAATCACTGAAATAGCATCAACAATACGAAATCTCCCAAAAAAGAAAAGTCCAGGACCAGATGGCTTTACATCCGAATTCTATCAAATCTTTCAAGAGGAACTTGTATCTATATTATACAATGTTTTCCAAAGCATAGAAAAAGAAGGAATACTTCCTAACACATTCTATGAAGAAAATACAACCCTGATCCCCAAACCAGGAAAGGATCCAACAAAGAAAGAAAATTATAGACCAATATCATTAATGTATATCAGTGCAAAAATATTCAATAAGATCCTAGCAAACAGAATTCAACAACACATCAAAAAAATTATACACCATGATCAAGTTGGTTTTATTCCTGGGTTACAGGGTTGGTTCAATATATGCAAATCTATAAATGTAACATATCACATCAATAAAATAAAAAACAAAGACCATCTGATTCTCTCAATTGATGTGGAAAAAGCCTTTGATAATATCCAGCATCCTTTCATGATCAGAACACTTAAGAAAATAGGCATAGAAGGGACATTTCTTAAACTGATAGAGGCCATCTACAGCAAACCCACAGCCAATATCATATTGAATGGTGTAAAATTGAAAACATTTCCACTCAGATCAGGAAAAAGGCAAGGATGCCCACTGTCTCCACTGCTATTCAACATAGTAATGGAAATCTTAGCCATCGCAATCAGGCAAGAGAAGGTGATCAAGGGTATCCAAATAGGGTCAGAAGAGATCAAACTCTCATTCTTTGCTGGTGATATGATCCTTTACCCGGAAAATCCCAGGGTCTCAACTTTAAAACTGTTAAAAGTAATCAAGGAATACAGCAGCTTCTCAGGATACAAAATCAATACTTACAAGTCAGTAGCTTTTATATATGCCAACAATAGTCAAGCTGAAAAAACAGTCAAGGACTCTATTCCTTTTACAATAGTGCCAAAGAAGAAGAACTGGGAATTTACCTAACAAAGGATGTGAAAGATCTCTATAAAGAGAACTTTGAAACACTGAGAAAAGAAATAGCTGAAGATGTTAACAAGTGGAAAAACATACCATGCTCATGGCTGGAAAGAATCAACGTTGTTAAAATGTCCATACTACCCAAAGCAATCTACAGATTTAATGCAATCCCTATTAAAGCACCATTGTCATACTTTAAAGAACTTGAAAAACTAGTACTTCATTTTATATGGAATCAGAAAAAACCTTGAATAGCAAATACATCACTCAGAAATAAGAACAAATCAGGAGGTATCACGTTACCAGACTTCAAGCTATACTGTAAATCTATAGTGATTAAAACAGCATGGTACTGGCACAAAAACAGAGAGATAGATGTATGGAACAGAGTAGAGAACCAAGAGATGAACCCAGCTACTTATCATCATTTGATCTTCAACAAGCCTATCAAAAATATTCAGTGGGGGAAAGACTCCCTATTTAACAAATGGTGCTGGGTGAACTAGCTGGAGACCTGTAGAAGACTGAAACTGGACCACCACCTTTCACCTTTAACAAAAATTGATTCTCGCTGGATAAAATCGCTGGATTTAAACTTAAGACATAAAACTATAAAAATAATAGAAGAGAGTGTGGGAAAAACGCTTAAAGAAATTGGCCTGGGAGAATATTTTATGAGGAGGACCCCCCAGGCAATTGAAGCAACACCAAAAATACATTACTGGGATCTGATCAAACTAAAAAGCTCTTGCACAGCCAAGAGCACAGTAAGTAAAGCAAACAGACAACCTTCAGAATGGGAGAAGATTTTTGCAGGTTATGCTTCTGACAAAGGTCTGATAATTAGAATCTACAGAGAACTCAAACTAATCAATAAGAACAGAACAAATAACCCCATTTCTAGGTGGGCAAGAGACTTGAACAGAAATTTCTCTGATGAAGACAGGCACATGGCCTACAAACACATGAAAAAATGCCCATCATCCTTAATCATCAGAGAAATGCAAATCAAAACCACTTTGAGATATCATCTAACTCCAGTAAGATTAGCCCACAGTACAAAATCCCAAAACTACAGATATTGGCATGGATGTAGAGAGAAGGGAATGCTTCTACACTCCTGGTGGGAATGCAAGCTAATACAACTTTTTGGAAAGAAGTTTGGAGAACACTCAAGGAACTAAAAGTTGACTTACCATTTGATCCTGCAATTCCTCCACTAAGTATATACCCAGATGATCAAAAATTATTTTACAACAGGGTGGCGCCTGTGGCTCAGTGAGTGGGGCGCCGGCCCCATATGCCGAGGGTGGCGGGTTCAAACCCAGCCCCGGCCAAACTGCAACAAAAAAATAGCCGGGTTCTGTGGCGGGCGCCTGTAGTCCCAGCTACTCGGGAGGCTGAGGCAAGAGAATCGCTTGGGCCCAGGAGCTGGAGGTTGCTGTGAGCTGTGTGATGCCACGGCACTCTACCAAGGGCCATAAAGTGAGACTCTGTCTCTATAAACAAAAAAAAAAAAAAATTATTTTACAACAAAGACATCTACACCATAATGTTTACTGAAGCCCAATTCATAATAGCCAAGACATGGAAACAGCCCAAGTGCCCATCAACCCATGAATGGATTAACAAATTGTGGTGTAGGGCGGCGCCTGTGGCTCAGTCGGTAGGACGCCGGCCCCATATACCGAGGGTGGCTGGTTCAAACCCGGCCCCGGCCAAACTGTAACCAAAAAATAGCCGGGCGTTGTGGCGGGCGCCTGTAGTCCCAGCTACTCGGGAGGCTGAGGCAAGAGAATCGCTTAAGCCCAGGAGTTGGAGGTTGCTGTGAGCTGTGTGAGGCCACGGCACTCTTCCCTGGGCCATAAAGTGAGACTCTGTCTCTACAAAAAAAAAAAAAACAACAAATTGTGGTGTATGCACACCATGGAATACTATGCAGCCATAACAAAGATAGAGGCTTCACATCTTTTATATTTACCTGGATGGAGCTGGAACATATTCTTCTTAGTAAAGTATCTCAAGAATGGGGAAAAAAGTATCCAATGTACTCAATACTACTATGAAATCAATATATAATCACTTATACATTCATATGAATGACAAAACATAACTATAGTCCAGAAAGTAGAAGGGAAGAGGAGAGAGAGGGGACAGGAGGGGGAATAGGGGAGGAAGGAGGGTGGATGGGGGGACCTCACCTAATGTGCATGATGCAATGGTACATTTCAAAACTATTAAGAAATGAGTATAATTGTGATGGATGTGTTACTTAGTTCAATGTAAGCATTTCACATTGTATATCGAAGCAGTACCCTGAACCCCATAAATTCATCAATGTACAAAGTTATGATTTAATAAAAAATAATAAAAGTCGTTTGTGAAAGTGGTACCCACTTTCAGTGCATCACCACTTGATGTTCCATTTTATCAGTGCTGCCATTCCCAGTTTAAATTCGTTCTCTGCTCAGTCACTGGTTTTGCTAATGTATAAACAGAAAAGAAGCAACAAAACTTGTCTAGTCAAGATACAACGCATTTCTAGTAGGATTTTGCCAAAGTTAATCTACTTAAAGGTGTGGTCCTCAGAGAATGATTT
This sequence comes from Nycticebus coucang, assembly GCF_027406575.1. Lineage (NCBI taxonomy): Eukaryota > Metazoa > Chordata > Mammalia > Primates > Lorisidae > Nycticebus > Nycticebus coucang. The sequence goes on along the minus strand of NC_069791.1, from coordinate 67,072,261 downwards.
CATCTCAAAGAAGGGAATGGTCCTACAATTCCTAACAAAAATGCATCATCACCCCTTATAAATGGCTTCTCTAAAATGGATTTTTAAAGTTTCTGAAGATGAGCTTTATTAGGGCCAATAATTTCTAAACTATTAAAGAGTAATCAATGAAACACACGCGCACACACACATACACACACACACATATCTCATATTCAGACTATGCCAGGTGGCTCACACCTGTAGCCCTACCACTCTGGGAGGCTGCGGCAGGTGGATTGCTTAAGTGGGGAGTTCAAAACCAGCCTGAGCAAAAGTGAGACCCCATCTCTGCTAAAAATAGAAAAACTGAGGCAGGAGGATCACTTAAGCCTAGGAGTTCAAGGTTGCCGTGAGCTATGATGATGCCATGGCACTCTACCCAGGGTGACAGAGTGAGACTCTGTCTCAAAAAAAATTTTTTTTTTAATTCATATTCATCCACTCATCACCATCATCATCACATTCTCACCTCTATCCCCATTTCATCCCCTCACCTATGTTTCCATCCTTAAAGAACTGAAAAATTGCTTTGAGATAAAATTTATATTTTGTGTGAATGCGCCGAATGTAAGTGTACTGTTTGATGGGTTTTGTCTAATACATATACCAATTTAACTAAAACCAAATTAGTATGTATTAATAGAACATCTATCATCTCAGAAAATGAGCAGGTCTCTCTGCTCACCAGTGAGTCTGGGCAAGCCATCTATCCATCATGTCATCAGACCCCTATGAAATGGCAGCCAGCAGCCAGTTCCCTAAGGTCACAAGTAACCACACCATCCATTTTGCTGGCTGTCACCAGGAGGCTACCTAGGTCAAACAGCAAGAAGACTTTTTCACTTCTTCTAAAACTTTCCATCTACCCTGTTTCCCCCAAAATAAGACAGTGTCTTATTTTAAGGTGTGCTCCCAAAGATGCGCTAGGTCTTATTTTCAGGGGACGTCTTATCTTTCCTGTAAGTAGGTCTTATTTTTGGAGGATGTCTTATTTTCAGGGAAACAGGGTAGCTTATTTTTCCTCCTCTCTCAGCATATGAGACCTAAAGCTCAATTTTTCTGCAGCTAAAATCAGTGACAAAGCAGGCCCTGCTAGAGAGGGTGAAGATGCCTAATTACCTTAGCAACAGAACATGCTGTGCATTTGAATCATATAATCTCATCCCCATAGCAACAAAGAATCACAGATCACAGTCCTCTGGAGCTGAGGGGTGACAGTGCTCACTTAGTCCAATCTCTTAGAACAGAAACAAACAAACAAAACAAACAAACAAACAAAAAGTAATTTCCTGCTCAGATAGCTTTCATAGCCTTGTACATATTTTTTGTTTGGAAATACAATGGAACGTTGATACAAATAGGATAAGCAAAGAGTATCCATTTTGCCTGCTGATTCTTCAGCTGATTTAAATTTGAGCCTTTATCCTGTATTATTAGGAACAAAGGAGAATTTTTTGATTGATGGAGGAAGAGCAAGTCTGCCAGCAATGAATGTAGATATGTTGATTAATTTAGAGACCACAGAGCTGTGGCATGAATTTCTCACCCATTTATTAAATGTGTCTTCATGAGTGAAATTGCATTATCCTCTGCCTTTGAGGTTGGGATGCAAAGAATGACCTACTCTTTTATCAGCTGGAGATAGTAATAGGAAAATATCTTCTCTACAGTCAAAAGATCAACTCCTTGCCTCAAGTCAACTCTCCAGGGCAGAGGGTAACTATGAAATGTTAACATGGGATCTGGAGAGGTTTAATACCCCTCCCTGCTTTCTCGCTCTAATTCAAAACCAAGAACTTTAGAGCAGGGTAAAATCTCAATAGCTCCCTAGGAGCATGCTACAAGCTGAGATTCCCAGAGCAGAGAGCACCTGAGGTTGGCAACTGAAGGATGAACGGATCCTCTTCAGGCAGGCAAATGCCATGGGGGCAGGGAAGGGTTTATCTTAGTTCTGCTGCAGTTCCAGTGTCTAGTACAATTTCTAGCATGTATGGATTATTGAAAAAAAAACAACAACTATGTTTCAGTGTAGCAGGAGCAGAGTGTGACAGGTAGATTTAAATATCCCCACTTCCATCAAAAACTGAACAAAGGATAATGGTGGGAAAATCCACCAACTATACTTCATCAAATCCCCACAGACCTCCAAATTCACACACAAGTGGACAAACTGCCCCAAAACAGACAGGTAGGACATTTGGTTTCCAGTTTGGCAAATAAGGACCTTAAAATCACCACTCTGTGTTAACAAGTAAAAAGCTCAGCAAGCTGGAAAATGAACAACTCTTCTTAGATGCATCAGAGAAGTGAGTCACAGGGAAAACTGCTGGCCCCCAAATTGGAGAGACAGACAGAATACAGAGAATCACAACTTACCTGAGTAGAAACCCATAAGCAGAGACCTTTGTGAGAACTGGAGATAGGAAAACCTGAGCTGTCATGAACCAATAGCTGTACCTCCACATGGACAAGCTCAAGAGATAAAAACCCCAAGGAGACCCAGGAGCTCGACCAGGTTCTCACAGGGAATATTAGAGAAAAATCCCCTCAAGTCTACATCCGGGGTGGGGGCAGAGGGAAAAGGTAACAAGCCAGAACATTCTGTTCTTAACAAGTTCTTCCCTCAACAGAAACTAGTTAATCAGAGCCTGCCCCACCTGGAGAAAGAGAACTACCGACTCCAGCGGGTTCTAGCCTTCTACCTGAGGGTGGGCTGTCCTGCCTCACCTAAGAGGGTGAGGGTAAGGGGATGAGGAGCACTTGTTAAGTTCACAGTCTGGAAGAGCAGGCTCACTAAAAAGTTAAGACCTACTCATAGGACTATAGACCACTTCCCCTTCCCCATACCTTACCACCACATTACTTCAGGCCTATTTATAGCAGTGTATCATGTCCAGCTAGCACGAAAGTATTACAATGCACATTAAAAGGCAAAAGCATAATTTTATACATATATATGCACACACATACATATACTTATGCAGGGCTATATATAAGTGAAATGAATGGCAGCAACAAAACAAGGGATGAGAGGAAGGAACTGAGATTGTTTTGTTATTATAAATTACTCACAATACCTGTGAATTTATAGTATTATTGAAAGTGGACTTGGATTAGTTGTAAATGTAGGTTGCCAACTCTAGGACAACCATTAAAAACAGTAAAAAAGGGCGGCGCCTGTGGCTCAGTGAGTAGGGTGCTGGCCCCATATGCCAAGGGTGGCGGGTTCAAACCCAGCCCCAGCCAAACTGCAACAACAAAAAAAATAGTCGGGCGTTGTGGCAGGAGCCTGTAGTCCCAGCTGCTCGGGAGGCTGAGGCAAGAGAATCACATAAGCCCAAGAGCTGGAGGTTGCTGTGAGCCATGTGACACCACGGCACTCTACCAAGGGCAGTAAAGTGAGACTCTGTCTCCACAAAAAAAAAAAAAAAAAGTAAAAAAGAAGCATAGTTGATATTCTAAGAAAGGAGAGAATCATATAAAATACCCAAATAAAACCACAAAAGTCAAAAATAAGAACAAATTATAAGGGCAACAAATAGAAAACAGTAACAAATACAGTAGATATAATCCAAACTATACCAATTATTGCTGTGAACATCAATGGTCTAAATACATCAATTAAAAGACAGAAATTGTCAAAATGAATGAAAAAATAAGCTCCAATCATATATTGACTTCAAACCCACTTGAAATTTAAAGACATAGTTAATTTAAAAATTAAAGAGATGATGAAAGATATACAGCTCAATGCCCGTAGCTCAGTGGTTAGGTCACCAGCCACATGCACCAGGGATAGTGGGTTCGAACCTGGCCCAGGCCTGCTAAACAACAATAACAACAATAGAAAAAGTGAGGCAAGAGGATCGCTTGAGCCCAAGAGTTGGAGGTTGCCATGAGCTATGATGTCACAGGGCAACAGCTTGAGACTTGTCTCAAAAAAAAAAAAGAAAGAAAAAGAAAGATGGGTGGCGCCTGTGGCTCAGTCGGTAAGGCGCCGGCCCCATATACCGGAGGGTGGCGGGTTCAAACCCGGCCCCAGCCAAACTGCAACCAAAAAATAGCCAGGCGCTGTGGCGGGCACCTGTAGTCCCAGCTACTCGGGAGGCTGAGGCAAGAGAATCGCTTAAGCCCAGGAGTTGGAGGTTGCTGTGAGCTGTGTGAGGCCACGGCACTCTACTGAGGGCCATAAAGTGAGACTCTGTCTCTACAAAAAAAAAAAAAAAAGAAAAAGAAAGATATACTATGTTAATACTAATCAGAGCAGACTTCAGAGCAAGGGAAGTTATCAGGGATTAGGAAGAGCATAAAATAATCATAAAGGGGTCAATTCTTAAAGAACACATTTAATATAAGCACACCTAAGAACAGCATCAAAATATGTGAGGCAAAAAAGGATAGAACTGCATAGAGAAATAAAGTACAACAATACTTCAGGACTTACAAAAAAACTACAGAAATCAAGACAGTGTGATACTGTTGAAAGAACAGATAAATCGATCAATGGAACAAAATAGAGATCCCAGAAACAGATGCACATATGGACAGTCCACTGATCTTTGACAAAGGAGCAAAGGCAAGACGATGGGGCAGAGATGTTAATAGCCTTGTTAACAAATGATGCTAGAACAATTGGACATCTATGGGGGGGGGGAATAAGTCTAGACACAGACTTTATACCTTTTACAAAATTAATTTGGAGGATTTAAATGGATCTTAAATGTAAATGTAAAACTCAAAACTATACAATTCTTAGATAATACAGAAGAACATCTAGATGCCCTTAGGTGTGGCAATGCTCTTTAGATACAACACTAAAAGGAGGATCGACCCATGCAAGAAAGAAACAATAAGCTAGACTTCATTTTAAAAAATTATTTTTTGAGTCAGGGTCTCACTCTGTTACCCTAGGGTTGAGTGCTGTGGCCTCATAGCTCATAGCAACCTCAAACTCTTGGGCTCAAGTGATCCTCTTGCCTCAGCCTCCCAGTAGCTGGGACTTAAGGCACCCACGACAGCACCCAGCTAGTTTTTCTATTTTTAGTAGAGACAAGGTCTCACTCTTGTTCAGGCTGGCCTTGAAGTCATGAGCTCAAGCAATCCACCTGCCTTAGCCTCCCAAAGTACTAGGATAACAGGCGTGAGCCACCGTGCCTGGCCTGGACTTCATTAAAATGAAAAAAAATTTTTTTGTTCTGTGAAAGACACTGTCAAGAGAATGAAAAGACAAGCCACAGACTGGGAGAAAGTATTTGCAAAAGATATAACTGATAAAGGTCTGTTATCCCAAATATTCAAAGAACTGTTACAATGATAAGAAAACAATCTGATTTAAAAATGGGCAAAAAGATCTTAACAGACACCTCTCCAAAGATACATAGATGGCAAATAAGCATATGAAAAGATGCTCCATATCATATGACATTAGGAAAATGCAAATCAAAACAATAAGTTACCACTTCACACCTATTAGGATGGCAAAAATCCAGAAAACTGATAAACATCAGATGTGGGTTCCACATTTCTGCTGAGATGGAGCAGCAGAAATCCACATTCGTTGCTGGTAGGAATGCAAAATGGTACAGCCACTTTGAAAGACAGTTTGGTGGTTTCTTACAAAATTAAGTATACTATTATCCTATGATCCAGCAACCAATCTCCTTGGTATTTACTCAAATAAACTGAAAGCTTACATTTATGCAAAAACCTATACGATATTTATAGCAGCTTTATTCATAATTGCCAAAACTTGTAAGCAACCAAGATGTCCTTTAGTAGGTGAGTGGATAAATCCAGACAATGGAATACTTTTCAGCACTCAAAAGAAATGAGCTCTCAAGCCATTAAAAGACTCAGAAGAACCTCAGACGTGTGTTACTTGGTGAAAGAAGCCAACCTGAAAAGGCTACAGACTGTATAATTCCAACTATGTCACATTCTGAAAAAAGCAAGACTACGGAGACAGTAAAAATATCAGCAGTTGCCAGAGGTTGGGGGAGGGAGGGATGAAGAGGCAGAGCACGGAGAAATTTTAGGGCAGTGAAACTGCTCTATAAGATACTGTAATGGTGGGTACCCTTCATTATGCATCCATCCAAACCCATAAAATGTACAACAGAAGAGTGGACCCTAATGCAAACTATGGACTTTGGGTGATAATGGTGTCAATGTAGGCTCACTAATTGTAGCACTTTGATGGGAGATGTTGATAATGGGGGAGGCTATTAGTGCGAGTGGGGAATATATGGGAACTCTCTGTACCTTTTGCTCAATTTTACTAAGAATCTAAAACTGATCCAAAAAATACAGTGTATTAAAAAAAAAAAAAAGACACATAATAAACATTGGAAAGAAAAGGGGACAGGGGACATGCATCTCTCACAGAAATTTCCTGAAGAATACCTCCACCCTTGAGCAGCAGCTGCTGTGGATGGGCCTCCAGGACAGGCCAAGGGTGGGGGGGGGGGTCTTGCTCCTCCAGATGTGGGGAGTGCTACCTGGCACGTCTGAACATGAGTGGTTCCAAGGAAGGGGCTAAAGAATCTTAATTTTTTATGTTTTTATTTTTAGTTTTTAGATACAAGATCTTGCTCTGTCACTCAGGCTGGAGTGCCGCGGTCCCATATTAGCTCATTGCAGTCTCAAACTCCTGGGCTCAAGCATCCTCCCCACCTCAGCCTCCTGAGTAGCTGAGACTACAGATGTGTGCCTCCACATCTGACTAAGTTTTTAATTTTGTAGACAGAGGGTGCCACCATGTTGCCCAGGCTGATCTCAAACTCCTGGCCTCAAGTGATCCTCCTACTTTGGCCATCTGTGCAGCTGGGATTACAGGTACACACCACCAGGCTTGGCTAGAATTTTAATTTTCCTAAAAAGCTTATAAATCTTAGAAAATATTTCCTTCTAGAAGAAGAAAATCTTGCCCTTATAGGGAAATGCTGGGCACAGAATTCACATTAAATAGGGTTGGGTACTGGGGGTAACTGCAAGAGAAAGGTGTGATGGGGGTGGGAGAGAGGAGGAAAGAGCCAGAAGGAACAGATGTTGGGATGCATAAGATAAGACCCTTGACTCTTCAGATACCCTGGAACCCTCTGGCCCATCAACAGTGGTCCCCTTCTCATTCCTGAAAGATAGGGGCCTCTCCTTCACTGAGTCCATGCAAAGTTCTTACCTAAAGTTCAACACTTGCAAGATGACTGTGGCCCTTCCAAAGATCAGTCCTTGCCTTCCCTCACTGCCCTTTGAATACGTCTGACTTGACCAGGGAAATACTGTCCCTACCACCAAAAGAAAGGGATTATTTATCAATAGAGCTGCTGAAGAACATGTCTAGATGTTCAATTTAAGAGTGCCAGACCTGGGAGGAGGGGAGAGGCGCAGAACATAAAATGGATGAGGAGGAGGTTAGTGATATGACGGCACTCTCCCACTGCTGGGATAGATAGAAATGACAGCATTCCATAGTAGCAGATCTTAAGAAGTGGCACTTAGCCATCAGAGGTGAGGTTAGTGTCGTGATCATCACAGGCATCTAACCTTGGCCCAGAGGTATCTGTGGCATTATAGACGGTGGTCTTCCTAATGGATAGACAGATGTACTACCATAAAGATCACATGTGGGTGAGATGAAGGCCAATGTTAGCCACTGCAGTGGAGAAGGGGAATTCACCCAGATCTCATCACACATCTCCAGGCCTCTGAAATATACCGTGGCATTCACAGCAAGCAGCTCATCAAAGGAGACCCAGGTCCTTTCAAAGTAGGACCCTGAAATTCCACAGCAAGCATTATCTCTGGTCACGATTCTCCCAACTCATCTCCAAAGGGACCCACTACTCTCTGCCAGGGTAACTGTACTGTAGAAAAGAGAATTACCTAGATCTGTTGAAGGCTACGGGATCAGGCTCTGAACTGACACTGACACCAGATGTAATGAAGAATCTGACTCCCTTTTTGATGTTTAACTGCTCATAACATTGTGATACAATACAAAATATATATCTGTTCTCTGCCTCTGGTTCCCAAGACAGAGCTTCTAAAAGTCTTATAGCTGGAGGCTCTGGAAGAATCTCTCCTTCTAATACTGTATTTGGTCTTTGTCTCTGTGTCCCAACATGGCGCTCCTAAGACCTTTGTAATTTCCTAAGTGATCGATACATCTCTTGTTCTAATAAGGGAACTCTCAGTGGGCTCCTGGATAGCCTTAGGACGTGGGGGCTTGTTGTAAGGAAACCAACTATGTGATTAGAATGCTGGAAATTTCACCCAGGAAAGGCTGAAGGTTGAGTTGATCACTAATGGCCAATGATTTAATCAATCATGCCTATATAATAGAGCTACCATAAAATCCCAAAAGGACAGGGCTCAGAGAGCTTCAGGATTGCTAAACACGTTGAGGTACCTAGAAGGTGGTGTGCCTAGAGGGTAGAGAGGACATGGAAGCTCTCTGCCCCTACCCACATACTTTGCCCTATGTACCTCCTCATCTGGCTGTTCATCTTTACCCTTTATAATTCTCTAAACATAAGTAACTGTTCCTCTTGCTTATGTGAGCTATCCTAGCAAATTAATTGAACCCATGGAGGGGCTCATGGAAACCCTGATTTATAGCAAACCAATCAGAAGCACAGGTGACAACCTAGGCCTTACGATTGGTATCTGAAGTTGGTGGGGGAGGAATCTTACAGGACTGAACCCTTAACCTGTGGCGTTTGACTATAACTCCAAGTAGACAGTGTCATAATTACATTAAATTGGCTCGGTGCCTGTAGCTCAAGCGGCTAGGGTGCCAGAGCTGCCGGGTTCGAATCCAGCCTGGGCCCCCCAAACAACAATGACAACTACAACCCCCCCACCCAAAAAATAGCCGGGCGTTGTGGTGGGCGCCTGTAGTCCCAGCTACTTGGGAGGCTGAGGCAAGAGAATTGCTTAAGCCCAAGAGTTTGAGGTTGTTATGAGCTGTGGTGTTACAGCACTCTACCCAGGGTCACGGCTTGAGGCTCTGTCTCAAAAAAAAAAAGAAAAAATTGGATTGAATTTTAGGATACTGGCTGGTGTCTGTGGGAGAATCGCTTGGAATGGGGATGAAACCCAACACATCTGGTGTCAGAAGTATTGTGCTGAGTGTTGAGTAGGGTGAGAATAGGAAACCACACATCCTTTATTTTTTTTTAATCTTACGTATGGCTGAAAACTTTTAAGTCTCACCCTTCTCTCTTCCCCTTGTGGCTCAGAAAGCCTGGGTGCCCCCTCCTTTTCCAGCAATGGGAGGTTCACAAGCCCCTGTGAGTGGGCAGCGCCTGTGGCTCAGTCGGTAGGGCGCTGGCCCCATATACCGAGGGTGGTGGGTTCAAACCCGCCCCGGCCAAACTGCAACCAAAAAATAGCCGGGCGTTGTGGCGGGCGCCTGTAGTCCCAGCTACTCAGGAGGCTGAGGCAGGAGAATCGCAAAAGCCCAAGAGCTGGAGGTTGCTGTGAGTCCTGTGACATCATGGCACTCTACCGAGGGTGGTAAAGTGAGACTCTGTCTCTACAAAAAAAAAAAATCTGAGGCTGAGGCAAGAGAATAGCTTAAAGCCCAGGAGTTGGAGGTTGCTGTGAGCTGTGTGAGGCCACGGCACTCTACCGAGGGCCATAAAGTGAGACTCTGTCTCTACAAAAAAAAAAAAAAAAAAAAAACAAGCCCCTGTGAGTGCACACAGACCTTCTCCCCAGCCACATCCCACAATGACCATAAAAATCCCAAGCCAAGCTTGGAGCCTGTGGCTCAAGTGGCTAAGGCACCAGCTACATACACCTGAGCTGGCGGGTTCGAATCCAGCCCAGGCCTGCCAAACAACAATAATGGCTGCAACCAAAAAATAGCCAGGTGTTGTGGTGGGCACCTGTAGTCCCAGATACTTGGGAGGCAGAGGCAGGAGAATCGCTTGAGCCCAGGAGTTGGCGGTTGCTATGAGCTGTGATGCCACAGCACTCTACCCAGGGCACCAGGTTGAGGCTCTATCTCAAAAAAAAAAAAATCCCAAGCTAGTCTCCTTTCCCTGTTCTCTCAGGGCATTTCCCCAGAAAGCCTCACTGTGTGAGTAAAAATCTCTTCATACCTTCCTGTGTATGTATGTAATGTGTGTATGTAATGTCATCAGTGTTGACATTCAAACCAAATGTCCCACCTACAATATCAGAGGACTTGAAATGCCATTCATGTGGCTCTTGGAGAGAGGGAGAGACTAGATCCATGTGGTTGATAGATTCCTAGCACAAGTCAATCTCTCAGTGGATTCAATGGGTTCAAGGCTGCCCTTGTCTCTGAACATGTAACTGAATATATGAGGTTGGGCAATTAAGTTCTCAAACTCCAAACTCATTGTCCTAGAAAAAAATGTTAGGCACTGGTGTTGGTGCCTACCTTCCCAAGGGGAGTACTTCAAAGGTGACTGCAGTGATGTTCTGCAAGGAGGTATATAGCACTTTTTCTAGGATGTGTTTGTGAACATAATTGTCCAAGCTCGTACCAGCAGCTGGCAATCCTTCATATTGATTTGCTAACCTATGCAGTAAGAGCCATTGTAGTATGAAAAGCCATATCATAAGATCCCATTAAACCACCCCACCCCAGTCAAGATAGTAAATCAAAAACTACACTGAATCCCCAGTAGAATGACAAGGATTACTGCGACCCACTGAGATGCAAAGGATGCAAGATGCTACTGCCCATCACTTCCCTTTTTAATTTACCAGCCTGGTTCCTACACAAACCAGATAGACCATGATACCAGCTGCTCTGCTGAAAGTATATTTTCATTAGAGCAGTTCAACAGCTTTGGTAATTAATGTAAAACTATTAATGAGGCAAACACATTCTTTTCTATCTCCATCAGGAAGTGGGGTCTAAAAAAGCTGCCCATTCTTTGAGCTGGGTAACAATACACCTTCGCCATCTTCCCCAAGGCTCATTAACTCTCCTTCTTTCTGTCTCAACACAGGCTAACGGGTCTTTGGTTGCCTGCCCATAATGCCCAAACATTATGATGGCCCACAATATTGGAAACGTTATCTTAAACAAACCCAGTGAGCAGAAAGTAGCAAGTATTCTGGGTACCCTGGTAACATATGCTGAGAATGAGAGATAAATGCCACAAACACTCAGGGTACTGTCACACTGGGACATCCCCTCCCAAGCAAAGGACAAGTTTGTTGCGTGAAAGTCTCCCAATTGACCGGTGAGGCAGAGAAATGAGTCCTGCAATGAAATAGTCTGAGTAATAAGGAGGTCCACTTACAAACTCTCATGGCAAGTGGCAATCTTTATTTCTTCCATCAAAGCTTAGATAGGCACATAACTTAATCAATAAACACATGACTTAAACCTTGGCCCCAGGCCTTTTACTGCCTGGTACAAATGGGCCAATGAACAAATCAGATTAACTGATAACCATTTTACCAACATTATATCCTTATGGGCTAAGGTTTAACCGGTTTAACTGATAACTACTTTACTAAAGTTATTCTTATGTTAAGTAAGCAAAAACAAAACCAGAAAACAACATTCTGGGGAATTAAGCTGTTTGAATGCTTGACCATCTGGAGGCTGTTAATCATCTTTTTTTTTTTTTTTTAAATTGGAATTTTATTTACATTTTCTTACATTGACTTAGGAATTTGGAATTATTATTTATTTCATAATATTATGGCGATACAAATGTTTTTGGTTTTGGTTACATGAATTGCTTTTTGTTTTTTGGTTTTTTTTATAAGTCAATTATTTATTTATTTATTTATTTATTTATTTTTGCACTTTTTTGGCCAGGTCTGGGTTCAAACCCACCACCTATGGCGTATGGGGCCGGCGCCCTACTCCTTTGAGCCACAGGCACTGCCCGAGGCTGTTAATCATCTTTAGGAAGTAGTCTGAAAAATCCTGAGCCAGGATTTTTTCCTTTCTAACTCACAAAAGACTTTAGACTTGCCTTCACAAAATGGAACCATTTAAAGGTTTACTTATAGGCTTTTCGCCTATACAAGTTCATAAAAATTATACCTCCTACTCTTACGAAAGAGGCTGAGCATTTGATAGGCCTCTTCAGATTTTGGAGACAAGACACATCACACCTGAGAACAGTGCTACAATTTATTTTTTAGGTGACTCAGAAGGATGAGATTTTTGAGTGCTGCCCTGATCAAGAGAGAGCTCTGCAGCAGGTTCTGGTGTGGCCCAGATGGTCCTGCTTCCTCAGCCACATTTTGGCATATATCCCATGGTGCTACCATATATGCATGGAAGATGCCACAGTGCTGGAGATGACAGTGGTATGTGGAGTTTTTGTCAAGCCCTAACAGAAAAGCTGCAGCTGAAATACCTAGAGGTCTAGAACAAGGCCCCATGCTTTGGAACATTCATGATTCAAAATGCAGCTCTGCATGCTACAGGACCTTAGTAGCAAGTAAGCATTTGACCATGGGGCATCCAGTGACAATGTGACTGGAGCTGCCTTCATGAGTTGTGCATTACCAGATCCACCAAATTATAAAGCTGAGTTGGCAAAGCAGCAATCATTATATAATGGAAACGGCATATTCTAGGTAAGGTCTGAATTGGTCCAGAGGGCAAAAACAAGTTAAATAAACAAGGAATACCCACACCACTGCCTTCATTGAAACAATGCCTCTCCAACTTACATCCATAGTCTTTTTTTTGTGGGGGGAGGATTATCTACAACCATCATATGAAGGGGGGAAATACCAAGACTGGCTCACAGATATGTTGGCTAATATATTGGTACCATCTTGAAAAGGACTGAGGGTACACCACTCTGTTGTTTGGGGTTGGTCCTGAAATAGAGTGGAGAAAAGAACTCCTCTAAACAACCAGAATTTTAAGCAGTGCATATGGTGGACAACTTGGTGTAGAAGAAGTGACCCGGGGCGGCACCTGTGGCTCAAGGAGTAGGGCGCCGGTCCCCTATGCCAGAGGTGGCGGGTTCAAACCCAGCCCCGGCCAAAAACCAAAAAAAAAAAAAAAAAAAAAGAAGTGACCCAAGGTAAAGATGTACTTGGACTCTGGGGAAAAGGTAGATAGCTCGTCTGGTCAAGCAGGAGACTGGAAGAAGATTGAAAAGTTAGAAACACAGAGGTCCTGGAATAATAAAGGGGATATATTATTCGTGTGAACAGATCTTTGTATGTCACTAACACCATCAGAGACTCTGAATCACCAGGCAGATAGGAAGGACGACTTGTCAGCAGGTGTTGTCCAGGCTCTATGCTCAGCCACAGCAGTGCTTGTATAATGTGCCCATGAATGGGGCATTCTGTCTCACTCTGTCACCTGGGCTAAAGTCCTGCAGTGTCAGCCTAGCTCATGGCAATGTTGAACTCCTGGGTTTAAGCAATCCTCTTACCTCAGACTCCTGAGTACCTGGGACTACAGGCATCCCATAAAGCCCGACTAACTTTTTATGCTTTTAGTAGACACAGGATCTTGCTCTTGCTCAGGCATGTCTCAAATTCCTGAGCTCAAGCAATTCTCCCGCCTCTGCCTCCCAGAGTGCTGGAATTAACAGGCCTGAGCCCATATCTAGCCTTAAAAAGAAGTATTTAAAACAAATACTTGTACAAAAGTTATCATAGCAGCACTATTTATAACAAAGGGTGTCCATGAGTGGATGAGTGAATAATAAATGTGGTACATATATACAACAGAATATTATTCATCCATAAAAAGGAAGGGAGTACTGACACATGCTACAAAACACATGCACCTCAAAACATTATGCTAAGTGAAAGAAACCAGACACAAAGGTCACATGTTGCATGATTGAGCTGCTATGACACAAAACACCCAAAATAGATAAATCCACAGAGACAAAGGACTGGGAGTTACCAGAGAAGGAGGGAATGGGGATTGACTGCTAAATGATACAGGGTTTTCTCTTGGAGTGATGAAAATGTCTTGGAACTACACAATAGTGATGGATGCATAAGATTGTGAATTTACTAAATGCCACTGAATTGAACACTTTAAAATGGTTAATTTCATGTTATGTGAATTTTACCTCAACTTTTAAAAAATGCTTTGGTCTTCTGGGCACTGTGGCTCATGCCTGTAATCCTAGAACTTTGGGAGGCCAAGGCAGGTGGTAGATTGCTTGAGCTCAAGAGTTTGAGACCAGCCTGGGAAAGAGCAAGACCCTGACTCTACTAAAAATAGAAAAACTAGCTAGGCATTGTAGCAGGTACTTGTAGTTCCAGCTACTTGGGAGGCTGAGGCAAAGAGGATCACTTGAGCCCAAGAATTTGAGGTTGCTGTGAGCTATGATGCCATGGCATTTTACCCAGGGTGACAAAATGAGACTCTGTCTCAAAAAAGAAAAGAAAAAATAATAAATGTTTCAAAATGCATTGGTCTACAAACCAAGGGATAGAAGTAGAATTGGAGCTCCTCTTCCCATTATTCCCAGTAACTTGCTTGGGGAATTATTGAGATTTCCTTTACAGACTAATGCATAGCTTATTTTTAATATTCAACATTTACTCAAAATAATATGCTACCATTTCACACCCGCTAGGATGGCTATAATATGTTCAAATGTGGTAATTTTTTAGATTACTTTTATCATTAATTTCAAATTTTATCACATTAAGGTTGGAGAATATAGAATGATATTGGACTTTGGAAATTTATTAAGGTTTCCTTTACAGACAAATATATTTTTAATGTTCTATATTTATTTAAATATAAATGATTAAGAATTTTTCAAGTCAGTTGACACCAAGTTGGTAGGTTGAAATTGGCGATGGTGGGAGCATATAGTCATAGAAATCATCAAACAATACAAAACGTGGCTTTTGGGGGGGGGGGTTGGGGAGCTGGAGAACAGGTTGTGAAACATCTCCTAACAAACCACTGTGTTCTGGTCTAAGTTGGCCCAGAAAAAGAGGAAGCATGAATTTGTCAGGGGAAGGTCTGATGCTGATTCTCACTGGAGAAGCCCCTGCCAACACATGCCTATCACAGCTGGGAAAAGCCCCCAATACATGTAGCATATGGCTAGTGTGGTTATATTTGTGCCCGGCACGTGCTAGCTCTCATGATATGTCACAATATTCCAAGAAAAGTTTAGAGTGAATATCCAGGCTGGGGATGGGGGCTCACTCCTGTAATGCTAGCACTCTAGGAGGCTGAGGTAGGAGGATTGCTTGAGGTTAGGAGTTTGAGATCAGCCTGAACAAGAACGAGACCCTGTCTCTACTAAAAATAGAAAAAATTAGCCAGGCATTGTGGTGGGCTCCTGTAGTCCCAGCTTTTTGGGAGGCTGAAACAGGAGGCTCACTGAAGCCCAGGAGTTTGAGGCTGCAGTGAGCTGTGATGATACCACTGCATTCCAGAGTGACAGAGGGAGACCTTGTCTTAAAAAAAAAAAAAAGAGTGAACAACCAAGAACCCAATTAAACACAACAGAGGATTGCACCTGTAGGGGAAACTCAAGAAACCTCTAGGAATAAAGACATGAGCAGAGCAGGGAAGAGTTTCTACATATGTCCCAGCCTTGGCCATTACTAGACTTGGTCCATTCCTACATCACAACCCTGCTGTTTACAAAATTAAGGAAATCAGCCATCTGCTATAGCATTGATACTGACCCTGAATCTACTTGGTTTTGATAACTCAGCTCTGAGGCCTCTGGCTCAAATTCTTCATTTGACTCTATAACTGGCATTTCCTCCATTTTCTTATGGGTTTCATGAAGCATCTCTGATAATCTCCCACTCTGGCCTTGGAGGAGAATACCCTCTTGGGCTGGCATTGCAGCCGAGCCATCCAGGCTTACCAAGAAAGGTAGGGGACGGTGCTGCTGAAGGAGAGACATTCAGTTGTTCGATGATGAATTCTTAGTTCCTTCTTGATAGCATTTTCAAAAGTTCAAATGACCACCACCTTCAGTTTCCTGGGGCACCAGGTTACACTAGGAGATGGGCAGGCTGTGTGAGCAATGAACAATTTACTGTTTCAAAAACTGAAATTTTTTCAATTTTCAAAAAATCGAAAATTAAAAAAAATTTTCAAAAACTCCCACAAAGCCTTCAGTAACCAGATGATATGACTAACCAGGTAGAAGGGAAGGGAGTCAGCACTGAAGCTCAGATAAAGCTGCCTTCCCTGGGTCCCCAGAAAATAGCAGTGTCCTTTATCTATTCTTGTGTAACAGCAAACCCCACAGGTTAAGGCTCAGTCCCACCAGACTGCCCCCCCACCTCAGATGACAATTGGAAGTGCACCCCTCCCATACTTCTGGCCAACCAACTATAAATTGGCAATTCCTGTGTCCCTCTCCTTGAGTTTAATAATTTGCCAGAATGGCAAAAGACTTTACTTACGTTTACTGGTTTAATATAAAAGGATACAACTCTGGAAAAAACAAGTGGAAGTGATGCTTAGGCCAAGGTATAAGGAAGGGTCGTGGAACTTCCCTGCCCTATCTGGGTGCACCACCCTCCCAGCAACTTGACGAGTTCACCAACCCAGCTCTCTCAACACCATCCTTTCTGGGTTTTGTGTTTTTGCTTCTGTCACCAGTACTGGAGCACTGGTATCATAGCTCATTGCAGATGAGCTAGGCTCAAATGATCTTCTTGCCTTGGCCTCCCAAAGTGCTACGATTACAGATGTAAGTCACCATGCCTGGCCCTTTTTGTTTGTTTGTTTTTAATGTAGGTTTCATTACTTGGGGCATGGCTGATTAAATCATTGGCCATTATTGATTAACTCGACCTCTGAACTCTGGTCCTCTAATGACACAGCTCCTTCCTCCTCAGCCTCCAGCCTTAGTACCTTTCCAAAAGTCACATAAAGTCATGTGTGTTTGAAAGGGGCTTGTTATGAATAATAAAAGAGACTTCTTTCACTTTAATCTCTCTGGAGCTGTTTGAAGAGGCAGGACAAAAACAAAATTTATAATAAAAGATGATCCTTTCATTCTTATCACTTAGAAAATTACAAGTGTTTTAGGAAGTCTGGTCAGCAGGGAAGGCCAAAACACATATTTCTTATTATATCACAAGATCATAGCAGCTTTTTCAAATGTTGACACATTTCATAAAATATCAGAAAATCACATTTATTACTATCACAACCCATCACATCAGAAAAGTTTTCAAGTAATAAGAAACTGTCAAGCTCACAGTGGTGGATATAAATCTTCCAAAATTCTAATCTTGTCTTGAAAGTGCAAATGTTATCTATTGGCAGCAAATACACAGTTATTTCCCTTGAAGTGATAGTTTTGCTTTGTTCAATTTTGAGGAAATGTCTGTGAAGTACCAAGTCTGAATTATCACAGTTTGTCGGTCAAGACAAAGCTCCAAGACAAAGCTCCCTAAAGAAAGAGGTCTGTCCAGCTCAAGAGGCAAGCTATTGCACGAGGGCTTCTCTTCAAGTCAACCCTGTGTTCTGTGCATACTTTCCATCTCACCATTCAGAATATTAAAAAAAGACATGTATTTAAGCATTACATGTAATACAATTAATAAATTTTACAGCTTATTGAAGTGCATTCTTTTATTTTTTTTTTTTTGAGACAGAGTCTCATTTTGTTGCCCTCGGTAAAGTGCAGTGGCATCATAGCTCACAGCAACCTCAAACTCTTGGGCTCAAGCAATTTTCTTGCCTCAGCCTCCCTAGTAGCTGGAACTATAGGTGCCTGTCACAACACCTGACTATTTTTAGGGACGGGGTCTTGCTCTTGCTCAGGCTGGTCTCGAACTCATGAGCTCAAGCAATCCACCCACCTCAGCCTCCCAGAGTGCTAGGATTATAGGAGTGAGCCACCATGCCCAGCCTTGAAGTGCATTCGTATCACATTATGAAATTACCAAATAACTTCCTGAATCATTTTATAGCCCATGCCTTTCCTGACTTATTTTCTCTCTATTATCACAATTAGAAGAAACCATATTTTGACTTGAGTATAATTGCTAACTAATTGTCTAGAATTTAATTTTCCTTATTTCTCACACTTGCTTGCTATCTACTTCAAAAAAAGTGACAATTGTCAGATTTAGTGTGGTCTTTCCTTTTTTTTTATTGTTGGGGATTCATTGAGGGTACAAGATGTGTCACACGCTGAGACCCCACCCCCCTCCCTCCTTCCCTCTCTGTGCTCTTCTTTCCCCACCTCCCTCCCTCCTTCTGTCTCTTTCTGCTCTCCCCTTTCCCCATCCCCACCGTGTCATTAACTGTCATTGTCCTCATATCAAAATTGAATACATACGATTCATGCTTCTCCATTCTTGTGATGCTTTACTAAGAATAATGTGTTCCACCTCCATCCAGGTTAATACAATGGTGTAAAGTCTCCATTTTTTGTAATGGCTGAATAGCATTCCATGGTGTACATGTGCCACAGCTTATTAATCCATTCCTGGGTTGGGGGGCATCTGAAGTGCATTCTTAAATGAAATCAGAACTTTATTTTTCCTGCAAGTGTGTAGTAGTGAACAACAGAGTGACAAGTGTAGTTTGGAGCTATTGTCTTGATTAGTGCTAAGATACCAACAGTTTTACCCACCATTGCTTTTACCCCCTTAGTGAAAATGTCAACATAGTGAAAAATGAAAATAACATACTGGTATTATTATAAAAATAGTTTTGACTTTATAGATTCCCTGAAGGGTTCTTGGGGACCCGCAGAATTCTGCATACCACACTTTGAGAATTAGGACTCTAAAGCAATGAAAATGAATGACTCACAACTACATGCAGATAGGTAGGAATGAATTTACCATCAAAACTTTCAGTGAGCCAGGTGCGGTGGCTCATGCCTATAATCCTAGGACTCTAGGAGGACCAGGTGGGTGGATTGCCTGAGATCATGAATTCAAGACCAGCCTGAGCAAGAGCAAGACCCCATCTCTAAAAATAGCCCAGTATTGTGGTGGGTGCCTGTAGTCCCAGCTACTCAGTGGGCTGAGACAATAAAATCGCTTGAGCCCAATAGTTTGATGTTGCTGTGAGCTATGATGCTATGGCACTCTACAGAGGATGACAAAGTGAGATTCTGTCTCATTAAAAAAACAAAGACCTTCCAGTGAGAGGAGCCAGGCACAAAGGATTACCTATTGTATGATTCTACATAGGGGTCTCAGGCCTGCCGTCCCCCAAAAGGCCACGTTGGCATTTGAGAAAACAAGCAGAAAGGTCACCCTTCACCTTTCCCCTTTTCTCCTGAAGCAGGTCATAAAACCCTCACGTGAGGAGTGCTCTCTCTATACCTGGAGGAAAGGAGCTGAAGGTACAGATAACGCCAAGAAGAATCTGAACAAACAGGCCTTGCTGCGTTTCCCCCAGTTTACCACCATTAGATCAGAACCTTCTTCCTCCTATCGTATATATCTGTGACTGTCAGTGGAGTCAGTTTCATCAAACAGAAGCATAAAAATATACAAGTTTACTTGTTTCTTTTTTTTTGGCCGGGGCTGGGTTTGAACCCACCACCTCCGGCATATGGGACTGGCACCCTACTCCTTGAGCCACAGGCACCACCAGTTTACTTGTTTCTTTGGGCTTTCATTTCTGAAGGCTCCCATATCATGTAAAACTTATATTAAATAGATTTGTGTGCCTTTTTTTTTGTCAATCTTTTGCTGCAGGGCCTCAGCCATGAACCTAGTAATGGATAAGGAAAAGAAGAGTGTCCCTCCCACCATCAAGAGCCACCTATGATGAAAAACAGCAGAGATGCTGTGTGGCAGGCATGTCAAACTTAAGATACCTAGCCAAACTCATTGTCTTACCCTTTAAAGCAGGAGCTCCATCTGTGCCCCAATTTGATGAAAGGTAGCCTTGTCTGTTTAGTTCCTCAAGTCAGAGAAATTCATCACTTCCCTAGCCACATGAAGCTCTCAGAATCTCTTTTAGGTAATGGTCAATGACTCCAGTGCAGAACAATTCTCTGGGTGGCCTTGGGCTGACCCAGTCTCCACCCACCCACTTTCTTGCTTGTAGTTCTCAGGAGTAACTGTGGAATATGCTGGGAATACAACACCCTGAGATAAGGAAGAACTCACTGGAATAGCTGGGACTCTATCCTAGTTTCTCCTCAAACACAATGTCCTTTGACACTTTAGCCCAGAGATTCTTCTCTCCCTTGGGGTTTAAAAGCAGGAGTGGGGCTCGGTGCCTGTAGTTCAGTGGCTAGGGTGCCAACCACATATACTGGAGCTGTCGGGTTCGAATACAGCCCGGGCCTGCCAAACAACAATGACAACTACAAGCAAAAATAGCCAGGGTTGTGGCAGGCACCTGTAGTCCCAGCTTCTTGGGAGGCTGAGGCAAGAGCAAACTCTTAAGCCCAAGAGTTTGAGGTTCCTGTGAGCTGTGACGCCACGGCACTCTACCCAGGGCGAGTAAATCAATAAATAAAACCAGGAGTGGACTGCTTTTTGAGGTCCCTCAGTTGTGATGCAAGTGGGGCACATACAGATGGGATTCTATACACCCTGGGCAACTTTCCTAACCTTGGCGGACCTTCTTGTTACAAATCCTAGACTTCCATTGTTCCTAGTGCCTGTCTATAAATAATAGAGTTGCATGCTTTAACTGGTGTGCAAGTATTCCGTCTCACCAGACTCCTGCAAGTGATAGAAATCAGCACAGCCCAAGGACTGATATTGGTGCAAAGTGAACCTGCCTTGGTAATTTTAAGAGATAGTTTCATTTACATGACATCCAGATTACCTTCTTCATCTTTGGTGGAAGGCTTGTCTGAATTGAATCTGGTATTATTATATGGACAGATCCATTCTCAAGGTAGATTTTTCAAAAGGAAGTCTGCACACTAGCTTTCGACCTTTCCATGATACTCTGTTTGCCCTCAGAACAAGGTTCAAATTTCTTAGCCTGGTGCCCCAAGCCTCCTGCCTTTCCTCTTCCTTTGTGGACACCTCCAGCCTCCACCTTCACCCACCCCACCTGCAGCTTTAGGTCCCCTGCACATCATGCTCCTACTCTCTTCAGGCCCTTGCGTTTGACATTCTCTGTGCTCTTTCATCCTTCCCTTGTGCTCCCAGCCCAATCTTCTCACCTAATAAATTGCTGATCATCCTTCCAGAATCTGCTCAAGAGTAGCCTCACCGTGTGGAGCCTCTCCCTCCTCCCTCCGTCAGGAATGACTAATCACCCCCTTCTCTATGTCCCCTCTGTCCTTGTACTAAGTTATATATTAACAGTAATTTTTTAAGTATCATGCATTACAATGTTTATTAATGAAATTTTTCCCGTTTTAACATTTCTCATCATTTCTTCCCTTGATTAGCATTCCTAGCTGCCTGTATTGGTCTTCTAGGACTATCATAACAAACAGTTGTGACTCAAACTACAGAAATTTCTTTTCTCACAGTTTGGGAGGTTACCAGTCCAAGATTAAGGGGTTGGCAGGTTGGCTCTTTTTTAGGCCTGTCTTACTGGCTTGTAAACAGCTGTCTTTCCTCTGTGTACTCAAATAGTCATCCCTCCGCATGTGACTGTGTCCTAATCTCTTCTTTCAAAGACACCAGTCATGTTGGATTAGTACCCATGTTAATTACTTCATTTTAACTTAATCACCTCTTTAAAGACCCTACCTGTGTTGGGTGGTGCCTGTGGCTCAAGGAGTAGGGCGCCGGTCCCATAGGCCAGAGGTGGCGGGTTCAAACCCAGCCCCGGCCAAAAAAAAAAAAAAGAAGACCCTGCCTGTGGACATAGTTATATTCTGAAGTACTAGGGGTTAGGACTTCAACATGTGAACATTTCGGGGATACAACTTAGCCCTTAACATTACCCTACTAAGAATATGACACTAACATTATTATTTGAGATGATGTACATTGTTCCCACAACACTGAAAAGAAGAATGTTAGATGCCTATGTTAAATTCAAACAGAAGCGTAAAGGAGACCACTTCACCCTCTCTGTAGTGCCTTGCTCTGAAGATGAGTAAGGTGATGGTGACTGTTCTAAGAGTTTCTCACAGGCAGGTGGAGCATCTGGGAAAACAGGTACACAGTAGTTCTCTTGAAAAGGCAACTTGTGGACTCAGGACAACGGCTCACATCTGTCCTTCTAGCCACTTAGGAGGCTGAGGTTGCAGGATCCCTTGAGGCCAGGAATTTGAAACCAGCCTGAGCAACAGAGCAAGACCCTGTCTGTACAAACAATGAAAAAATCAGCCAGGCATGGTGGCATGTACTGGTAGCCCAAGCCATATGGAAGACTGAGGCAAGAGGAGCCCAAGAGTCTGAGACTACAGTGAGCTATGACTGCACCACTAGACTCCCGCCTCGTAGACAGGGTAAGGCTGCATCTTAAAAAATAAGGCAGTTTGATGTCCTAGTAACCCAGCCTCTCACACAAGTACTTTTCTGCCACAGCAATTCTGTGAGGAACAGGATGAAGGCTTCTGTCCTTCAAAGTTCTATATCCATAGCATCTTCCGTACTAGCAGCCACTGATGAGTAGTAAAACCTCCAAGCTAAGAGTCAGGATACCAACCCTGAGGACCTTCCTTGATGGGACACCCCCTCCACCTGCTGGCTGGTAGTGGTGTGTGTAAAGATTGCCTCTCTGGTTCTTAGTATATATTTTTTTCTCTCTGATCTTCAGTCCCATGACAATTACAAGTTTGGGTTTCTGATGTGGTCATCTGGGATTGCTAGATCTCCAGACAATGTGCAAGCTCCAAATCTTACTCAAGTAATGTTGGCCAATTCAAGGGTCTTGAGTGTATCCTAGCATTCTGCCAGGTGGAGCATCATCTCCTCCTCCCAAGGGGGCCACAGCACCAGATCCTGCACACTGGGGTTCTACGACCTGTCTGGGGACCTTCTCAACAGCTTGTTTGCTTTTTGGACTTCAACCAGGAAGTCATAATCACATCTTATACAGGCATCTCTGTGAGTCTCTGATGGCATTCTTACTATATTCTTTCAGTAAGTGTTCTATCAAGTGCCTTCTATGTTCCAAGCATTGTGCTAGGCACTGAGGGAAGAGTGGTAAGAAAAGAACAAAAGCAAAAATACAAGACCCAGTCCTTGTCCTCATATATTATACCACCAGTGGAGGAGAAGCATTAATTGAATAATTACACCAAAACGTACATAATTACAAATTGTAAATGGGCTGGGAAGGAACGTTTCAAAGGGGAAACTGATATAGCCCAAATTGTCATGGAATGTTTCTATGAGAAAAATAGCATTTGATCTGATAATTGAATGATGAATTAGACAAAGAGTAGGCACTCGGGGCACATTTGTAGAACCTGATTCTTCCCCTAGAACAGAGGTGGGGTCACAACATGGCCTTCTGGGTCATTGTCTAATAAAGAGATTTGTGAAGTCTGGATTTGGTCAAAGGACCACACTTGAGGTCTAGAAGCTTCCTTTTAAAATTTAGATCCAAAGAGAGGTAGAAAAAGCAGGGGGAAAGCAATGGGCAGCTATAGAAAAAATTGGAAATTGAAAAACCTCCTGGTTTCTAGACCAGAATCTGGCATTAACAACCTATGTCACTTGCCCTCTGTTTGCCGCCTATTTATAACACTTCAAGATTAGACTGGCTCAGGATTTTCCAAACAAGTACATAAACCACGGGTGCTAAGCAAGATTATTTTATACTTTTTTTTTTTTTTTTTTTTTTTGCCGGGGCTGGGTTTGAACCTACCACCTCCAGTATCTGGGGCCAGCGTCCTACTCCTTGAGCCACAGGAGCTGCCCAGCAAGATTATTTTAATTGATTCAGGTTTGCATTTTATTAATTGTTTATTTTTAAATGAATGCAAATGATTCAAATACCATGTAAAATCCACAATTTCAAAACCATTATTCCTCAGAAAAAGGTTAAAGTAAGTAATCCTGGGGCTTCTGTGTCAGTAGAGTAACAACCAGAATTATCCTCCCATAGTAAGCAACTAGAAAACTGAATAGACGTGTGAAACAACAGTTTCAGACATAGCACAGCATGCAGCACAGGACTGGATGCCTGCGAGAAGGGTAATAAATCAGATGGGCCCTACAATCTCCCCACCTTCCTTCCTGGGAGCAATATCCAGACCAGAGGGACAAAGAGGGAAAACCAAACCACAGCCCATCAGTTTACTGAGTGAGGGAAACAGATCAGGGTTCAAGAAAGCATCTAGAAGTTGCAGGGCATATTCTGCAAAGGAAAGATTATAGAATTTATATAATATGTGGGAGTAAAAGCACAAAGATGGGGAAATGAAGGTATATTCCTTCTTTTTTTTTTTTTTTTTTTTGTAGAGACAGGGTCTCGCTTTATGGCCCTTGGTAGAGTGCCGTGGCCTCACACAGCTCACAGCAACCTCTAACTCCTGGGCTCAAGCGATTCTCTTGCCTTAGCCTCCCGAGCAGCTGGGACTACAGGCTGAAGGCATATTCCTATAAGGATTTCAGATTATAAATAAAGTGGCATATTATTTGGAGACAGGTTGTGATAAGGTAAAGATGTGCATAATAAATGAGTGAAATCATTAAAATATTAATACAAAGAATAATAGCTAATAAAATAATAGTAGAAATAAAATGGAAATCTCAGAATTATTCAATTAATTTAAAGAAAGGTAGGAAAAGAGGGGAGGGAACAAAGAATTAGGACGTTGAATAGAAAACAAATAAGAAGACAGTAGGTTTAGACCCAACTGCATCAATAATTAGATTAAATTAGAATGATCTAGACATTTTAATTAAATTACAGATTGTGAGATTTGGTAAAAACAGAAAACCCAACTATGTGCTGTCAACAAACCTATAGATACAGCTGGAGGTTTCGAGACTCATTTTTTTTTTCTTTTTTAGAGACAGAGTCTCATATTTTGTCGCCCTCAGTAGAGTGCTGTAGCATCACAGCTCACAGCAACCTCCAGTTCTTGGGCTTAGGTGATTCTCTTGCCTCAGCCTCCCAAGTAGCTGGGACTACAGGCGCCCGCCTCAATGCCTGGCTATTTTTCTGTTGCAGTTTGGCTGGGGCTGGGTTTGAACCCACCACCCTCGGTACATGGGGCCGGCGCCCTACCCACTGAACCATAGGCACTACCCGTTTCGAGACTCATTAATTGCTACAAAAAGGGGACAGTGAATCAGTAAGTATGTAGATTATTTGAGCACTCCACTGAAAAACATTTTTTCCAGATGTAGATGGAAAATTCAACAAAATAGACTATGTACTTTCCCATATAACAAGTCCCAATTTTTTTTTTGAGACAGAGTTTTACTATGTTGCCTTCAGTAGAGTGCTGTAACGTCATAGCTCACAGCAACTTCAAACTCTCGGGCTTAAGCAATTCTCTTGCCTCAGCCTCCCAAATAGTTGGGAATACAGGCACCTGCCACAACGACCGGCTATTTTTTGGTTGTAGTTGTCATTGTTGTTTGGCAGGCCCAGGCTGGGTTCAAACCTGCCAGCTTGGATATATGTGGCTGGCGCCCTAGCTGCTGAGCTACAGGCACCGCGTGGGTCCCTAGTTTTTCAGCATGACAATATACAGAGTAGGTTCTCTAGATGCAAAGGAATTATATTAGAAGTCAGTAAGAGAATGGTATCTATAACACTCCTCAAATAATAGAAAAATTAAGAGAACAATTCTAAATAATCCATGTATCAACAAGGAAATCACAAAGGAAATAAGAAAATGTTTTAAATTAAATAAAGAGGTTTTTTTGGGGGGGGGTTGGTTTTTTTTTTTTTTTTTTTTGAGACAGAGCCTCAAGCTGTTGCTCTGGGTAGAGTGCTGTGGCATCACAGCTCACAGCAACCTCCAACTCCAGGGCTCAAGCAATTCTCCTGCCTCCACCTCCCACGTAGCTGGGACTACAGGTGCCTGCCACAATGCCCAGCTATCTTTCGGTTGCAGTCATCATTGTTGTTTGGCAGGCCGGGGCTGGACTCAAACCTGCCAGCTCAGGTGTATGTGGCTGGTGCCTTAGCCACTTGAGCCACAGGCGCCGAGCCTGTTTTTGTTTTTTTGAGACCGAGTTATACTCTGTCACTTGAGGCTAGAGTACAGTGGTGTCATCATAGCTCTCTGCAACTTCAAATTCCTGGGCTTAAGCAATCCTACTTCAGCCTCCCAAGTAGCTGGGACCACAAGTATGTGCCAACATGTTCAGGTGATTTTTGTTTTCTGTAGAGATGGGGTCTAGCTCTTGCTGAGGCTAGTCTTGAACTCCTGGCCCCAAACAATCTTCCCTTCTCAGCTTCCCAAAGTGCTAGGATTATAGGCATGAGCCCTGCACCCAGCTAAAATTAAGTGGAAATTTTTTAAAAATATAAAGCTCTGCTCTTCAAAAGATGCCATTAAGAAAGTAAAAAGTTTGGCTGGGCGTGGTGGCTCACACCTGTCATCCTAGCACTCTGGGAGGCTGAGGCAGATGAATTGCTTGAACTCAGGAGTTCAAGACCAGCTTGAGCAAAAGCAAGACCCTGTTTCTACTAAAAATAGAAAAGCTAGGACAAGCAAAGAGGCAAAAAACAAACAAACAAACAAAAAAACTCATGCTGACTTGAGCCTAAGAGGTTGAGGTTGCTGTGAGCTATGATGACACCATGACACTCTACCCAGGGCAACAGAGTAAGACTCTGTCTTCAAAAAATTAAAAATTAAAATGGAAATAAAAAGGTAATCCAAAAAAAAAGGTAATCCAGAGACTGAGAGAAAATATATGCAATAGTAAGGACCTACATCCAAAATATAGAAAGAACTCTTACAACTCAATTACAATAAGATGGCCACGCTCAGTGATTTATGCCACTCAGAACTTGACTCAAATAAGAAAAAGAAAAAACAAAAAATGAGAAGACAAAAAAACTCAATCTTTAAAATGAGCACAAAAGGGCAGGCGCAGTGGCTCATGCCTGTAATTCTAAAACTCTGGGAGGCCAAGATGGCTAGATTGCTTAAGCTCATGAGTTCGAGGCCAGCCTAAGCCACAGCAAGATCCCATCTCCAAAAATAGCTGGGCGTTGTGGCAAGCACGTGTAGTCCCAGCTACTTAGGAGTCTGAGGCAAGAGATTTGCTTGAGCCCAGGAGTTTGAGGTTGCGGTGAGCTATGTTGCCATGGCACTGCACTGAGGGTAACAAAGTGAGACTCTGTCTCAAAAAAAAAAAAAAAAAAATGAGCACAAAATTTGAACAGAAACTTCACAAAAGAAGATATACAAAATGATTGTAGGATTACAGGTGTAAGCACAAGAAAAGATGCTACACATAATTAGTCATCAGAGAAACATAAGATAAAAGCACAATGATACACCACTGCACATCCTTTAAAGCCTGGCAACACCAAGTGCCAATGAGAATGTGGAGCAAAAGAACTCTCATTCATTGTCAGTGGAAAAATAAAATAATGCAACCACTTGGGAAAACAATCTGGCCCTTATTATTCTACCCCAGAGAAATGAAGCAATTCTACCCCTAGAGAAATGAAAATACATATCCACTCAACGACTTGTACATGAATGTTCATTGCAGCTGTATTCGTAATTCTCCCAAACTGGAAGGAACCCAATGCCTTTCGAATGGATAAACAAATGGTGCTATATCCTTGCAATAGAATACAATTCAATAATAAAAAGGAATAAACTATTAATACACGTAACATAGAGGAATCTCAAAACCATGTTGACTAAAAGAAACCAGACTCAAGAATACATGTCATATGATCCCATATGTATGAAACTACAGAAAAAGCAAGTCTTCTCTCAAGTGGCAGAAAGTAGGTGAGTGGTTGCCCTGTGCCAGGGATGGGTGTGATGAATGGACAGGGAAGGATCACAGGAGAATATTTTGAGGGGATGAAAATTATCTCTACCTTGATTGTGGGTGTAATTACACAGGCATATAAATTTGACAAAACTGATAGAAAGGTATACTTAAACCGGGTACATTGCACTGTTTATAAATTATACTTCAATAACATTGATTTTTTTTTTTACAAGTAATGGGCCAGAATGGCAGGAAATTACTGCTTCTGAAAGCAGACTGAGTTCAGGAATAATTTCCTCCATGGTAAGTTCAGCATACTTTCATCTAGATAAAGCTGATGGCAATACTTACAGCTCTTGGGAACAAAATGATGATGCACAAATTGTGAATAATGGCAGCCCTCTACTACCATGAATGGCTTTACAGGTTGGATGCACATTAAACTAACTGCAACCAGAAAATGAAATAACATAGTTCTGTGATGGTTTACAGAAGTATTTGAATTATAGCCACAGCTCTCTGGCATGCTAAGAGGGGCTTGTGCATATTTCACGCCTTCCACCCTAAATCCAGGAGATCAGAACCACTACAGTGATACAGATTTTCATAAACAGAACTCCTGGGAAAACAGCAAAACAAGTCTGTTGATAATAGTTCATTCTGCAGGTAAATATCTTTTTGCCTTTTCTGATTCTTCATGCTGTTTAACACTTAACAACAACAACAACAAAAATACTCACTCTATGGACATAGAAATTCATCTTTCCCTTAAACTAATTGAAATGGAGCAAATATCCCTTTGCTTCTGACTGATCACAAACTAGTCCATTCTTTTCTTAAAGAAATTTAGTTTTAGGGCAGCGCCTGTGGCTCAAAGGAGTAGGGCACTGGCCCCATATGCCAGTGGGGTAATCCAAAAAAAAAGGATTCAAGCCCAGCCCTGGCCAAAAACTGTAAAAAAAAAAAAACAGAAGTTTAGTAGTTTTAGTTGTACATTTCATACCTTGCATAGACTTAATTTTTGCTTATAGTTCATTGGTTTGTTTACTGTAATTGCACATTTTAAAATTCAATAACATTGTTTTGTTAGTGAATCTTTTTTTCCTTTTGAGACAAGGTCTCTCTGTTGCCCTGGCTAGAGTGTAACAGTGGTGTCGTCATAGCTCACTGCAACCTCAAACTCCTGGGGTCAAGGGATCCTCCCTCCCAAGTAGCAGGACAACGGGTATGTACCACCACATCCAAATAATTTGTCTATTTTTTGTAGAGATGGGGTCTCGTTCTTGCTCAGGCTGGTCTGAACTGAGCTCAAAAGATCCTCTTGCCTTGGCTTCCACAGTTGTAAGGATTACAGGTGTAAGCCACTGTGTCTGGCCTCGTTGAATCTATTTTTATGAGAAAGTGAGACTTATTATCTATTTACAATAGTGATAAGGAGTGATAGTAGTTATGCCCATTTCTTTGGGACATTAAGCATATTTTAATGAAAACTAAATCAGGGCTGGGTGCCTGTAGCTCAATGGTTAGAGTATGGGCCCTGTACACCATGGATGAACTCAGCCAGGGCCTGCTAAACAAAAAGAAACAAAACAGAAAAAGAAAAAGAAATCATAGGCAGCACCCCATGGCTCAGTGGGTAGGGCATCAGCCACATACACCGAGCCTGGCAGGTTCAAATTCAGCCCAGGCCAGCTAAAAACAACAGTGACAACTGCAACAACAACAAAAACAGCTAGGTATTGTGGGAGGCGCCTATAGTCCCAGCTCCTTGGGAGGCTGAGGCAAGAGAATCACTTAAGCCCAAGAGTTTGAGGTTGCTGTGATCTGTGACGCTAGGGCACTCTACCCAGGGTGACGGCCTGAGACTCTGTCTCAAAAAAAAAAAAAAAAAAATCAGTCTAAGGAAAAATATAACTAACAAGCAATAAGTGGATTGAGTAAGAATTGTGGTGGTCTGCTCTGATGTCTGAGGTTTGGTAAAGGTTCTACAAGAAGGGGGGTATGGGCACAGCTGTGGCATCTAGATAGGATAAAGCAGGAACAGTGTGACTCGGATGTGTCACTTGTCAACTCAGAACCATCTGATCCCTATAACCCTTTCTGGCCCTTGCATCTCATGACTCCATACCTCAGTCCTTTCCTGTTAGTTTTCTCATGCTCCCTTCACTCCTCTGAGCAGAGCACACTAATTCTCCAGGATTCAACTTCATTTCTATTTTGAGTTCCCAATATATGGAAGAGCCAGAACCTGTATCCCAGGTCATGTAGGGTCCTCTGTACCCTGCTTTCTTCTCTTTAAGTTCTGTCTAAATTTCACAGAGCATGGGTTTCTCCAAGATGTTGAGAGGGAAGCATCTGGTACTCAAGTCACCTGCCACACCTGTGGTTCCTGATGCATCCAATATGCTCTCAGCCAGCAGTCAGCCAAATACATCTCTGGCTCCAGTCTGTGGCTCCTTCATATCCAGTGGCTCTGTAGCCACTTTCATGGCACCACCACGCTCTACCTGCCCAGACACAACACCACATATCCATTGCTCTGGACTTTTTCAGTCACTCCCAGACACCGTTTTTGGACCTACCATCATCACCACTCTCAACATTTTCCCTCTCTCTTTTCCTTTTCCTAGCACAGCAGAAGTCTTTTGCTAATCTCTGTGATTAGTAAAAATCACAGTGGAAAATCACTTGTCATTTTCCCCTCAAATGTGCACCTTCTATATTGAAGTCTCCTTCAAGGAAATGTGGTATTATCTTCCCAGTAGAACTAAGCTTTTGGAAACACAAAGGCAAGTAGTCCCACCACAAACCTTTCTAAAGAGAAGAAGAAAAAATAAAAATACTGGGGAAGAGAAAAGGAGAAATACCTGGAGAAAAACAAAGATGGGAAAGTAACATCTCAAAACATTATCCAATCACACTAGTAGCCTTAGCTAGAATCATTCCGCCTTTGTAATAAAGGCCTGAGGCTTCAAAGATGACAGATGGATTCCAGACAACCTGGAAGAAGGAAAATATGCAGACATAAGACTTAAGACTCCGCCAACATCTGGACAAATAACTACTACTAGAAACTACTACTAGTTTCTCAATGGGATCCCATTTCACCCTTGGAAGGCCATTGGCAACATAAAATCCCTATTTTATAAATAAAAAATTCCAGACTCAGAGAGGTTACTTGATTATACCTGCCATTAATTTGACACTAACCACAGCAGGGATCAGGTGCACAGACAGACCCTTTCTTTCCCGCTGAAACTATCATACCCACTGCCAATATTGCCGACCTCAACATGATGGAGGGCTTATGAGAACCATACTAAGGAGGTGGCTATAACTGAAAGCAATAATTCACCCCCTCCAAGAGGAGCCACAAGGAAGATAAGCCCATCAAGTCCACTGCCCTTGTTTTATTCAAGGATCTCATCCCCAGGTAAATCTCTTTACTACTAAGCTCTCACTCCGGTCTACCTTCTAAAGTAGGAATGTCCAACCTTTTAGCTCTCTGGGTCACACTGGAAGAAGAAGAGATATTTTGGGCCATACATTAAACACACAAACATTAATGAAAGCTGATGAGAAAAAATAAAGGTATATGCATAATTTGCATAATCTCCACCACTACAGATAAGCAAAAAAGTCCTCACATGATAATCCCAATTACACAGAAGCATTTAGAGAGTCCTTTAAAATAGTCAAGCAGGTCCCAAGTCTATGTTACTAATATAGAAAATGTACATATCTAAGAAATAAAATGTTTTGGGGTTTTAAAAAGTATTTTTATTATAAAAACAAGGCTGGGCACAGTGACTTACGCCTGTAATCCCAGCACTCTGGGAGGTTAAGGCAGGTGGATTGCCTGAGCTCACAGGTTCGAGACCAGCCTGAGCCAGAGTGAGACCTTCACCTCTAAAAATAGTCAGGCATTGTGGTGGGCACCTGTAGTTTCAGCTACATGGGAAGCTGAGGCAAGAGAATCACTTGAGCCCAAGAGTAGTGGTTGCTGTGAGCTATGATGCCATAGCACTCTACTGAGGGTGACAAAGTAAGACTGTCTCTCTCTATATATATATACACATATATATAATATATATTTTGTTTATATATGTATATATATGTTTATGTATATATAAACAAAAGAAAAGTGGCAACATTAAACTAGTGGGATATTTGATGTTATGTTTGAGAAACTAATGCGTCAATATGTGGTTTGATGGAAGTAGCTGCAATTCTCAGGGAGTTCTTGAGGTGTTTGTAGATGTTTTGGTTCTAATTTTATTTTTTATGTGCTTCATTCTTGAAAGTAGTTGCTCACAAATGCAGGTACTGCCAAAAAGTAGTGATGACATGAATAAGGTATGATTGTGAAGATATTTGTCTCTGAGAAGATAGGACCTATAAAAGTCAAGTAAAGAGACATGATCAAATTTTTCTTTAAGTTGAATGTCAGATTGAAGCTCTATGCATTCCATTTGAAAATTAGCAGGTAACATATTTATGTCGACTAAAAATAGGGTCCTGGAAATCTTGAAATCTGTTTTCAAATCCTTATATCAAGTTGAAAATCAAGGCTGGATATTTTTCACTGTTCACAGGACTGTGTTTAGCCAACATGTCAAAATGTATAAAACTGTTTGCCTTAATTTCAGCTTACCATATTTCATTTTCATTTAGAATGCTGTTATAGACTCAGCGCCTGTAGTTCAACGGCTAGAGCACCAGCCACATATACCATAGCTGGCAGGTTTGAACCCAGCCCAGGCCCTGCTAAACAACAATGACAACTACAACAAAAAATAGCCAGGCATTGTGGCTGGCGCCTTTAGTCCCAGCTACTTGGGAGGCTGAGGCAAGAGAATCGCTTAAGCCCAAGAGTTTGAGGTTGCTGTGAGCTATGATAATACAGCACTCTATGGAGGGCAACATAGTGAAACCCTGTCTCAAAAAAAAAAAGAATGCTGTTACAGTTTGAAACATTGTATTGATAAATTTGCTTTCACCTTGAAAAAAAGACGTGTTTACCTTACTTAAAACAACTAAAAATGCTAAATCTGTAAACCAGTTTTCAATGTCAAGTTCTGGCACAAATTTGGTTTTTGATGATGTATCACAAATCATAAAATTTTCAACATTTGGCCTTAACTTAGCCATCTTGTGTCCAAAAAAGTCGCCATAATCAACATCAATACTTTTAAAGAATTCTTAGAATTAGCAGTGATTCACTCCCTTGGCATGATGATTTGTATGACGTTATCCATTTTTAAAGCCTTTGCACATTAATATTCTTGATATTCCATGCAATGATACTTCATCAAACATGAGTTTTGTGTGGCAATTGCATTGTCTTCTATTAATTTTACAAGTCCCTCTCTTTTACCTACCACCACCAGGGTACCATC
This sequence comes from Nycticebus coucang, assembly GCF_027406575.1. Classification (NCBI taxonomy): domain Eukaryota; kingdom Metazoa; phylum Chordata; class Mammalia; order Primates; family Lorisidae; genus Nycticebus; species Nycticebus coucang. The sequence goes on along the minus strand of NC_069791.1, from coordinate 67,039,088 downwards.
AGTAACTGTACCAGATATGTTGACAACAGACAAAGAAAATCATTTTAACATATTTTGTACTGATAAGTCTCTTGATTTAGTTGTGTCCTTTAATGGCACGTAAAGAAGCCTTTTCTTCAGTGACATAATATTTGTCATCAATACCTCTAATAAAAATGGAAAGTTGAACCATATTTGTAGCATCAGTTCTGTCATCCCTTACCAAAGCATAAAATTTTAAACAGCAGCTTTACTCTCTGATTTTCTTTTGGTAGATTTTCTAATCTCTTTAATTCACCTGGCTATAGTCTAATGAGACAAATTGATTTTTAGAAATATCCTCCTGTTTTTCAGGGCAGATTACATCTGACATGCTTTCCATACATTGCTTAATAAACTCACCATCAGTAAATGGTGTTGATTTTTTTGCTATTAAATATGCTACCACATAACTAGTTTTTACAAAGGAATCTGTCTGAGTTGTAACTTTTAAAAATTTTTTGTTGAGAAGACAGACTTATCCTCAGTTCTACTAGATTATTCTTATAACACAATCCTTTATATGCATCAAATTTGGCAGCATGTTTTTCCATATAATACCTTTTAAAATTATAGTCTTCGAAAACTTGCACAATTCCTTACAAATAAAGGTAAATAGTGCTTTACTATTTGCCTTGACAAAAATGTAGTCATCTGTGCACTTCATTGAACAATCTTCTTTCATCTATAATTTTTCTTTCCTTAGGTTCTGTTTTCTTTTGAGACATTGTAGAAGCCATGCTGGAATTAAAAAAATAATAACAGATAAGAGCTATATTTACCTTTTTTTTTTTTTTTTTGAGAGGGTCTCACTCTGTTACCCTGGGTAGAATGCCATGACATCAAAGGTCACAGCAACTTCAAACTCAAAGGCTTGAGCAATCCTCTTGCCTCCACCTCCCAAGTAGCTGGGACTATAGGCACAACAATGCCCATCTAGTTTTTCTGTTTTTAGTAGAGACAGGGTCCCACTCTTGCTCATGCTGCTCTGGAACTCCTGAGCTAAGCGATCCACCTACCTCAGCCGCCCACAGTTCTAGCATTACAGGCGTGAACCACTGTACCCGGCCTATATTTACTTTTGTTAGGAAAATTAATTGACAGGGCTGGGCATGGTGGCTCATATCTGTAATCCTAGCACCCTGGGAGGCTAAGGCGATAGGATTCTTTTAGCTTAGAAGTTTGAGACCAACCTGGGCAAGAGCAAGACCCCAGTAGGAAAAATCAGCCACACATTCAGGAGGCTGAGGCAGGAGGATTGCTTGAACCCAGAAGTTTGAGGTTGCAGTGAGTATGATGATCCCACTATACTCTAGCAACAGAGTGAGACTCTGTTTAAAAAAAAAGAGAGAGAGAGAAGAAGGAAGGAAGGAAGGAAAGAAGGAAGGAAGGAAGGAAGGAAGGAAGGAAGGAAGGAAGGAAATTAATTGACAGGAAAATAGAAAGCATGGTTTGGACCGTTCCACTTTGAGGCCGCTGATGTAGGGCAAGGCAGGGCTAACTGTAAAGTGTGGCAGTGGGTGATGTACAAGGTGTGGAGGTATCCTTGGTAACCCAATAAGAATGCTTACTGGTTGTAATCCTACCACTATGGGGGGCCAAGGCAAGTGGATGGCCTGAGATCACAGTTTGAGAGCAGCCTGAGCAAGAGGGAGATCCCATCTCTAAAAATAGCAAAGTATTATGGTGGGCGCCGGTAGTCCCAGCTACTTGGGAAGCTGAGGCAAGAGAATCACTTGAGCCCAAGAGTTTGAGGTTGCTGTTAGCTATGACACCATAGCACTCTACTGAGGGCAACAAAGTGAGTCTCTATCCCCTGCTGCCCCCAAAAAAGAAAAAGAAAGAATGCTTACTGGACTTCTAAATAACATTAAACACCTAATGTTACAATGGTAGGTTGAAATACTGTTGATAATCCCTGCCTGGTCTAGTCACTACAAGCACATATAACATCTGATGATGTCAATTCGACTGTCTGTGCTTGGGAGATAACACACTGGAAGCAACATACCACAATAAAACTGATGCCACACATGAGTATAAATAGTGAGAGCCTACATGTGTTTACTTTACATGACATTTCGAAAAGACGTTATCTACAAAGTTCATGCTCAAGAACTGTGCAATTGAATTCCACCAAAAAATGACCCCAAATCTCATGTTTTAAACCAGTTTATGATTTTGTATTGGGCTGCCTTCATAGCTATTTTAGGCCACAGATTGAACACCTCTGTTCTAAAGTTTCCCAAGCACAGCACCCTTCGGAACCTATGGACTGTCATCAGGAAGATCCCTATGTACTTAGCCTCTCCTCAAAGCAGCCCTTCATCTTCTGCTTCCCTGAAACATGGCCATTCCCTCAGAATGCTGCTCCCCTGCAGCCATCTTAACAGAGGTCTTGCTTTCTCCAGTGTGAACCCTTGTAAGCCACATTCCACTGTCCTCAAGTAGGGGCACTCATTGCTGCATCCAGACTATTGTTTCTCTCACTTTCCTTGAAACAAAGCAAAACAAAAACAACATGACAATGAACTGAACCCTGGGAAGTACGTGTACCCTCTTCTTTCTTGTGAAGCTATCTGCTAGCCTCCTCATGATCTCCTTTATTCATTGAAGATTTAAAAACCTATTTTATGGTCTCCCCTACCCCCATTTCTGACATCTTTCTTGATGTTTAACATCTTAAATGATCCACACATACCCAGGCCTCTTAGTTTCCTAGTCTCTCCCCTTCAAGGACCTTAACTTCCCCTCCAGCTCAGCCACCCACTCAGAGGCACACCCTACGTTTCATCATGACCAACACCTGCACCATCTCCAAAATCTCAATTTCAGACATTCCTCTCTAGGACCCATTCCTTCTCTTTAGCATCTGTGCACGTGGCTGGAGAAAGACCCACATCCTTGCTGCCTGGCTTCACTTTAACTTTATGATCATAAAGCTCCAGACCCAGGAAGCCAACAACATTCTGCTAGTCATTTGGCTCCCCATTCTTTCCTCTAAAGACCTCCACAGACCTCCGAGGCCCCTTCCCTGACCTCACTTCCAGTGAATGTCCTTCTTTCTTGTTTCCCTGAACAGCATCTGGTAGTGCTGCTGTTCATAATCTTCTCATTGGGAGTGCTTTCTTTGGCTTCTGGGACACCACACTCTTTTATTTCTTTCTCCTTCTTATCGTTTCCCTCCTCAACCCTTGGTTCAGCTGTTCTCTCTCTAGCTGCACTCATTCCCTGGGTGGAAGTATAGCCACGCACATGGCTTTATATAGTATCTATATTTTATGGCATCTATAGTAACTTCCCACTTAAATCCCTAGCCTCTAAGTCAGTGGTTCTCAACCTGTGGGTCACAACCCACAGGAACTGTATTACAGGGCCACGGCATTAGGAAGGTTGAGAACAACTGCTCTAAGTCCACCTGTCCTCTTTAAGCTCCAGACTCATTTATCTAATTGCCTACTTGATATCTCTAAGATTTGAAGGTCTTCTTGGCAATTTAACATGTCCAAAACATGTTAATCTGTTCCTCCCTATGTCCCCAATATGTGTGAGAGGAACCACCATTCACCCAGCTGCACAAGCCAAAAACCATGTAGTCATCCTTGACCCCTTTCTTTCTCTGTCAACATCTGATCTATCTGAAAATCCTCTGTTTTGCCTTTAAAAAAAAAAATCCCTCATCTGGCCGTTTCCCCTCACCTTGTTCCTGGCCACAGTGGTCTAAGTCACCATTTAGACTCTGGCAAGAGCCTCCTAACTGGCTTTCCTCTACTGGGACCTCTACGGTAGAGCTTCTACTATAGAGGTCTCCAAACACACACCCGATCTCTGGAAAACATACGCAGATCTCACACCCCTGCTTCCAATTCTCCAGTAGTTTCCCATCACACTTAGAATAAATCCAAGATAGACCAAAATCTTAATAAGATCATTTACAACTTGGCCCCTGCCACCTGGACAACCCCTGTCCTTAACATTCTCCCTCTCTCACTGCATGGCAGCCAAGCTGGCATTCTTGCTGTTTCCTTTTTTTCTTTTTTTTTTTTGAGACAGAGTCTCAAGCTGTTGCCCTGGGTAGAGTGCCGTGGTGTCACCTAACAGCAACTTCAAACTCCTGGGCTCAAGTGATTGTCTTGCTTCAGCCTGCCAAGTAGCTGGGATTACAGGTGCCCACCACAAAGCCCGGCTACTTCTTATTGTTGTTGTTGGAGTTGTCATTGTTGTTTTAGCTGGCTGGGCCGGGTTCAAACTCGCCTGACTCAGGGGCTGGCACCCTACCCACTGATCTACGAGCGCTGCCTCTTGCTGTTTCTTGCATACGGGTCACATTTCCACCTCAGGGCCTCTGCCCATCCACACCCTTTGCCTGCAGTGTTCACTTCGTCGCCTCATTCAGCTTTCTGTCAGAACGAACTGCCTTCCCTGACCACACTCTCTACCACTTTTCTTGCTATTATTTGTTTCCTGCTTGCATTTTTGCCTGAACAAACCCTTGTTGAGCCTGTATTTCAGTTACTGACTTTGCAACTAAAACATAAGTTTCATGAGAACAGGGACCCACTTCACTGCTGTATACCTTGTTCCTAGAACAGTGCCTACACGGAGGAAGCCCTGAGAATATATTTGTTGAATAAATGACTTGCCAAAGGCAACGGGGCAAACAAGTGCATATCCAGCAGATTTCCATGGCCACCTGTCCCTGCACCCATTTCACCTGTAGGGAGATAGTGACGCCTTGTGGGACGCGGGGGACGACGGGGAGGGGAGTTGGTTCCTTTCGTCCTCCCGCCTAATGGGGGAGTCAAGACTCTGCAGGTGAGCCCGGAAGCGGGAGCGGCTAGGCGCCCTCTCTATGGTCCCGTTCCTCAGGTCCCTCCTCCCTAGCGCCGGGCGTACCTCTATGGTTCTTCCTGTTATTAGTCGGGAGGGGGCGCTGTGCGCAGGCGCGGGGTGACGCCGCAGCAGGGCCGGAAGAAGCGCAGCTGTTCCCTCCGCTGCGGCGACGGAGCTGTCGGCGGCTGCTCCTGGTAACTAAAAGCCGCGGCGGCGGAGGCTGCTGAGCCCGCCTCGCGAGCTGGCGAGTTGAGTGGCGAGTAAGTGTCGGCCGCGGGGTGCGCCGGGGCACCGCGGCAGACCTTGTGAGGCAAGGTGGTCTCTCCCCAGGTTATCTCCATTAAGCCCCGGGGTGGGGGCGGGGGAGGGAGAGCGTAAGGTCCGCGGAGCCGGGAGGCGAGGGCCGAAACCCGGCCGTGCCAGAGTTCACTGTGGGCGCCGCTGAGCCGCAAGCAGCGGGGACCAGCGGCGAGCCGAGCGACAAAGGCGCTGGGCGTCCGGGCGACCCCTCTCGCGGCTCCCTCCACTTCGGGAAGTTTCGCGGGCCGCCCCTCGGCCTGCTGTGCGGGGGCGACAGCTCTGAAAGACCTAGCTTCCTTCGGTGGCCCCTTCGCTTTCCTCTGTTGGAACCGAAGCTGCCACAGGAGGCAGTGTCCGTGCACCCGACCGCGGCCTGGAGAAGCGGAGGGAGATAGTGACTTTGAACTCCAGCTTCGGCTCCCAGCGGGTGACGGCCAGTCGTTTCCACCTTCTGCCTTCAGTTGTTAAGGGGGTGGGTGTCACCAGCACTCAGCGAGGAGACAGCAAGTGCTTCAAAACCCTTCTACAGCGCGGATAGAACTAGTCCAGCTCCTGTTCCCGCAGCGCCTAGCACGTGCTTGGGCGCTGGTTGGGAGCGAGGCCGATATGCGCGTGCCAGGTGCCTTCATGCCGGGTAGAACGAAGATTGGAAACTTAGGGCAACTTGTAACCAACCTCGGAGTACCTATAACATGCCAGTTCTATTCTAGGGCCGGATCTCCGATATAAGTCTGGGGGGTGGGGGTGGGGTTCCTATTAATCACTGGTACCCTGTGGTAAGTGCCTTGGTAGCAGTTGCCCTGAGCACTTTGATTTATCCTCCTGTGAGAAAGTGGAGGACTGGGAAGATTTTATGACACATCTCAATTTAGTAAGCTTACTTGTAGGGAAACGGCCAAGAAATGGTCTAGCTTTGCTTTGGGTTTTGTATCCGTAATTTATTGTGCCTCAGTGTAGGGAGTGGTGGTGAATTTGAGGAAATGGCTAGGGAGTTTGTACACCCACATCCTGTAAATCCCATGACTAGAGGCTTTAGATTTTATTCTGGAGGTTAGCAGCTGATAGAAGAGAACTCTTGAAACCCTCATAAAGAATGATAAAGACTGAGGTATGAATCATAGAGACTGAGAATTTTTGAAATTGAGGTATGAATCATGGAGACTGAAAATGTGAGACAGCCTATTTGCCAATTATAATATGAGCTACTATTTAATGTGTTTACTAAATTTTAGGCTTTACTATATTCTAGATCTTTACAGATGGCCTGAATCTTGCATCTGACAATATCATATTTGCATTATTGTTAATAAAAATAGAACAAAATATACACTCCTAATAATGTGACACACTGTTCTAAGTATTTTCCATATATTAACTCTTAATTCTCTCAATGACATGGCGTCTGTTATCTTTATTTTATTTATATTTATTTATTTTTGAGACAGTCTCTCAAGCTGTTGCCCTTGGTAGAGTGCTGTGGCATCATAGCTCACAGCAACCTCCAACTCTTGGGCTCAAGCCATCCTCTTGCCTCAGTTTTCTATTTTTAGTAGAGACAGGGTCTTGCTTTTGCTCCAGCTGGTCTCGAACTTGTGAGCTCAAGCAGTCCATCAGCCTCAGCCTCCTAGAGTGCTAGGATTACAGGCGTGAGCCAGCGTGCCTGGACTGTTATCTTTATTTTATAAGACAAACTGAGAGGCTGAAAAATAACCTATCTAGTCACAAAACTTGTAAGGTCAGAGCTGGAACTTGAACTCAGTTTTGTTATGGAGTTAATGCCCTTACTTATCCTGCTATACCAATGAATGCTGTTGATTCAGAAAGTACTTATAGAGCATCTACTTTGTGCCAGGCAGTTATGTTTTCAGGCTTTGGAAGCAAGTAAGACCCACAATGCTGCCTTCTGGGAACTAAAGTTTTAGCAGAGGATACCAAAATTAAACATAGTTTCCTAAAGGCATGAAATTATTGTTGTGGTAAGTACTTTTCAGATATGAGGGAATTGTGATTGAACTGGGGGGAGGGGAGGCAATTATCTAGGAAATAGTCCAGAAGGTTTTTCTGTGAGGATGAGTGTGTAAAAGAATCTGAAGGATGAATAGAGTTGATTCCATCATAGAATCAGTGAGGAAGAGTAATCCAGCCACAGAAGAAAAGCCTGAAGTGAACAAAGAGGCGTGGCCTGTTAAAAGAACTGAGCTGTTGTTATGGGTGAATGGGGGGAACGTATGAAGTGAGTCTGTGACAGCAAGGTTCATAGGATAGGATTGCAGTGTTTTGTAAGCCCTGGTAAAGATTTTGATTCTACCATGTGAGAGTTGTGGTCTTAAAAAAATAACTCTTCAGTGTAGAAATATGTCAGAGGGTGGAGCCTACAAGGCAGTAGTTGGAATAAAAAAGGGCAGGGTGTCCTGAGTTCACAAAAGATTTGATTCTAAAATGATTACTGGAAACATTGATTTTGCCCTTTGAGGATGAGGATGTGCCTACTTACCTGTTCTAGTTGCTAAACCAATTTTCAGTTGACAGTTGAGGAAAATATTGTTTTATGTTAGACTAGCCCACCCACTGAAGATTTTAAATTTAATTTTTGGTTTAAAACCTTTCCTATTGTGGAAAGACACTGATAACAGGATTTTTAGAGCTCTCTTAAACTCTGTTTAAACTCTACACTATTGTTTGCATAATATATCTGTAATTATCAATGTTATTTTCCTTTAGTTCCATTTTGTCTATGTATTAAAGTTAACACATTGTGTTTTCTTATTATGAACTCATCATCTGCCTTGCTCTTCCTTAATAATGTCATCATCCCGTAGTCACCTGATCTCTACATCTAGGTCAACTTTGACTCCTTCCTTCCTCTTACCTTGATAGATAGTTACATACACAAGTCCTGTTGGATCTAACTTTGTAGTTAGCGTTTTGTGTTTTTTTCCTCCCCCTATATACTGTTATCTCTAGTTCAGACTTCACTGGCTCTTGTTTCCTGGCATCAGATGTTTCCCACAGGCTGTCCCACACGTTGCTGCTAGGTTGATTTTTCTTTTCTTTTTTTTTTTTTGAAAGAGTCTCATTCTGTTGCCCTGGATAGAGTGCCATGGTGCCATAGCTCACAGCAACTTCAAACTCCTCAGTTCAAGCAATCCTCTTGCCTCAACTTCCCAAGTAGCTGGGACTACCGGTGCCCGCTACAGTACCCAGCTTAGGTTGATTATTCTGAAGAACAGCTGTCATTCCATTGTTTCCCATTAGCTAGAAAATAAGATTTGAGCTGTTTTGGTTATCTGTTGATGACCTTACAAACCACTCTAGAACTTCCTGACTTCATACAGCAGTTTTCTTTGTTGACAGTTTTGAGTTGAGATTGGGAAGGATTCACCTGGGAGGTTTACCTCTGGTCCATGTGCTGTTATAAGAGCTGGCCAGTACTGGAAGATCCACTTCCAAGATGGTGTCTTCCATCACATGCCTCATCAGAGACTGCTGGAAGGCTGGGCTCAGCTTTCCCTCTCCATGTAGTGGCAGAGCTTTCTCTGTGGTCTTTCAGCAGAATATTCAGACTTCTTACCCTGTGGCTTTGGGAGCCGTAAGTGAAAACTGCTGTCCTGTTAACAGCTAAGCCTGGATCTGGCACAGTGCTCAGTTTAGTTTGTGGCTGTCCCTGCTAAGCCTTCCCTGACTGCCTGCCTTTTCTCGGCTGAAGTAGTCTGTTGCACCGTTGACTTTATGGTGTACTTAATGTTGTGCGTATTTTCTCTTACTGATGAAACTCTGAGTTCTTGAAAGCAAAATTCATGTGGAATTTTCCCTGTATTCCTCATGATGTATAACAAATACTTGTTACATTAAAAAGTATAAAAATTTGTTGTCTAACAGATTATTATATAAAAGACAGGACAGTCATCCCTCCATATCCACGGGCTTTCCTGTATTAACTTTTTGTTGTATTGATTTAATACTGGTTAAATATTAGCACAGGTTTATAAAGGTTGACTATCCAAACAATGGTTAAGATATGCACTAGTAATTGAATGAAAAGCAATAATCATTTATAGACACTTAGAAAACATGCTAGAAAGAGGTCTTATGGGTGTTCTGTTCCTTTGATTAAATTTGGAAGCCTTTACCCCATATCTGTGTTGTAGAAGTAACTCTCCAAATTACTCTGGAGAGCAAGGACACTACAAAACTCCAGGATCATGCAGTATTATTTTAGGAACATTTGGAAGGAAAAATGGAGGAGAAAGAGAAGAAGATGATTTGTCTGAGACAGACTGAAGCATTCTGGTCATAAGGAAGTGAAGGTGCAATTTTGAAAACCAGAAAACTGGATGAAAAAAACATGGGTGGTGTCGTCATTTTTTTCCTGTTTTCCAAATTTACCATGATGGGCAGTAGTTGGTAACTGAAGGAAATGCTAATTAAACTTGTTGCTTAGGGCATGTTACCTGACTTGTTATCTGGCTATGATGAACAAGAACTCCAGGCTTTGACATAGGAAGATGTTTTTGGAGCCACTCATTCAGCACTTGTACTAGGCACTGCAAATATAGTTGTGAGCAAGACAAATCAAGAATATTTAGAAAAAAAGAGTTGAATTAAGAACACTTTCTTATTGTATGTTGATTCATTCCTACAAGGAACAGAAGGAGATAAAAAGGTCATTAGGACAGTTGGAGATAAAAGAGAACATGGAATTGGGTGGCACCTGTGGTTCAAAGGAGTAGGGCACAGGCCTCATATACCGGAGGTGGTGGGTTCAAACCTGGCCCCGGCCAAGAAAAGAACATAGAATTGTCGTTTAATTTTCTTAAAGCTTTACAATATAAGAGTACTATATACAGTAGAACTTCCATAGTTGACCACCTCCTTAAGTTTGACCTAATTTTCATAGATGGGATGTGCACACATATACGTTACCAGTACAGTGGGCCTAGTTCCTTATGTGAACTACCTCTGTATGTTAAAGACCAGTTTGTTAAAGTCCATTGAGTGGTCAACATACTGTATAAGCTCAATAATAAAATGATGAAATGTATGATGATAGGCTGGTCATGGTGCCTAACACCTGTAAACCTAGCACTCTAGGAGGCTGAGATGGAAGGATTACTTGGATTTAGGAGTTGAAGACCAGCCTGAGCAAGAGTGAGATCCCATTTCTACTAAAAATAGAAAAATTAGCCAAGAATTGTGTTGTGTGCCAGTAGTCCCAGCTACTCAGGAAGCTGAGACAGAAGGGTTGCTTGAGCCCAGGAGTTTGAGGTTGCTATGAGCTAGGCTGAGGTCATGGCACTCTAGCCTGGGCAACAAAGACTCTGTCTCCAAAGGAAAAGAAAATCTGGTAACGGGTTCTAATTTATAAGCATTAACCCGTATCTTCAACTAAAGAGTATAATCAACGTAAGTGTACTTATGGTAATGTTTATAATAAAAAGAGGCAAAAACTGATATACTATTTCTTGGATGGCATTTTCTATTTCTAGACTCCACTTTTATCTGTTTTCTTCAGCTTTTTCATCAAGAAGCAAACAGTGAGACTTCTATATGGCTTCTTCTTCCAGAGGAAAAATGAAGTTCCTTTTGAGTAGGAAGTAAAAATTTTACTGTGACTAGTTATCATACTGGTGAAGTGTAACTTACTTGGAAGGAGAAAATAAAGGTTCTACATCTGTCTTTAATATCAACTCTTCTTAATAAACACTGCACATGATGTGTACTTGTGATAGTGATATTAGAGTTCCTATTTTGATTGCATTTACCATATACAAAGTGGATTCTAGTCTTTTATTTAATCTTCGACACAGCCTTACAAGGTAAGAAGAATAGCTATTTCCATTTCACACATAATAATAGCGGTGATGTCATACTTCTATGTGCCAGGCACTATGCTAAACACTTTTATATATGTGACTCAATTTTTTTATGTTTAATTTAATGTATCTTTTAGAGGCATAGTCTCTGTCACGTAGGCTGGAGTGCAGTGGCATGATCACAGCTCACTGCAGCCTTGAACTCTTTGACTCAAGAAATCCTTCTGCCTCAGCCCTCCTGAGTAGCAAGGACTACAGGTGCACATTGCCACACTTGGCTAATTTATTTTTTCTGTAAAAGTGGGGTCTTGCTCTTGCCCAGGTTGAAGAGTGTGGTAACTGTTACCAGGTAAAGTCGTTCTGCCTCAGCCTTTAGAGTGATAGAACTACAGACCTGCTCCACCACACCTGGCCTCAATTAATTTTAAAACAACCATATTGTTTTCATTTTATAAATGAGGAAACTAGGCCCAGAAGATTAAGCAGTTAACCCAGAGCCAGTTTTTAAATGGTAAGACTGAGATTTAAACCTAGATTGTCTAATCTTAAGCCCAGATGAAAGGAAGTTAAATGAACCTGTTGCAGAGACCTACTTCTAGTCAAGAGTAGAAATTCCATCATCAGACTTCCTTTTTCACAGGGGCCACTCATGAGGAGTTTTTTATTTAATTTTTTGAGACAGCGCCTTACTTTCTTGCCCCCAATAGAGTACCATGGCGTCATAGCTCACAGAAGCCTCAAACTCTTAGTCTCAAGTGATCCTCTTGCCTCAGCCTCCCAAGTAGCTTGGACTACAGGTGCCCATCACAAAGCCCAGTTATTTATTTATTTTTATTTATTTTTTATTGACAGGGTCTTACTCTTGCTCAAGCTGGTCTTGAACTCGTGAGCTCAAGTGATCTGCCAGCCTTGGCCTCCCAGAGTGCTAGGATTATAGGCATGAACCACACTGCACCTGGCCAGTGAGGAATTTTTCAAAGCACTACTAATCTACATAACCACAAGTTTGACATTCTAACTAAATGAGGTATAAAATGAATCACATTTCCCTTTGATTTCCAGTGTTAAAGTGAAGGAAGCTAGATGAGGTAAAATATAAGAAATTTTACTGTTGGAATTAGTGCTCAAAATACTTTTTAAAAATCTCGTTTGAAAAAAGTAAAGTACTTGATGCAATTCAAATTTGATAGCAGGGCTTTTTCCTCTGCTATTTAGTCAATGTTGTTATTTTAAGTAAGAGACCCTAACTATGGTTAGCTTTGTAATTTTTACAAATTGGGATACTTTTGTTCAGTTAACAGATGCCAGAAAGTTCTATTTAAAGCTTTAACATAATTTCGATGTTCTTTATGTAAAACTTTGTTGGAAAAATGCTGATACTAGTCAACTTAGCTTTTTATAGACATCATTTAATGAGAGGCCAGGATCTGGGGCTGGTTTCCTCAGGAGCACATGGTTTCTCCTAGGAAGGCAAAGAAGATTGAGATTTTCATAGGAAGAAAAGAGCTAAGTGACTGAGGTCATAGATATGATCTTGGAACTAAAAGGTCCCCATAGCAGTTACAGCGGACCCTCTTTCATGCTTACTTATTGATTTTTATTCCTCGAATTTTCATCAAAGAAAGGAGTTTGAGGCCATCCTGAGCAAGATCAAGACCCCGTTTCTACCAAAAATAGAAAAACTAGCCAGGCATTGTGGTGAGTGGCTGTAGTCCCAGGTATTTGGGAGGCTGAGGCAACAGGATTCCTTGAGCCCAAGAGTTTGAGGTTGCTATGAGCTATGATGTCCTGGCACTCTACCCAGGGCAATAGAGTGAGACTCTGTCTTAAAAAAAATAAAGTAAAATAAAATTGTTTTTTATGAGGCATAAGGAAGAAGTTTTCACTCCCTACACCAAATATGGCTTTTAGAATAGTATCATGTGGCAAAAAGATCATGTTTCCCAGTGCTTTACAGTGCCACTTTTGTCATAAATCAAACATCCATTTATGAATGAACCTATCCTGGACTCTATTCAGTTGGTCTGTTTTTCTCTTCTGTTAATAAACATTGTCTTAATTACTATAACTTTATATGAAGATAATATTTGATAGTATAAATCTTCCATCTTTTGTTTTTCTTTTTCTTTTTTTATTGAGACAGAGCCTCAAGCTGTCGCCCTGGGTAGAATTCTGTGGCGTCACCGCCCACAGCAACCTCCAACTCCTGGGCTCAAGCGATTCTCCTGCCTCCGCCTCCCAAGTAGCTGGGACTACAGGTGCCCACCACAACACCCGGGTACTTTTTGTTGCAGCCATCATTGTTTGGCGGGCCGCGCTGGATTGGAAATTGCCAGTTCAGATGTATGTGGCTGGTGCCTTAGCCACTTGAGCCACAGGCACCGAGCCTCTTTTTTTCTTTATGAATGTTTTGGTTATTCTTGGCTCTTTGCATATTCCAGTAAATTCTAAAGTCATCTAAGTGGTATATATTCATTTTTTTAAATTTGAGATCATTAGTATTAAATTCATAAATCGATTGAGAAAGAACGAGCATCTTTATAAAACTGAGCTAACTCACGAATGTAGTTATATCTCTACATTTGTTTAATCTTTAATTTCTCTCAGTAATGTTTTATAGTTTTCAGTGTAGAAGTCTTGCATATCATTCATTATATTTATTCCTTGGTATTTATTTGATGGTTTTTTTAGAGCTACTTTAATATCCTTTTTAAATGTCATTTTCTAATTGTTTCTTACTAGTAGTGTTCATTCTTGTATCACAAGACCTTGTGATTCATTCACCTATTCATTCCAGTTGTATCTCTTCTGTACAGTTACATGCGGATGTATAGAGTGCAAAAAAATACATACACATCAGACTTCCTTTTCCACAGGGGCCACTCATAAGGAATTTTTATTTAGTTTTTTGAGATAGTGCCTTACTTTCTTGCCCCGAGTAGAGTGCTATGGCGTCATAGCTCACAGCAGCCTCAAAGTCTTAGTCTCAAGTGATCCTCTTGCCTCAGCCTCCCAAGTGGCTGGGAAGAAACTGTTAAATTTGTAATACTCAAGTTATGTTTGACTTCTGCAATTACAAGAGATGCTCAATGTGACTTGTATTCATCTTTTGTTATTGGTATATGCACATGTATTGAGTATTACAAATTTTATTTATTTATTTATTTTTTTTTTGTAGAGACAGAGTCTCACTTTATCGCCCTTGGTAGAGTGCCGTGGCCTCACACAGCTCACAGCAACCTCCAACTTCTGGGCTTAACCAATTCTCTTCCCTCAGCTACCCGAGTAGCTGGGACTACAGGCGCCCGCCACAACACCTGGCTATTTTTTGGTTGCAGTTCGGCCAGGGCTGGGTTTGAACCTGCCACCCTCGGTTATATGGGGCTGGGGACCCACCCACTGAGCCACAGGTGCCTGAGTATTACAAATTGAATACAGTTTTTTTCCTTTCTTAAAATGTGGATACATTTTTGGCACCCTTTGTAAACTTGTCCTGTGAGAACAATTGTATTCTTATATAAATTCCAGAATTTTTATATTTACTTTGCATTTCATAATTCATTTGGAATTGTCTTTTATGTATTGTATAAGGAATAGACAAAGATTGATTTTTTTTTCTTCCCATAGAGATAGCAACTTGACCAGCAACATTTATTGAAAAGACGGTTCTTTCTCCCCAGCACGCTGCAGTGGCACCTTTGTTGTAATGTGGGTGGCTGAATATAGGTGGGTCTTTTTCTGAACTCTATTCTACTTTATTGTCTGTCTTTACATCAGTATCACAGTCTTATCATCTGTAAATAATAGCACTGATTTCTTCCTTTCAACCTGATATTTTATTTCTTTTTTTTTTTTTATTTTTTATTTTTGTAGAGACAGAGTCTCACTTTATGGCCCTCGGTAGAGTGCCGTGGCCTCACACAGCTCACAGCAACCTCCAACTCCTGGGCTTAAGCGATTCTCTTGCCTCAGCCTCCCGAGCAGCTGGGACTACAGGCGCCCGCCACAACGCCCGTCTATTTTTTGGTTGCAGTTTGGCCGGGGCCAGCGCCCTACCGACTGAGCCACAGGCACCGCCCGATATTTTATTTCTTTGTGTTCCCTTACTCTGCTTGCTGTAACCTTCAGTACACTTTTTTTTTTTGAGACGGAGTCTCAAGCTATCACCCTGGATAGAGTGCAGTGACATCATAGCTCACAGCAACCTCAAACTCTTGGGCTTACGTGATTCTCTTGCCTCAGTCTCCCAAGTAGCTGAGACTACTGGTGTCCACCACAATGCCTGGCTATTTTTTTCTTGCAGTTGTCATTGTTTAGCAGGCCCAGGGCAGGCTTGAACTCGCCTGCATCAGTGTATATAGCCAGCACCCTACCCACTGAGCTACAGGTGCTGCCCTCTAGTACACTTTTAAAAGAAACTGAGGCTGGGCATGGTGGCTCATGCTTATAATCCTAGCATTGTGGGAGGCTGAGGTGGGAGGATCCATTGAGCTTAGGAGTTACAGACCAGACTGAGCAGGAGTGAGGCCCTGTCTCTACTAAAAATAGAAAAACTAACTGGACCTAGTGGCAGGTGCCTGGAGTCCCAGCTACTTGGGAAGCTGAGGCAAGAGGATCTCTTGAATTCAAGAATTTGAGGTTGATGTGAGCTATGATGATGCCAGGGTGACAGAGTGAGGCTCTATCTTAAAAAATAAAATACGCATTTGGAACTATAAATTATCCTGTAAGGACTGCTACAACTCTTTTCCACATATTTTGATATATTTTGTTTTCATTATCTTTCAGTTTATTCAATCAAAATAGTTACTAATTTTCATTGTGATGATGATGTTTAGGGCCCTAAGTTTCCAATATTTCAAAATTTCCTGACTGGGTATAGTAGTTCATGCGTATAATCCTAGCACGCTGGGAGGCCGAGGTGGGTGGATTGCTTGAGTTCAGGAGACCAGCCTGAGGAAAGCAAGACCCATATCTACTAAAAATAGAAAAACTAGCTGGGCATTATGGTGGGCACCTATAGTCCCAGCTACTTGGGAGACTGAGGCGAGAGTATCACTTGAGCACAGAAGTTTGAGGTAGCCGTGATGCTACAGCGCTCTACCCAGGGCAACAGTGAAACTCTGTCTCCCCCCAACACACACACACACAAATTACTATTTATCTTTTCTTTTATTGATTTGTCAGATAACATATGGTGTATGATTTCAAGGCCTTGAAATTTGTTCAGGCTAACTTCATGGCTCAGTATTCTATGAATGTTCCTCACACACTTGAAAAGAATATGTATTCTCCAGTTGTCAGCCGTTCAAGTCTTCCGTCCAGTCATAAGTAGATTGGTCTTCCTTAAAGTCTGTTTAAGCTCTATATATTTTGAAGCAATGTAATTAGATTTGTACAAATTTAGGATTGTTGTATTTTCTGTGAGTTGGCCCTTTTTGTTTTTTTTGTTTGTTTGAGACAGTCTCAGTATGTCACCCTGGGTACAGTGCTGTGGCATCACAGCTCACAGCAACCTCAGACCTTTGGGCTTAAGCGATTCTCTTGCCTCAGCCTCCCAAGTAGCTGGGACTACAGATGTCCAGCTATTTCTTTGTCGCAGTTGTTTAGCTGGCCTGGGCCGGGTTGAAACGCACACCCTCGATGTACGTGGCTGGTGCCGTAACTAACCACTGTGCCATGGGCGCGGAGCCAAGTTGGTCCTTTTATCTGGATGAAATCTCCCCACTTGTCTCTAATTATACTTACTGTAATGTTTGCTTTGTTATTAATGTGCTCATACAGTTTTTTATAGGTTTTGTTACATCAAAGAGAGGAAAAGATATACAACATAATTGAAAAGATAATTGAAATTTATCTATAAAAAATCAAATAGGCATTATATAACTGAAGAATACAATATTTGAAATTAAGAACTTATTAGATGAAGTGTTAATGTTCAGTATATGGCTTTCCATATTTTAAACCTTTCAGTTTTCTTATACTTAAAGTGTGTGTCTTGTAAAACACCACTCACTTATGTTCATTCTGATAATATGTTTTTTGATTGCCTCAGTTAGTTTATATAATTTCTGATGTAATTGAACTTTTAAGTGTTTTTTTAGTGGCCTATGTGTTCTTTGATCCTTTATTTCTCTTTTCAGGTATTCTTTTGCAGTGTTTGCTTATTTTTTTATACCATTTGTCTCTTCTATTTGCTGTTTAGATACACATTCTTTTATTATTATTTTAGTGGTTATGAATCTTTGACTTAATTCACTGTACCTTAAATTAGAATTTTTCCATTTCTCCATCACTGCAAGAGCTCTGAGTGTATATATGTACATGTGTGTGAGAGTGAGTTGAGAGAGAGCATGCACGAGTGCACAATCACTCTCACCCAGCCTAGGGTACAGTGGTGTGTTCACGTCTCACTACAACCTCCAATTTCCAGGAGGCTCCTGGCTCAGCTTCCAAATGCTTAGGACTACAGGTGTTCACCACCATACCCAGCTAATTTTTTGTTTTTTTTTTTTTTTTTTTCATAGAAACAGGGTCTCACTGTGTTGCCTTGGCCGGTCTCAACTCCTAGCCTCAAGCAGTCCTCCAACCTTGGCCTTCCAAAGTGCTAAGAACCTTAACTTTTTGACTGTGAAGGACCCCTTTAAGGATTCAAACAAGGTGTTTGTTGCATACGACAGGCCTCATTCATTTTGCAAACAAAAACTTGACAACACATGTTTCTTTTATGTTACCTGGCTTGTCTGTAAGAATCTGTAAGCATCATATGCTTCATTCTCAATATTTTTCACAGTCACGCTTGAAATGACTGAAAGCAACTTGGGTGAATTATTTTAATTAGTAAGAAACCGAAGAATGTCCAGAGTAGTTTGCCATTTGTGTGCCGTAACGGTGGTTCTGATTGCTGCATACCTCAATTGGCACATTTTGTTTCTGAGCTCTTTACAGAGGGTTAAAGCAATTTAACTTCATTTATTTCCCTCCAGCTTTTTGTGCTATTTCAATCATGTATGAAAATTCTACATATATATATATATATATATATACACATATATATTTTTTTTTTTGTGGAGACAGAGTCTCACTGTACCGCCCTGGGATAGAGTGCCGTGGCGTCACACGGCTCACAGCAACCTCCAGCTCTTGGGCTTACGCGACTCTCTGGCCTCAGCCTCCCGAGCAGCTGGGACTACAGGCGCCCGCCACAACGCCCGGCTATTTTTCTACATATATTTTAGAAACCATTATTCATTACTATATTATGCAATCAATATTCTTTTACATTCTAATATGCCTCCTTCTAGGACCATTTTCCTTGAGACTGAAGAACTTCCTTTAGTTTGCTGGTGACAAATTCTTTTAGCTCTTGTTTGTCTGAAAATGTCTTTATTTATACTATTGAAAGATATTTTCATTGTGTTAAAAACTCTAGGTTGTAGCCGGACGTTGTGGCGGGCCCCTGTAGTTCCACCTACTTGGGAGGCGAAGGCAGGAGAATGGCTTGAGCACAGGAGTTGGAGGTTGCTGTGAGCTGTGATGCCATGGTACTCTACCCAGGGCTATTGGCTTGAGGCGCTATCTCAAAAAAACGAAAACAAAACTCTAGGTTGGCATTTTGTCTTCTTTTATAATGTCATTCCAATGTTATTAGTTCCCATAGTTTCTGTTGAAAAGTAGTCATTTGTCTTATGATTGTTCTTTTGAAAATGATGTCTCTTTTGTCCTGTGGCTGATTGTAAGATCTGTCTTGGTCTTACGTCATTTGAATATGATACCCTAAGGTGTGGTTTTCTTTCTTCTTGGGGCTTTCAAAATTTCTAGAACCTGTGGGTTAATGTCTTTCATCATTTTTGTCACATTTACCATCACTTCTTCAAATATGTCCTTTTACCTCTCCAGTCTACATATTTTGATATATTTTATTTTCATTATTTTTCAATTCATTCAGCCAAAATAGTTACTAATTTTCATTGTGATTTCTTCTTTAACCCATGTTTAATCCATATGTTGAAGAAGAAATCCCTCTCCGTCTGTCCAATTACATACTTCATAAATTTTGACTATATCTTTTATACTCCTTTGTTTTCCATTTCTTTTTTCTTGCTCCATTTTAGAAATAGTCTTTCTTGATCTGTCCTCCAGTTTACTAGTACTTTTTTCTACTGTGTCTAGGATGCTGTTTATAAATTCCAATGTTGTTGATATCCTCTTTTCAACTATTTGTCCATTCTTCTCCCATTTTTTAGTATGCAGTCCTTTCTGTGTCCCTATTAACTCCAGCACATGAATCATATGTGGGTTGATTTCTGTTTCTAGTCTTTCCCTTTTGTATTTTTGTTCATTTGTTTTCCTTTGTTCCTTTTAGCTGTGTGTGTATATATGTTTTAGTCAGACATGGCCTTATAATTTTTTATCAGAAACTGGACATTATGGCAAAGAAAGTTAGAGGCTCCAAATGATCTTCTTTCATTGGGGTTTAAGGTTTTTAGGTGGGAAAATTGAGTACTGCCCAGTCATCTTGATACTGTCAAAGTTTGGTTTTAGGCTTTTGTAGGTCTGTTTTAATTTTGCTCTTAACCCTTAAGGCGTGGCTCTCCTAGGATCTCAAATAAAAGCTCAAGAGTATTTACCAAGCCCCTTCCACTTTGGGCTTGACCTCCATCATCTTTCAACAATACATTTGCTGAGATTACTGCTCAGCTCTTTAACCTTCTGCTCCTAGATTATTTGGAGTCTCATCCTATATGTATGCAGCATAGGCCAGCAATTTGGGGAGGATTAATATGCAGATTTGGGGAGATCCTCTTTTCTGTGCATTCCTCCTTGCTAGGGTTTTGAAAGTTTCAGGTACTTTGAAGTCCCAAACTTTGATCTTTTGACTCCTCAGACAATTGAAACTGCTGCTTCTGCCTGGGCTCCATTTTCTCACCTGTATGAGTTGAGAAATACCTTTTGGGGGTGGTGGTGGGAAGAATCCACGATGAATGTGTCCTGCCCTGATTTTTCAAGGATCAGAGCCCCTGTAATCCTGCCTCCTAGTTTTTTCCCATTGCCTTCAAAGAATTGTTTTATATATTCAGTCTTTTATAACAGATATGTAAAAAACAATAAAGGATTGTTCTAATACCAGCTACTTTGTCATGGCCAGAACCAAGTACCCTGTAAACTAAGCATAATAATTGTGCCAGCCTTATAGGGAGGGTTGTGAGCATTAGATGAGTTGTGTATGTCAGGTGCTTAGAAAAATGCCTCATTTTAGCTTGTAATCTTATCTCTGTTTTCCTATTGAACAAGAGCACAGATGTTGTCACAGTTTAGCTGTCTGATGAGTATCATTCCCTCAAAATATACTTATGAGTGTGTAGAATTTTAATTTTATCTTTTAAACATTTCTTTTTAAGGTGTGCCATACTCATTGGTTGCCTAAAATTCAGACCCTGTTTCACCATTTTCTGTACTGTATATATTGTTTCTGTAGTCATCCTGCATTAGCTCAGGCTGACTAATACCGTAGACTGGGTGACAGTTAAAACAAATTTATTTTCTCACAGTTTTGGAGGCTGGAAATTTGAAAACTGAGTTCCAACATTGTTTGGTTCTGGTGATTTCTCTCTTCCTAGATCACAGACAGTTGCCTTCCCCCTAAGTTCCCACATGATGGAGAGAAAGAGCAGTGGCCTGGTGTCTCTTCTAAAGGTGCTAATCTTTCATCTTGAGGTTCCATGACTTCATCAAAATCTGCTTACCTCCCACAGGCTACAAATAGGCTCACATTACAGGCCCACATTGAGGGTTAAGATTTCAACTTAGGCACAGGTGATACAATTCTGTCTAGGGGTACCATCATTCTCTGAATTCATGTTTCTTTTCCATGAGGTCCATTTTTTTTTTTTTTTTTTTTTGAGACAGGGTCTCACTTTGTAGCCCTCAGTTGAGTACTATGGCGTCATAGCTCACAGCAACCTCCAGCTCTTGGGCTTAGGTGATCCTCTTGCCTCAACCTCCCAAGTAGCTGGGACTACAGGCACCTGCCACAACATGCCTGGCTATTTTTTGTTGCAGTTTGGCTGGGGCCAGGTTTGAACTCGCCACCCTCAGTATATGGGGCCAGCACCCTGCTTACTGAGCCACAGGTGCCACCCTGAGTTTGTGTTTTCTTAAGGCATGTTTTCAGCATAAGCTTTGAATGTTTTCTTGACCAGATATTTTGGAAGAGTTTTGATATCTCATTTTTTTCTCTGTTTTTTTTTTTTTTTTTTGAGACAGAGTCTCTAACTCTATTGCCCCGGTTTGAATGCATGACATCATCATACCTCATAGCAACCTCAAACTCCTGGGTTCAAGTGATCCTTCTGCCTCAGCCTCCCAGGTAGCTGGGACTAGAGGCGCCCACCACAACGCCCATCTAAGTTTTTTTATTTTTAGTAGAGATGAGGTCACAAACTCTTGCTCAGGCTGGTCTCAAAGTCCTGAGCTCAAGGGATCCTCCCACCTTGGCCTCAAGGAGTGCTAGAATTATAGACATAAGCCACAGCTCCTGGCTGATCCTCCCTCATTCTTAATGTTCTTCTTCTTTTCTTTTTCAGACCCTTTGGGACAGATGGCCGTCATGTTTAGATATTAGTAATCACATATGTATATGTCTGTATTTGAAAATGGCAGAGGGAAACAACAATGAAGAGGTAATTCACTTAAACAACTTTCACTGCCATCGGGGACAGGGTAAGTTAGTTCCTTTTCACTTTCTCCCTTTCCTCACTGCTTTTTCTTTTACTATTGTAGCTACACCTTTGAAGTGAACCTGTTTTGTCCTGTTTAGAATCCAGAGACAGTTCATATTTAGACCTTAGAACATTAGGCACAGAAGGACTTGTCAGACTACTAGAATTGTGTTAAATGATGATAACCTGCTGGTGTGTTTAAAAATCATCTATCAGTAGTAAATTAATAAGCTATTACCAAAAAAGCTATGAATATGCAGTCATTGGGTCTTAAGAGGTGGGATTATGGGAACAGCATCAGTTTATGGTTTTTGGAGGAAAGGTGACCACAAAGGAGCACTTTCCAAGGCCTGTGTGATCTAAAGGACTGTAAATGCTGCTGATATAATCTTGCCCTCACATAATGCTTAAATTATTTTTTGCCAAAAGATTCTGAATTCATGTATTTTAGGACATGTACTTTTTTGTTTTATGGTATGTAAAATATGGGAAAATTCATTGATTCACAAAAGGAAGAGTACCTGCATTTCAATAATATTCTTAAATGTATATGAAATTTCTGTCAAATCTCAATTCACATTTATACTTGGACCAAATTTATGTTTATTTTTTGTTAAGTATAAATTCCATGACCTGACCTCTTTTATGAAAGAATCCATGAAAGTTGTCACTCTGGAGACGAGTGTTGTTTCTTTTCTTTTTTTTTTTTTGTAGAGACAGAGTTTCACTTTATCGCCCTCAGTAGAGTGCGGTGGTGTCACACCGCTCACAGCAACCTCCAACTGCTTAAGCAGTTCTCTTGCCTCAGCCTCCTGAGTAGCTGGGACTACAGGCACCCGCCACAATGCCTGGCTATTCTTTTGTTGTGGTTTTTGGCCAGGGCCGGGTTTGAACCTGCCATCCTTAGTATATGGGGCTGGCTCCCTACCCACTGAGCCACAGGCGCTGCCCTGGAGACCAGTGTTGGATTAAATAGGTAGAGGTTTCAAATTACTAAAGAACTAAAAAAAAAACACATTTAATGAATTGAAGGAAAGTATGATGACAATGACTCATGAAATAAAGAATATCAGTAAAGCTACAAATGACTTTTAAAAAGAAAGCTGGGCACAGTGGATTGTACCTGTAGTTGCAACTTTTCAGGAAGCTGAGCTAGGAGGATTGCTTGAGGCCAGGAGTTGGAGACTAGCCTAGGTGATATAGTGAGACCTCATCTTCTTAGAACAAACAAACAACAGCAACAACAAAAAACCCACACATGGAAACTCTAGGAGTAACAAGTACAATAAATAAAATGAAAAATTCACTGTGTATCTGTTCAGTAGCAGATCTAAGCTAGCAGAAGAATAAGTGATGAATAGAGATTATCTGATCTATGGAATAGAAAGAAAAAAAGGTTTTGCACAGAAGCTGGTAATCTAGGACCTACATGTGAACAACTTTATATGAATATTTTTTGTACTTTGTTTACTTGGGTTGGAAAAAAGAAAAAAAAAGAATGAAGAAAAGTGAAGAGTCTTGGTGAATTTGAGCCTCTATAACATGTAATGAAAGACTCAGAAGGAGAAGAAAGAAAAACAGAAGAGACAGAAAAAATATTTAAAGGAATAATGGCTGGAAACTTCCTAAATTTGATCAAAAATGTTAATCTGTACATCTAGGAAATGAACTCCCAAGAAGAATAAATACAAAGAGATAACACCTAGACTCGTCTTTATCTTTTGCCTGGGTAACTGTGGCTTGTCCTTTAGCTACATGGAAGAAGAAATATAGAAGTTCCTTTGCTTACGGAATAGACTGAATTACCTCTCATTTCTGCTCTCAGAAGTATCCTATGCTATCTATTTCTGAGCTTTTCTCGGATTCAGCATATATTAGGCCACTTTTGTCAGCTCTACAGGCTGTGGTTTTGAGCCTTCTCCACTTTACTAAAGTACTTCCTTTCTGTCAATATGCTGTTTTTCAGAATTTTGTTGAGTTCTCTTACCTGCTATCAGTTCTGTTCTTATCTTTGTTGTACTTGAGGGTTTATACCTTACTGTCATTTTAGTGGAGTTTTAGGAGGTGATAGTGATAATCACTTGGATTCCTGCTGCCATGTTTAACATATAATGTATGTTTCAGTAATGTACATAGCTATGATTTAATAAAAGAAAAATTTAAGGGCGGCGCCTGTGGCTCAGTGAGTAGGGCGCCAGCCCCATATGCCGAGGGTGGCAGGTTCAAACCCAGCCCCGGCTGAACTGCAACCAAAAAATAGCCGGGCGTTGTGGCGGGCGCCTGTAGTCCCAGCTACTCGGGAGGCTGAGGCAAGAGAATCGCGTAAGCCCAAGAGTTAAGAGGTTGCTGTGAGCCGTGTGACGCCACGGCACTCTACCCGAGGGCGGTACCGTGAGACTCTGTCTCTACGAAAAAAAAAAAAAAATTAAAAAAAAATGTATGTTTCAGGTCCTCACTTCAGTTAGTTACATTTGTCAGTGTAAAAACTATTAATAAGCATCTTATCTGAGTTTTGTCAACTAATTATCACAATTCTATTTTAGGAGGGGCATGTGAGGGGGCAGGTCCATAATTATTTTTTTCATTATTTTATTTTTTTTTTTTTTGGAGTTTTTGCAGTTTTTGACTGGGGCTGGGTTTGAACCCGCCACCTCCAGTGTATGGGGCTGGCACCCTACTCCTTTGAGCCACAGGCGCCGCCCAGGTCTATAATTATTTTAAGTAGGCACCATTTTTAGCCTTTTTTTAATGTTGAGGAAGTAGTTGTTTAAAGAAGGTAACAACTCCAATAGCTAGTGTTTGGTAGAGCTGAGATTTAAATTCAGGCCGTCTGACCTTAGATCCTGCTTTCAACTGTTGTCCCTGGTGTCACTGCTGCTTTCTTACAGGAATTAAATGACATCATTGGTTTTTTTATTGCTTTTTAAATTGCAGAGTGCCAAGAAATATATGAGGCATTAAACTCAAGAAAGACGTTACAGCTTTAATGGAGGAATTTCAGAAATTATAATGATGATGCCTCTTTCTTTTCTTACTGTTCTTCTATTCCATTTTTTTTTTTTTTAGGTCACTTAATGCATTTTCTTTTTATTGCCCATTTTGACCTTGACATTCCCATGAAACCAGACAGGAAAAAATACCAATTTGTGTTATCTGTAATTCATATCAAACATGTTCTGTCTTTAGACAGATAAAAGGAAGTAGAGACCTTGAACACAATTTCTACATCTACATGGTTAAACTTTAGTTCCAGTTAAAAGGAAACTAGGAAAGTTAAATTGTTTACTGTCACAGTGCTAAGTGGATGCTTGACTAAAACATTAAAATGTTTGTTTAAATGATCCTTGAAGTTTATGTCTAAAATGAGCAAATTTTAATATTTTAAATTTAAATGAAAATTTTACTGGTTTTGAGTGATAATTTTTTTCAGATCTAGTGTTTCAAATAAAAGTCTTTTATTCCTGAGAGAAATAGAGATGGGTGAGAAGCCATGATTTCACTTTAAAGAAATTGACAGTCAATATTTTATCAACAGATTTCTTCAATACTAGTGTAAGAAAAAGTTGGTGTCTTGAATACAGTAATTGTCAGATTTTCCTTGCAAGTTCCCAAATGTATTATTGACAGAAATCAGCACAGAAACATGACTCTTAATGCTTGAGTGCATGTGCTGCTTGTGGGCTATGCAAGTAGCCTAACATTTTTCATACTGTAATTGAACTAAAGGATTGAATGTGATTGTGCTGGCCTCCTAGTAACAGTGTTGTCTGCCTTCCTGTAGACTGGATCAATCTCAGAGATGGGCCCATCACCATATCTGACTCTTCTGATGAGGAAGGGATTCCGATGCTGGTCACCCCAAATCCTCAGCAACATGAAGAAGAGGACCTGGATGATGATGTCATCCTGACAGAAGTGAGTTTTTTTAAACTGTTGCAAGTTAGTGCTCTAATTTTTCAGCCACTCTTTGGGCTTTATGGAGCAACTGAGAGCACCTGTGTGCCCTTGTTATACATTTCTAAAAACGGCCCCCTCTCCATTCTACCTCATGTCCCTTAGATTTAGAAGCCATATGTTTCAGTCCGTTTTTGAACTAGACTTCTGCACCATTGTTCCATCTGACTATTCATCTACCAGTCTACACTGTCATGATTTCTACCACATTATAATGTATCTTCCTGTTAGGTAGAGTTAAATTCCTTTTTTCAGAATCACATCATACTATGTGTGTGTGTGTGTGTGTGTGTGTGTGTGTGTGTGTGTGTGTATATATATATATATATATATATTTTTTTTTTTTTTTTTTGGAAACAGATTCTCACTCTATTGCCCAGGCTAGAATGCCTAGCTCACAGCAGCCTCAAACTAGTAGGCTCAAGCAGTCATCCTGCCTCAGCCTCCTGAGTAGCTGAGACTGTAAGCACCCGCCACAACACCTGCTAATTTTTTCTGTTTTTAGTAGAGGTGAGGTCTTGCTCTTGCTCAGGCTGATCTCAAACTCCTGAGCTCAAGAGATCCTCCTATCTTAGCCTCCTAAAATGCTAGGATTATAGGGGTGGATCACTACGCCCAGCCCAAGTTGGATATTCTTAACACTTAAAAATAATTCCTTTTTTTTTTGAGACAGAGCCTCAAGCTGTCATTGTCACCCTGGGTAGAGTGGGTAGAATGCCATGGCATCACAACTCGCAGCAACCTCCAACTCTTGGGCTTAAGTGATTCCCTTGCCTCAGCCTCCCAAGTAGCTGGGACTACAGGCGCCCGCCACAACACCCGGCTATTTTTTGGCTATAATTGTCATTGTTGTGTTGGCAGGCCCAGGCTGAATTCAGACCTGCCAGCTCTGTTGTATGTGGCTGGCGCCTTAGCTGCTTGAGCTACAAGCACTGAGCCTAAAAATAATATTTTTATGCAAGTTTTACATTCAGCTTTTTTAGTTGCAGAATACAAATTGATATGTAGATGATCGGCTTGTCTAATCCAAAACAGATCTTATTGTTACATTACAGAACAATTTTTGCAATCTTTTTTAAAGAGACAAAGTCTCAGCCTGTCAACTAGGCTGGAGTGCAGTGGCCTGATCTTAGGTCACTGTGACCTCAAATTTCTAGACTCAAGTGATCCTCTTGCCTCAGCCACCCTAGTAGCTAGGATTATGGACTACAGATGGGCACCACTATACCTAGTTAATGTTTTTTTTTTTTTTTATTTTGGCCGGGGCTAGGTTTGAACCCGCCACCTCCAGCATATGGGACCGGCGCCCTACTCCTTGAGCCACAGGCGCCGCCCGCCTAGTTAATATTTTTAACATTTTTTTGTAGAGTTAGAGACTCACTGTGTTGCCCAGGCTGGTCTTAAATTCCTGGGCTCAAGCAACCCTCACACCTCAGCATCCTGAAGTACTGAGATTAACAGGTGTGAGCCACCACATCCGGCCATTATTGACTCTTTCTAACCAGGAACAGGTTTTGTCTTTATGTATAGTCTAGCCAAAGCACTTGAATGTTTTATATTCCTCAGCCAGAGTATTTTGAATGTTTCTTAATATAGATCTTTTAACATTTGTTGTTTTTTTTCTTAGTCGTTTTATCTTTGACTTTTGTGAATGATGTCTTTTTTCCATTGTGTCTTTTAGCTGTTTTGTTTATTTAAAAAATCTAAAAGTCTGTTGCTCTTTTTTCTTTTTTTTTTCCAGCTTAAAGATCTCAATTGGTTTTTCTGTGATTCTAAAATCAGATAACACTTCATTCCATAAAATAGAGTAAGAGTTCCAAAGAGCTGAGTAGAAAAGTTTGGCTTTAGAGACCAGAATAGGCTGAAGTAAGCAGAAGCAAAGAACAAAGAGCATATTAGTCCTGTCAAAGTTATTTTTCTTATAACATGGGACCAGGAGATAGAACAGTAGAAAAAAGACTAGTTAACATCGGGTTACATCAAAGCTACCTTTTCTGTGCAGGTATTAAAGCAGAGGGAACTTCATTACCATACTGATTGCAGTTTTAGACTGTTTGGGAAACTGGCTATTACCTGTTACATCTCTCTTGCTTTTTTTCTCTCCTGTGCTTAAAGTCTCACTCATGCTCACACTCCTGCAGTCTCTCTCGATTTCTTGGAATGTTAGATCACAACTTAGTTTAGGTTTGATGAGGTGGCACTTTAGCATGGGTAACTCCATTTTGATTTTTAATCTGGTGTTTTGGAGCCTAGTACAGAAACCTAGCCCAGAACAGTGACCTCCTATAATTTTTCCTTTTTTTGAGACAGAGTCTTACTCTGTTGCTCTGGCTAGAGTGTCATTGTGTCATACCTCAAACTCATGGGCTCAAGCAATCCTCCTGCCTTAGCCTCCTGAGTAGTTGGGACTATGGGCATGTGCCACCACATCCGGCTAGTTTGTCTATTTTATAGTAGAGACTGGGTCTCTCTTGCTCAGGCTGGTCTCAGAACTCCTGAGCTCAAGCAATCTACATGCCTCAACCTCCCACAGTGCCAGGATTACAGGTGTGAGTAACCACATCCAGCTGCCTCCTATAATATTTAATAGTTCTCCCCTTTGTGGACAATCAGTGCTACTAAGTTACCATCATTCTGGGTTTCCATACACAGCATGCCATTTAGATGTTATGGTGTCTTCTTCATTATCATGCATTTCTTTGAGTTTTTGTTCCTTCTGGGGAGAGAACATTTTACCTTTGACAGATGGCTATATGGAAAGAAGCATTTAAAACTTTATGGAGGGCTGGGCATGGTGGCTCACATGTGTAATCCTAGTGCTGTGGGGGGCCAGGGCAACGTAGCAAGACACCATTGCTACAAAACAAATACAAAAATTAGCTTGGGGTGATGACCTGCACTCGTAGTCCCCACTACTCCAGAAGCTGAGTTTGAGATGCAATGAGCTGTCATGACACCATTGCACTCTAGCCCAGGCAACGGAGTGAAACACTCTTTGAACAACA
This sequence comes from Nycticebus coucang, assembly GCF_027406575.1. NCBI lineage: Eukaryota > Metazoa > Chordata > Mammalia > Primates > Lorisidae > Nycticebus > Nycticebus coucang. The sequence continues at coordinate 67,010,444 of NC_069791.1, read as the reverse complement.
ATAAAAAACTTTCTGGGGGCGGCACCTGTGGCTCAGTCGGTAAGGCGCCGGCCCCATATACTGAGGGTGGCGGGTTCAAACCCAGCCCCGGCCAAACTGCAACCAAAAAATAGCCGGGCGTTGTGGCGGGCGCCTGTAGTCCCAGCTACTCGGGAGGCTGAGGCAAGAGAATCGCTTAAGCCCAGGAGTTGGAGGTTGCTGTGAGCTGTGTGAGGCCACGGCACTCTACCGAGGGCCATAAAGTGAGACTTTGTCTCTACAAAAAAAAAAAAACTTTTTCTCAGGGGATTCAATATGCCAGGGAGACTACTATCATGACTGTCAGAAGAGTAATACTAAGAGTTTGGATAGAGTGTTCTCCTTAGCCAAGGTCTTGTGAATCAAACCAACATAGGCAAGGAGTCTCCCCGTTTTAACCAATAGTTGGCTCTGCCAGTAGTTGTCTATGTGCAACTGTGCAGATTCCTTTCTCTTTAGTTAGCATCACATAACTGTGGTAAATTTGAAAACAGAGAGTGCAAGGTACCTGCAGAAGCTACTCACTGTGAAATTTTAACTACAGCTTTATTCTGTCAAGGGAAAGAGACATGAGTAAGGAAAAATTAAGAGGGCTAAGAGTCTTACAATAGTCTTATTCCAGTGCTCTTGGGAAAAGCTGTCCACAGCATGAAGTTGGTAACTTCTTGTCCTGGTTTGCAGTTTGAATGTGTCTAGTTGCGACATTGGGCATTTTGTAAACACTCTGTGTGACCCAAATATCAGGCATGAGACCTTTCTGATGAAATTTACAATGAGTTGTCCAGCTTCAGCTTATTGGGCATTTCTCTTTCATTGGAGGGTTGTAAAGCAAATATGGAGAAAACTAGAATTCAGTCTAGTCTGTAGGTAGATAATAAAAACTCAAACAATGGTCAGAGCTACAATATAATGACAGATATAATCTATTTTCTTTTGAAATATCATTTTTCAGGCTGGGGCAGTGGCTCACGCCTTTAATCCTAGTACTCTGGGAGCCAAGGTGGGTGGATTGCCTGAGAACATGAATTCGAGACCAGCCTCAGCAAGAGTGAGACCCTGTCTCTAAAAGAAATAGCCAAGCATTGTGGTTGGCACCTATAGTACTTGGGAATCTGAGGCAAGACAATCACTTGAGCCCAAGAGTTTGAGGTTGCTGTATACTATGATGCCACAGCACACTACCGAGGGCGACAAAATGAGACTCTGTCTCAAAAAAAAAAAGAAATATAATTTTTCTCTCTACAGTCATCCCCATTTCTATCAGAGATAATAACATTAAAACCAACTTGTTGCATTATTTATTTATATAAGTGCTGCAAGGATAACCACATGGGTGCCTTTTAAGTTTACTTTGCTGGAAATTTTGAAAAGGAATCTCAGATTGAACTCGAGAAAACCTCTTGATACTAGGAGGTTAAACCAAGGCAGACATTAGATTTTTGTCTCTATATCTAGTATCTTGAAGTTCCTGGACCTCCCAGGAGGTGACAACTTTTTTTTTTCTTTTTTGAGACAGAGCTTTTCTCTGTTGCCTGGGCTAGAGTGCCACACACGGCCTTAGTCTAGCTCACAGCAACCTCAAGCAATCCTCCTGCCTCAGGCACAACTGGGACTACAGACACCCACCACAACACCCCGCTATTTTTTCTATTTTCAGTAGAGACAGGGTCTCACTCTTGCTCAAGCTGGTTTCAACTCCTGAGCTCAAGCAATTGCATGTAGCTTAAGCAATTGCAACTTTTGTCCCCCCCCAAAACTTAACTACTAATAGTCTACTGTTGACTGAAGCCTTACTGATAATGTAAACAGTCCATTAATGCATGGACTACATATTATATACTGTATTTTTATTTTGTATGTTATACATATTATATACTGTATTTTTATTTTTTCTTTTCTTTCCTTCATTGCATATGACCAAGACAAATAGATAATGTATCCTTAAAAATGTTATTAAGAAGATGTTATTAAGGAAAGCATAAGAAGAGAAAATATATTTGTTGGGCGGCGCCTGTGGCTCAGTCGGTAGGGCGCCGGCCCCATATACCGAGGGTGGCAGGTTCAAACCCGGCCCTGGCCAAACTGCAACCAAAAAATAGCCGGGCGTTGTGGCGGGCGCCTGTAGTCCCAGCTACTCGGGAGGCTGAGGCAAAAGAATCGCTTAAGCCCAGGAGTTGGAGGTTGCTGTGAGCTGGGTGAGGCCACGGCACTCTACCGAGGGCCACAAAGTGAGACTCTGCCTCTACAAAAAAATATATATATATATATTTGTTGTTGATTAAGTGGAAGTAGATTGCTTGACCCCAGGAGTTTGAGATTGCAGTGAGCAATAATGATGCCACTGTTAGATAATTGTCCCAAGGTCGAGTGCCCGCTCCCCTTCAGCCACTTAATGATGCCACTGCGCTCTAATGGAGGAGACAGAGCAAGACTCTGTCTCAAAAAAAAAGTTGTTTACCAAAGAAATGGTTCCAATTTTTAATCTTGTAGTACTACCATTTGCTTTCCTCCTCATTAGTTTCACTTTTGTCTTTTTTTTTTTTCTTTTAGCTTATTTGTCATGTTTCTTTAACATTAATTTTATGGTCCTTTTCCTCACTTTTGACTTATCCATTCTTTTATATTATTGTCTGGTTACTTATTGCCATGTAGTATACCACATCAGAAATTAATGGCATAAGATAACTGCCATCGTTGTAGAATTTTGCATGACTTCCATGGGTCAGGAATTTGAGAAGAGCTCTGCTGGACAATTCTGGCTCCAGGCCTCTCACTTGGCGGTTGTCAGATGGTGCTGCCAGAGAGTGGCAGGCATCATAGTCTTCAGGGCCTCTCCAGGTGTCACTCTCTTCCTGAAACAACTTCTTCCAGATATAATTCACTTACTATGTAGTTCATCCATTTAAGTTTTGTAGTTCAGTGGTTTTTAGTGTCTATTAGAGTAGTACACCCATCAATTTTAGAATGTTTTAATCACTCCAAAAGGAGGATACCTTCTGCATATCAGCATTGACTTATTTTTTTTCTACCTCTGCCCTTCATCCCCCACCCCAGGCAATCATGAATCTACTTTCTATCTCTGTAGAGTTGCCAATTGAAGATATTTTACATAAATAGAATGATACAATTTGTAGTCTTTTATATTTTCAAGGCTCATCCATGTTGCAACATGTATCAGTACTTCATTCTTTTTTTAAAAAACAGCTTTATTACAGTGTAGTTCATTCACAGTTCATCTGTTTAAAGCATATAGCTCAGTGGCTTTTAGTTCATTCACAGAGTTTGCATCCAGCACACAGTTAATTTTAGAACATTTTCATTATTCCATGAAGAAATCCTACATCTCTTACCCATCACCTTCCAATTTTCAATCCCTTATATAAAAATACGGGCTGCGCCTGTGGCTCAGTGAGTAGGGCGCCGGCCCCATATGCCGAGGGTGGCGGGTTCAAACCCGGCCCCGGCCAAACTGCAATAAAAAAATAGCCGGGCATTGTGGCGGGCGCCTGTAGTCCCAGCTACTCGGGAGGCTGAGGCAAGAGAATCGCGTAAGCCCAAGAGTTAGAGGTTGCTGTGAGCCGTGTGACGCCACGGCACTCTACCCAAGGGCGGTACAGTGAGACTCTGTCTCTACAAAAAAAAAAAAAAAAAAATAGAATCATACAATATATGGTCCTTTGTATCAGCTTCTTTAATTTAGCCTATTGTTTTCAAAGTTCATCTGTGATGTAGTGTGAATCAACATTTAGTTCCTTCTTGTTTACCTACTCATCAATTGATGGTCATTTGGGTTGTTTCTATTTGGGAGCTATAATGGGTAATGTTGCTGTAAACATTCATGTGCAGGTTTTTGTGTGGACATATGTTTTTAATTCTACTGGTATAAACCAGTGGTTCTCAACCTATGGGTCGTGACCCCTTTGGGGGTCAAACAACGCTTTCACAGGGGTCATATAAGACCATCCTGCATACCAGATATTTACATTACGATTCATAATAGTAGCAAAATTATAGTTATGAAGTAGCAACGAAATAATTTTATGGTTGGGGGTCACCACAGCATGAGGAACTGTATTAAAGGGTCGGGGCATTAGGAAGGTTGAGAACCACTGGTATAGAAGAAGAGCGGGTTTCCTGGATTGTGTGGTAACTGTTTAGCCCTTACCAGACTATTAATCACCGCAGCTGTACCATTTTTTATTCCTGGCAGCAGTATATAATGGTTCTAATTTCTTTGTATTCTTACCAACGCTTGTTATTATTTGTCTTTTTTGATTATAGTGGTGGTCTGAAGTAGTATCCCATTGTGGTTTTGACATTTCCCTGTAGCCATTGATGTTGAACATTATTCATACATTTATGAGCAATTTTTATATCTTTGGTTTTTTATATATTCTTTGGAGAAATGTCTATGCCACTTCTTTTTCTAGTTTTTTTTTGTTTGTTTGTTTGTTTTTTTTGAGACAGTCTCACTTTGTTGTCCTCAGTAGAGTGCCATGATGTCATAGCTCATAGTAACCTCAAACTCTTAGGCTCAAGCAATTCTCTTGCCTCAGCCTTCAAGTAGCTGGCACCTGCCACAACACCCAGCTATTTTTAGAGACAAAGGTCTTGCTCTGGCTCAGGATGATCCTGAACCCATGGAATCAGATAGTCCACCCGCCTCAGCCTCTCTTAGTACTAGGATTATAGGTGTGAGCCACCACGCCTGGCCCTTTTTCTAGTTTTTTAATGGGTTGTTTATATTTTCATATTGAATCTTTATATATTCTGGATATTATACTTTGGCCAAGTATCTAATTTGCAAATATTTTTTCTTGTTCTGTGAGTTATTTTTTCACTTTGTTGACGGTATCCTTTGAAACACAAAAGTTTTTAATTTTGCGGAAGTTCAATTTATTTATTTATTTATTTGAGACGGAGTCTCACTATGTCGCCCTGGTACAGTGCCATGGCGTCACAGCTCATAGCAACCTCAAACTCTGGGGCTCTAGTGATTCTCTTGCCTCAGCCTCCCAACTAGCTAGGACCACGGGCGCCCACCACAGTGCCCGACCGTTTTTTTTTTTTTTTTTGTAGAGACAGAGTTTCACTTTATGGCCCTCGGTAGAGTGCCGTGGCCTCACACAGCTCACAGCAACCTCCAACTCCTGGGCTTAAGCGATTCTCTTGCCTCAGCCTCCCGAGTAGCTGGGACTACAGGCGCCCGCCACAACGCCCGGCTATTTTTTTTGGTTGCAGTTTGGCCGGGGCCGGGCTTGAACCCGCCACCCTCGGTATATGGGGCGGGTGCCCTACCGACTGAGCCACAGGCGCCACCCTGTTTTTAGTTTTTTGGGTTTTTTTTGTTGCAGTTGTCACTGTTTAGCAGGCCTAGGCTGAGCTCAAACCCGCCACCTTCAGTGTACATGGCTGGTGCCCTACTCACCAAGCCACAGGTGCCGAGCCCCAATTTTTTTTTTAATTTATTTATTTTTATTGTTAAATCATAGCTGTGTACATTAGTGCAATCAAGGGGTACAATGTGCTGGTTTCATATACAATCTAAAATATTCTCATCAAACTGTTCAACGTAGCCTTCATGGCATTTTCTTAGTTACTGTATGTAGGCATTTGTATTCTGCATTTAGTAAGTTTCACCTGTAGCCATTCTAAGATGCACCGTAGATGTGGCCGCACCCATTACCCTCCCTCCACCAAAATCTCCCCTCTCCCTTCCCCTTCCTTGGCCCTTTCCCATAGTCTTGTGCTATAGTTGGGTTATAGCCTTCATGTGAAAGCTATAATTTAGCTTCATAGTAGAGCTGAGTACATTGGATACTTTTTCTTCCACTCCTGAGATACTTTGGTAAGAAGAATATGTTCCAGCTCCATTCATATAAACATGAAAGAGGTAAAGTCTCCATCTTTCTTTAAGGCTGCATAATATTCCATGGTATACATGTACCACAATTTGCTAGTCCATTCATGGGTCGATGGACACTTGGGCTTCTTCCATGACTTAGCAATTATGAATTGGGCTGCAATAAACATTCTGGTACAGATGTCTTTGTTATATTGTGACTTTTGGTCTTCTGGGTATAAACCTAGTAAAGGAATTATAGGATTGAATGGCAGTTCTATTTTTAGGTCTCTAAGTATTCTCCAAACATCCTTCCAGAAGGAATGTATTAGTGTGCATTCCCACCAGCAGTGAAGAAGTGTGCCCTTTTCTCCACAGCCACACCAACATCTCTGATTTTGGGATTTTGTTATGTGGGCTACTCTTACTGGGGTTAGATGATATCTCAAAGTAGTTTTGATTTGCATTTCTCTGATGATTAAGGATGATGAGCTTTTTTTCATGTGTTTGTAGATTGTGCGTCTGTCTTCTTTGGAGAAGTTTCTCTTCAAGTCCCTTTCCCACCCTGAGATGGGATCACGTGTTCTTGCTAACATGTTTGCGTTCTCTGTGGATTCTGGTTATTAGACCTTTATTGGAGGTATAACCTGCAAATATTTTCTCCCATTCTGAGGGCTGTCTGCTTGCTTTACTTACTATGTTCTTGGCTGTGTAGAAGCTTTTTAGTTTGATCAGGTCCCAGTAGTGTATTTTTGATACTGCTTCAATTGCCTGGGGAGTCCTCCTCATAAAATATTTACCCAGGCCCATTCCTTCAAGAGTTTTCCCTGCACTTTCTTCAAGTATTTTTATAGTTTCATGTCTTAAGTTTAAATCTTTTATCCAGTGAGAGTCTATCTTAGTTAATGATGAAAGGCGTGGGTCCAGTTTCAATCTTCTAAGTTTGCCAGCCAGTTTACTCAGCACCATTTGTTAAATAGGGAATCTTTTCCCCACTGAATGTTTTTAATTGGCTTGTCAAAAATCAAATAACGGTAAGTAGCTGGATTCATCTCTTGGTTCTCTATTCTGTTCCAGACATCTACTTCTCTGCTTTTGTGCCAGTACCATGCTGTTTTGATCACTATTGATTTATAGTACAGTCTCAGGTCTGGTAGCGTGATTCCTCCTGCTTTGTTTTTATTGCTGAGTAATGTTTTGGCTATTCGAGGTTTTTTCCAATTCCATATAAAACGAAGTATTGTTTTTTCAAGATCTTTAAAATATGACAATGGAGCTTTAATAGGAATTGCATTAAAATTATATATTTCTTTGGGTAGTATGGACATTTTAACAATGTTGATTCTTCCCAGCCATGAGCATGGTATGTTTTTCCGTCTGTTAACATCTTCAACTATTTCTTTTCTTAAGGTTTCATAGTACTCTTTGTAGAGATCTTTCACATCCTTTGTCAGGTATACTCCCAAATATTTCATCTTCTTTGGCACTACTGTGAAAGGAATAGAGTCCTTGACTGTTTTTTCAGCTTGGTTATTGTTGGTATATATAAAGGCTACAGATTTATGGGTGTTGATTTTGTAGCCTGAGACATTGCTGTATTCCTTTATCACTTCTAAAAGTTTTGTAGTAGAATCCCTGGTGTTTTCCAGATATACAATCATATCATCTGCGAAGAGTGAAAGTTTGATCTCTTCCGACTCTTGTGGATACCCTTGATCGCCTTTTCTTCCCTAATTGCAATGGCTAAAACTTCCATTACAATGTTAAAGAGCAGTGGAGACAATGGCCAACCTTGCCTGGTTCCTGATCTAAGTGGAAATGATTTCAATTTAACTCCATTCAATACGATATTGGCTGTGGGTTTGCTGTAGATGGCCTCTATTAGTTAAAGAAATGTCCCTTCTATACCAGTTTTCTTAATTGTTCTGATCATGAAGGGATGCTGGATATTATCAAAAGCTTTTTCTGCATCAATTGAAAGCATCATATGGTCCTTATTTTTTAATTTGTTTATGTGTTGAATTACATTTATAGATTTACGTATATTGAACCAGCCTTGAGACCCTGGGATAAATCCCACTTGGTCATGGTGTATAATTTTTTTGATGTGTTGTTGGATTCTGTTTGTTAGGATCTTATTGAGTATTTTAGCATCTATATTCATTAGTGATATTGGTCTATAATTTTCTTTTCTTGTTGGGTCTTTCCCTGGTTTGGGGATCAAGGTGATGTTTGCTTCGTAGAATGTGTTGGGTAATATTCCTTCTTTTTCTATATTTTGGAAGAGGTTTAGTAGTATAGGTACTAGTTCTTCTTTAAAGGTTTGGTAGAATTCTGGTGTAAAGCCATCTGGTCCTGGGCTTTTCTTTTTAGGGAGATTTTGTGTAGTTTATGCTATTTCAGAACTTGTTATAGGCCTGTTCAACATTTCCACTTCGTTCTGGCTAAGTCTTGGTAGGTGGCATACTTCCAGGTATTGGTGGATTTCTTTCAGATTTTCATATTTCTGAGAGTAGAGTTTCTTGTGGTATTCGTTAAGGATTTTTTGAATTTCTGAGAGGTCTGTTGTTATTTCATCTTTACCATTTCTGATTGATGAAATTAGAGATTTATTCTTTTTTTCCTGGTTAGGTTGGCCAAAGGTTTATCTGTTTTATTGATCTTTTCAAAAAACCAACTTTTGGATTTATTGATCTGTTGTATAATTCTTTTGTTTTCAATTTCATTTAGTTCCGCTCTGATTTTGGTTATTTATTTTCTTCTGCTGTGTTTGGGGTTGGAGTGTTCTTCTTTCTCCAGTTGCTTGAGATGTCCCATTAAGTTAACTTCCTCTCTTTCCATTTTCTTGAGGAAGGCTTGCAGTGCTATAAATTTTTCTCTTAGTACTGCCTTTGCAGTATCCCAGAGGTTCTGGTAATTCGTGTCTTGATTGTTGTTTTGTTCCAAAAATTTGGTGATTTCCTTCTTAATCTCGTCTATAACCTATCTGTCCTTCAGCATAGGTTGTTTAGCTTCCATGTTCTTGTGTGGGTATAAAGGTCCCTGTTGTTATTTAGTTCAATTTTTATTCCATGATGGTCTGAGAAGATGCAAGGAATAATTTCTATTTTTTTAAATTCGCTGAGGTTAGATTTGTGGCCTAGGATGTGGTCAATTTTAGAGTATGTTCTATGGGCTGATGAGAAGAATGTATATTCAGTTTTGTTGGTATGAAATGTTCTGTAGATGTCTGTTAAGTCCAGATGTTGAATGGTTGAGTTTAAATCTAAAATTTCTTTCCTTAACTTCTTTTTTTTTTTTCATAGAGACAGAGTCTCACTGTACCGCCCTCGGGTAGAGTGCCGTGGCATCACACGGCTCACAGCAACCTCTTAACTCTTGGGCTTACGCGATTCTCTTGCCTCAGCCTCCCGAGCAGCTGGGACTACAGGCGCCCGCCACAACGCCCGGCTATTTTTTGGTTGCAGTTTGGCCGGGGCTGGGTTTGAACCCGCCACCCTCGGCATATGGGGCTGGCGCCCTACTCACTGAGCCACAAGCGCTGCCTCCTTAACTTCTTTTTGGAGGATCTATCCAGCACTGCTAAAGGTGTGTTAAAATCTCCAACTATGGAAGTGGAGGAAATCGAGCTGCTCATGTCTGTTAGAGTTTCTCTTATAAATTGAGGTGCGTTGTGGTTGGGTGCATAAATATTAATAATTGAGATCTCATCATATTGAGTATTACCTTTAACAAATATGAAGTGTCCATCCTTATCCTTAATTATCTTGGTTGGTTTAAAGCTATTGCGAACAGGATTGCAACGCCTGCTTTTTTTCTGCTTTCCATTTGCCTGGAATATAGATGACCATCCCTTCACCTTGAGTCTATATTTGTCTTTTAAGGTAAGATGCGATTCTTGCATGCAGCAGATATCTCGCTTGAGTTTTTGTATCCAGTCAGCCAACCTGTGCCTCTTTAGAGGATAGTTTAAACCATTCACATTAATTGAGAATATTGATAAGCCTTTTGAGAGTCCAGTGGACATTTTTAATCCTTTTGCGACTGTGGAAGTTGGAATTTGATCAAAATTTTCTGGGTGAGTTTACTTTTGTGGTGGAGGATTACGCTGGTCTTTGTGGAGGATAGGTCTGAGGATATCCTGGAGAGCTGGTTTACTTATGGCAAATTTCTTCAACATGTGAATGTCATTGAAGTATTTAATTTCTCCATCATAAATGAAACTCAGTTTAGCTGGGTATAGGATCCTGGGTTGAAAGTTATTTTGTTTTAGGAGATTAAAAGTCAATGACCATCCTCTTCTAGCTTGAAAGGTTTCAGCAGAGAGATCTGCAGTTATTCTAATATTCTTCCCCTTGTAGGTAATGGTTTTCTTTCATCTGGCGGCTTTCAGAATTTTCTCCTTCATATTAACTTTAGTGAAATTGATTATGTGTCTGGGGGATGTCTTATGGGAGTTGAGTCGTGCTGGTGTTCTGAAACTGTCTGCTATCTGAATTTCAGAATCTCTTGGCATGTCTGGAAAGGTCTCCTTCATAATCGCATGGAGAAGAGACCCTGTGCCTTTTGAAGCTACTTCGCACTTTCAGGAATCCCTATAAGATGAATATTGGTCTTCTTCGAATTATCCCAGAGCTCTCTGAAAGAGTGATCTGTTTTTGCCCTCCATTTCTCATCCTCTTTGAGAGTTTGGGAGCGTTCAAAAACTTTGTTTTCAGTGTCAGAAGTCCTTTCTTCTGCTTGCTCCATTCTGTTGTTGAGTGATTCTACTGTGTTTCTCAGATCTTTGAGGGCTGCAACTTCTTGTCTCAATGTGTCAAAATCTTTGGTCATTTGGTCTTTTAATTTGTTGAATTCCTTTTTTTTTTTTTTGCAGTTTTGGGCAGGGCCAGGCTTGAACCTGCCACTCCCGGTATATAGGGCCAACGCCCTACTCCTTGAGCCACGGGCACCGCCCGAATTTGTTGAATTCTTAAGATATCTTTTGGGTTACTGCTTGGAGTTCTAATTCAATCTTATTTGCTATCCAGATTCTGAATTCGATTTTTGACATCTCAGCTATTTGTTTGTGCATGGGATCTTGTGCTGTGTCTGCCCCGTTGATCCTTGGGGGAGTTGATCTGCTCTGATTATTCATATTGCCAGAGATTTTCTGTTGATTTCGCCTCATGATTGTTTTTCACTGTTGCCTCTGGCTGTTCTCAGAGTTGGGGAGGTGTCTCTCCAAGATTAGATCCCAGTGGGATCACTCTATTATTGCTTGATCTTTGTAGGGAGTGACCCTGTGTAGTTCCTCTGGGGCTGCTGCAGCTAGGGAGTTCTGGTTGTGGAAGCAGCTCTGGCATGTGACACACCCAGATGGAGCAACAGGGCGGGAGGTAGTGCACATGGTTCTTGGAGTGCCTGGCACCCAGTGACTTTAGCACAGAGAGCCCAAGGCTTCAGTCTCTGGCCAGGAGAAGGGCTCTGCGTAGAGGCAGGGAGGGCTCCAGAGGGCACGCGGCTACCAGTATCCCTGGCCAGACGAGTAGGCCAGTGTGGAGGCTGGACACAGGAGGGAGGACGTAGGGTTGCATGGCTCCGCAGTTCCTGGTCAGGGCATGCAGAGGCCCAGTTGGTGCGGGGTTGCGGCACAGATCTTATGGAGGTCCGGGCAGCGCCAAGCCCAGGAATTTGAGGTTGCTATGAGCTGTGACACCACGGCACTCTACCCAGGGCAACAACCCAAGCCTCCAGAGTGTCAAAACCGTCTCACTCTGCCCCTAAGGGTTAAGGCTGTAAGGCAGCTCAGTCCCCGCCTTTAGGCTGCTCAGTCGCTAGGTTACTAGGTCCCGCCCGATCCTTGCTCTGGGACCCTGAGGGCGGAGCTTGCTGGGGCAATTCTCTCACACATGGCTCCCTGCAGCCCAGCTCAGTGGCTCTGTCTGGGGCCCCAGACAATGCCCAAAGTTCTCCGCACTTCTGCTCAAGCTCTCCCCAAGGCAGTTCAACTGAGTGCCAAGTGCAAAAACACCAAAACAGTTCACAGGTAAGGCCTTTCCGGTTTGCAGTCTCACTGCTGCTTGTACTTACAGTTGCCGGCGTGATTTGGTCAATCGAACACACGCAACCACTTGCTAGTTTCCCACTGTTTTTGTCCTCCTCTTGGGGTCCAGAAGTCCCTTGCTGACTCCCTGTATCCTCAAAGGGATGATTATAGGCAGATCCCACCAGCCAGAGATGTCTGGAGTTTTATCTCCACAGACTCACCGTGCCCAGTTGCAGGGAAGCTGTTACTCGGCCGCCATCTTTAATCCAATCCCAATTTATTTATTTTTTTATGTCATTTATTACATCTGGTGTCAGGTCTAATCTATATAATTTGTTTTAAAGGCTAGTTCGGGTTTCCTTACTAAAGCAAGAATATAGAGCGCGAATATAAATTAGAGAACATGAATATATAAATCACTACTTTAAACTCTTCCTTTTTAGTAGAAAAGACCTTAAAATACTTCCAGTCTATGTATACCCCTCCGAACTTAAGTACTGTTTTTTGGTATATATCTTAATTCTATGTACTTTTTAAATTTTATTTATTTATTTATTTATTTATTTAGAGATGGGGATCTCACTCTGTTGCCTGGGCTGGACTCAAGCTCCTGGGCTCAAGCTGTACTCCTGCCTGAAGCCTCCTATGTAGCTAGGACTACAAGCATCCAGTGTGTATACATTTTTTAAACCCACAGTATGTTTTGTTTTATGAAGTCAGTATTTGTCATCTGACTCAGATATTTGTCATTTTTGTTGCTCTTAATCTCTTTCTTGATATCTAGCCTTAGAACTGAAGTCAGTTTTCCTCTGTCTAAAGACCATCTTATAGAATTTCCTTTTTTGCAGGTATGCTGATAGGTGCTTTCATTGAGTATAAAATTTGTGTGGCAGGTACTTTTACACTAAGAAGATACTATTTAAATGTTCACTGAATTCTGTTTTTCTGCTGAAAAGCCAATTTTTTTGTTCTTTTGAAGGCTGTGTGTGCTGCTGCTGCTAAGAATTTCTCTTTGTATCTGTTTCTGCTGTTTTATGATGTTATACCTAGGTTTATATTGTTCAAGATTTTTTAATTCATTCTATTAAGATCTTTATAACTGAAATATTTATATTTTGCCTTCAAATATTTCTTCTTTTTTTCTCTTAAAGCTCCAGTTACATAGTTGTTAAGACCTTTTCATTGCATTCTTTGTGTATTCTATTACATAATTTTCATTTTTGTCTATGTCTTTTTCTGGCTTTTATCCATTGGTCTGGCTTTCAATTCATTAATTTCTCTAAATGCTATATATTTATCCATCAATTCCTAATTTTAGTTATTGTATTTTTCCATTCTGGAATTTGTATGTGATTCTTCTCTATTGAAATTCTCTACTTAGTCTTTTATGGCCCTGAACATGCTAATTGTTATTTTAGAGTTCATGTCTAATGATTTCACTGTCTAAAACTTTTGTAGGTTTATCTCTGTTTGTTCTCTTGTTTTTGCTTTTCTATTGTCACACCAAATTCTTGTGTATCTAGTTATTTTCAAATGAAGTGAATCTCTATCTGAAAATTTTGAGATCCTAAATGATGTTACACTTCTCTATAGAGGACCTACATTAGTTTCTTCAAGAAGAGCAAGATACTACCATCTCAAATTCAAGAAGTTGAACCATCCACACTGGGGTTCAGTTCTTGGGAGGTCTAACACAATTTCAACTAGCCTGTATTTCAGTGAGTTAGCCCTTCAGGGACTCACCCAAAAACTTGAGATTCACCAGCCCCTTTCTTAACAAGGGATTTCCCAAAGGGACTGTTTTTATCAGTGTGACATATACTTTTCCAGATCTTTTCTTTGAATTTGCATATAGTCATGTATACTTATATATGCTTCTAGAAATTACTTTGTATCTTATTAATTTTTTGATAAATAGAATCATTCTGCATATGTATTATTCTTCAACTTGCTTTTCTTTATTTAATGGCATTTCTTGGTGAGTTTTCCATTTCAGTACACACTGAGCTACCTCTTTTTGGTTAGGGAAATTTGTATTTTGTAGAACAATTAATAGATAACCATTCTCTTAAGGACAAACTTATAAATGTCTCTAGTTTTTTCTTTTTATGCTACAAGCAATGTGATAATGAATATCCTTGCATATGCCCTTTTTAGATACATAAGGGTTTGTAGAATAGGTATGAAAAAATGATAATGACATAAGTATATATGTTTTTTGCTTTAATAAATAATGCAAAATTATTCTTCTAAATTCACTGGTAGTTGATCGTACTATAAAAGTTTTCACACTTTCTCACCAATGCTTGATACTATCCAATTTCTAAATTTTCCAGTCTTGGCCAGGTACGGTGGCTCGCACCTACAATCCCAGTTGAGGTGGGAAGATTGCTTGAGGTCAGGAGTTTGAGACTAGCCTAAGTAAAACAAGATCTCTGTCTCTACTAAAAATAGAAAAATTGGGTGGTCCTGGGGGCATGTGGCTATAGCCCAGGTACATGTGAACTAGGCTAAGGCCATGGCACTGTATACAGCCCAGGCAATAGAGTAACAATCTGTCTCCCCCCCAAAAAGGTAAGTTTCCCAGTCTTACAAGGGGAAAAATGTATTTTGTTTTAATTTCCATTTTGCTGATAATAAATGAGCTTTTACATTCTTTTCTTACGTTTATTGAGCATTTCTTGTTCCTCTGCTGTGTTATCATTCTTTTATTATTTTCCTTCTATGCAATTGTTTTTGTTTGGTCTCAGGTTAAATTATAATTCAAACTATGTCTCAAGCTTCAGTCAATGAATGGCTACTTTGATTCTTACAGATACTGTGTAATGTGATCAGATTTCAGTGTTAAATGTGAAGAATAGGTATTGTTAAGGGGGAGGGTGTTACTTTGTTTCTTTCCTCTCCTATCTCAGAAACTCAATAAGGAGGAATGAGCATAGGAAAGAAGTTGAATTGTTATTATTAAAATTTCGTTTTTTCTTAGACAAATAAACCTCAGACATCACGGCCCAATCTCATCAAACCAGCTGCCAAGTGGCAAGATGTGAAAAGATTGGGAGAAGAAAGGCCTAAAAAGTCTAGAGCAGCATTTGAATCTGATAAGAGCAGCTATTTTTCAGTGTGTAACAACCCATTATTTAATTCTGGGGCACAGGATGATTCTGAGGATGACTATGGTGAATTTCTGGATCTTGGATCTCCTGGAGTCTCTGAATTCACTAAGCCAAGTGACCAAACAAAAAGAGAACCCAAACCTGGACCAAGTCATAACCAAGCAGCAAATGACATGGTCAAACCCAGATCAGAGCAGAAAGTCATAATCTTGGAAGAAAGTAGCCTCCTTTTCCCAGAAAGTGATCCTTTGGAAACTCAAAACCCGTCATCTGAAGACTCAGAGACAGAACTTTTATCAAATCCTGAAGAGTCACCTGCTATAGTAGATGATCAGACCATTGAAGAAGACTGCTGGTTAGACCATCCTTACTTCCAGTCTCTAAACCAACAGCCCCGTGAGATAACAAACCAGGTTGTTCCTCAGGAGCGGCAGCCTGAAGCAGAACTGGTTCCCTTGTTGTTTCAGCATGATCTTCCAGGGCCAGCTTTTCCAAGGCCAGTTTTTCCAAGACCAGAACCCCAGCAGGATGGGATTCCTGGCTCCTCTTCCCCTCAGCCTGCCCATCCTCTGGGAGAGTTTGAAGACCAACAATTAGCAATAGATGATGAAGAGCCAGGTCCAGCCTTTCCAATGCAAGAATCTCAGGAGCCCAACTTGGAAAACATTTGGGGGCAAAAAGCTGCAGAGGTAGATCAAGAGCTCGTTGCACTGTTAGTGAAGGAAACAGTAAGTTTTATTTTATCAAGTAACTAATTGTAGAATCTAAGTATACTGAGTTTTTTTTTTCATTGCAAAAGAATAGTTTGTGAATTTCATTTCATTTTTGTAGAATATATATGTGTGTGTGTGTGTGTGTGTGTGTATCTCGATGTATAGAATATAGAAGAGAAACTTTGAAGACCTGGAAATGGAATCAGCAGTTCCTTAATCTATACTTGACCCTCCAGGAAGCCCTCTGAGATTGTAGCTGCATATCATGGTGCTGTCATATCTGGAGTCTCTACCATTTTTTCAAAGGCCTTGCGTTTACTCTAAATTAGAAACCAATACAGTAAGTTTACCTAGACTTGTGCTGTCTAAAATGGTAGTCAGTAGCTCCATGTGGCTGTTTACATTTAAATGTCTTACAGTTAAATTAAAAACACAGTTTCCAGTGACATCAGTCACATTTTAACCTCAGCAATTATGTGGGGTTAAGAGCTGCCTCTTTGGAAACCACAAAAAAAAAAAAAAAAAATCATACAAAGCTCTGTTGGGTAGAGAGAATAATGCAGACTTAGTGTTTGCCTTTGAGTAAGTTCATTAACCCTATTTCACCCAGGTGTTTTCATCTGGCTCACTAGGTTTTGTGCTGCTGTTTTACCTTGTTTGAGTTTGGACTCCCTTTCCTTGGGCTGAGATGTTCAGTATTTGTTGAAAGAATGAAGTATGTATCTATAAAATGGGAGCAGAAGACCAGATGATTTCACCTTGGATTTCATCTTCCATTTAGTGATATGAATCTGGGAATGTAGTATTGAATTTTAAACCACCCACAAACCTGCTTTATAGCCCTTTTCTAGTCTTTAGTCATTTTATATACTTTTTGCCATCTGGTTTTCGTTGCCATTTGAAGCCATTGTAGTAATGAAATATAAATAATGTACTTAATCCTTTGTAGGAAGCAAGATTTCCAGATGTAGCAAATGGGTATATTGAAGAAATAATACATTTGAAGAATTATTATGATTTGAATGTGTAAGTATACCACATGCCTTTTTCTCTTTTGGGGGTGGAAAAATATATATAACATAAAAGTTGTCATTTTGATTATTTTTAAGGGTACAATTTAGTGGTATTAAGTAAATTCACATTATTGTGTATTGTGCAACCATCACTACCCTCTATGTGCCAGAACTTTTTTATCTTGCCAAACTGAAACTCTGTCCCCATTAAAAAGCAACTCCCATTCTCTCCTCTGCCAGCCCCTGACATGTCTCCTCCCGTGTCCTCTGGGTCTCTTGATCATACCTCTTTGTCTCTTGAGGTATATCCCAAATGATTTTCTTCAGAGTTGTCTTCTAGCTCACAAATTCTCTTTTCAGGAGGGTGCAATCTACTTTTAAGCCATCTACCATGTTCTTCACTTAGTTACTATATTTTAGTTTTTAATTCTCTTGGTCATTTTTCTAGCATTTTACTCTTTGGATTTTTAATCCTTTTATTTATTTAAATGTAATAAACATAGCTTCTTTGAGTGATCATTCTAATGTTTAAAGTTCTTGGGAATCTTACTCTGTAATTTCTGCTGGCTGCTATGGTGCCATGTTTTCTTATACATATTGTAAATTTGGTTTTTATTTTGTTTTGCTTTTTGAAGATAAAGTCTTGCTCTTCTGATAGTCATACTGGAACACAGTGGCATGATCATAGCTCACTGCACCCTTGATCTCCGGAGCTCAAATGATCCTGTGCCTGTCAGCATCCTAAGAGGCTAGGAATAGCCCCACTATATCCAGCTAATTTTTTTAATTTTTGTGGAAACTTTTTATTTTTCCCAAGCTGGTCTTGAACTCCTGGCCTCAAGCAATCTTCCCTCCTTCGCCTCTCCCAAAGTACTAGCACTACAGGCATGAGCCACTGTGCCTGGCCATATTTTATAAATTCAACTCCAAGCTCATGTCTTAGCCTAAAAAGTATGAAATGGTAATGGGTGGGTATAACCCTAGTGGATATTAGGGATAATTTCTTTCATTTTATATCCTAATATAAACATATAATTCAGATAAGCTTAAAATTAAAATTTCATATTTTTAGCCAAAAAAAAAAAACAAAGCTTGTGTCTTGAGGTCTTTTTTTTTTCCATTAAATCATAGCTGTGTACATTAATGTGATCATGGGGCACCATACACTGGTTTTATAGACCATTTGAGATATTTTCATCACACTGGTTAACATACTCTTCCTGGCATTTTCTTTTTTTTTTTTTTTTTTGTAGAGACAGAGTCTGACTTTATGGCCCTCGGTAGAGTGCCGTGGCCTCACACAGCTCACAGCAACCTCCAACTCCTGGGTTTAAGCGATTCTCTTGCCTCAGCCTCCCAAGTAGCTGGGACTACAGGCGCCCACCACAACGCCCGGCTATTTTTTGTTCTTGCAGTTTGGCTGGGGCCGGGCTTGAACCCGTCACCCTCGGTATATGGGGCCGGCGCCCTACCAGCTGAGCCACAGGCGCCGCCCGGCATTTTCTTATTGATTGTGTTAAGACATTTGTATTCTACATTTACTAAGTTTCACATGTACCCTTGTAAGATGCACCGTAGGTGTAATCCCACCAATCACCCTCCCTCTGCCCTTCCTCCCCCCTCCCTCCCCTCCTTCTATCCCTTCTCCATATTCTTAGGTTATAACTGGGTTATAGCTTTCATATGAAAGCCATAAATTAGTTCCATATTAGGGCTGAGTACATTGGATACTTTTTCTTTTTTTTTTTTTTTGCAGTTTTGGCCGGGGCTGGGTTTGAACCTGCCACCTCCGGCATATGGGGCTGGCGCCTTACTCCTTTGAGCCACAGGCACTGCCCTTCATTGGATACTTTTTCTTCCATACTTGAGATACTTTACTAAGAAGAATATGTTCCAGCTCCATCCATATGAAACATGAAAAGAGTTAAAAGTCTCCATCTTTCTTTAAGGCTGCATAATATTCCATGGTATACATATACCACCATTTATTAATCCATTCGTGGTTCGATGGGCACTTGGGCTTTTTCCATGACTTAGCAATTATGAATTGGGCTACAATAAACATTCTGGTACAAGTATCTTTGTTATAATGTGATTTTTGGTCTTCTGGGTATATACCTAGTAGAGGAATTATAGGATTAAATGGCAGATCTATTTTTAGATCTCTAAGTGTTCTCCAAGCATCTTTCCAAAAGGAATGTATTAATTTGCATTCCTACCAGCAGTGTAGAAGTGTGTTCCCTTTTCTCCACATCCATGCCAACATCTCTGTCTTGGGATTTTGTGATACAGGCTAATCTTACTGGAGTTAGATATCTCAAGGTAGTTTTGATTTGCATTTCTCTTATGATTAAGGATGGTGAGCATTTTTTCATATGTCTGTAGGCCATGCGCCTGTCTTCTTTACAGAAGTTTCTCTTCAAGTCCCTTGCCCAGCCTGCGATGGGATCACTTGTTCTTTTCTTACTTACACGTTTGAGTTCTCTGTGGATTCTGGTTATTAAACCTTTGTCGGAGATATAACCTGCAAATATCTTCTCCCATTCTGAGGGCTGTCTGCTTGCTTACTATGTTCTTGGCTGTGCAGAAGCTTTTTAGTTTGATCAGGTCCCAGTAGTGTATTTTTGAAGCTGCTTCAATTGCCCAGGGGGTTCTCCTCATAAAATATTGGCCCAGACCGATTTCCTCAAGTGTTTTCCCTGCACTCTCTTCTACTATTTTTTTTTTAAGTTAGTTTTTTTTTTTAATTAAGTTTATTTTTGTATTTTTTTGTTGCAGTTTGGCCAGGGCTGGGTTGGAACTCGCCACCCTTGGTATATGGGGCCGGCACCCTACTCTGTGAGCCATAGGCACCACCCTCTTCTAGTATTTTTATAGTTTCATGTCTGAAGTTTAAATCTGTAATCCAGTGAGAGTCTATCTTAGTTAAGGGTGAAAGGTGTGGGTCCAGTTTCAGTCTTCTACAGGTTGCCAGCCAGTTCACCCAGCACCATTTGTTAAATAGGGAATCTTTTCCCCACTGAATGTTTTTAATTGGCTTGTCAAAGATCAAATAACGGTAAGTAGCTGGGTTCGTCTCTTGGTTCTCTATTCTGTTCCATACAATCTACCTCTCTGTTTTTGTGCCACTGCCATACTGTTTTGATCACTATCGATTTACAGTATAGTCTGAGGTCCGGTAGCGTGATTCCTCCTGCTTTGTTTTTATGTTTTTATTTCCGAGTAATGTCTTGGCTATTCGAAGTTTTTTTCTGATTCCATATAAAACCAAGTATTGTTTTTTTCAAGATCTTTAAAGTATGACAGTGGAGCTTTAATAGGGATTGCGTTAAAATTGTATATTTCTTTGGGTAGTATGGACATTTTAACAATGTTGATTCTTCCCAGCCATAAACATGGAATGTTTTTCCATTTCTTAACATTTTCAGCTATTTCTTTTCTTAGAGTTTCATAGTTCTCTTTATAGAGATCTTTCACGTCCTTTGTTAGATAAATTCCCAAATATTTCATCTTCTTTGGCACTACTGTGAATGGAATAGAGTCCTTAACTGTTTTTTCAGCTTGACTATTTTTGGTATATATAAAGGCTACCGATTTATGAATGTTGATTTTGTGACCTGAGATGCTGTATTCCTTGATCACTTCTAAGAGTTTTGTAGTAAAATCCCTGGTGTTTTCCAGATATACAATCATATCATCTGTGAAGAGCAAAAGTTTGATCTCTTCTGACCCTATATGGATACCCTTGATTGCCTTTTCTTCCCTAATTGCAGTGGCTAAAACTTTCATTACAATGTTAAAGAGCAGTGGAGACAATTGGCAACCTTGTGTGGTTCCTGATCTGAGTGGAAATGATTTCAATTTAACTCCATTCAATACGATATTGGTTGTGGGTTTGCTGTAGATGGCCTCTATCAGTTTAAGAAATGTCTCTTTTATACCAATTTTCTTAAGTGTTCTGATCATGAAGTGAAGCTGGATGTTATCAAAAGCTTTTTCTGCATCAATTGAGAGAATCATATGGTCTTTGTTTTTTAAATTGTTTATGTACTGAATTATATTTATCGATTTACATATACTGAAGCAGCCTCGAGACTCTGGGATAAAACCGACTTGGTCATGATGTATAATTTGTTTGATGTGTTGCTGGATTCTTTTTGTTAGGATCTTGCTGAATATTTTTGCATGTATATTCATTAGTGATATTGGTCTATAATTTTCTTGTTGGGTCTTTTCCTGGTTTGGGGATTACGGTGATGTTTGCTTCATAGAATGTGTTGGGTAGTATTCCTTCCTTTTCTACATTTTATTCCTTCCTTTTCTACATTTTGGAACAGGTTGAGTAATATAGGTACTAGTTCCTCTTTAAAGGTTTGGGAGAATGCTTGACATGAAGCCATCTGGTCCTGGGCTTTTCCTTTTAGGGAGATTTTGTATGGTTGATGCTATTTCAGAACTTGATATTGGCCTGTTCAATATTTCCACTTGGTTCTGGCTAAGTCTTGGAAGGTGACGTGCTTCCAAATATTGGTCAATTTCTTTCAGATTTTCATATTACTGAGAATAAAGTTTCTTGTAATATTCATTAAGGATTTTTTGAATTTCTGAGGAGTCTGTTGTTATTTTATCTTTGTCATTTCTGATTGATGAGATTAGAGATTTTACTCTTTTTTTCCTGGTTAGGTTAGCCAAAGGTTTATCTATTTTATTGATCTTTTAAAAGAACCAACTTTTGGATTTATCTGTTGTATAATTCTTTTGTTTTCAATTTCATTTAATTCTGCTCTAATTTTGGTTATTTCTTTTCTTCTACTGGGTTTGGGGTTGGAATGTTCTTCCTTTTCCAGTTGCTTGAGGTGTCCCATTAAGTTGTTAACTTCCTCTCTTTCCGTTCTCTTGAGGAAGGCTTGCAGTGCTATAAATTTCCCTCTTAGGACTGCCTTTGCAGTATCCCAGAGGTTCTGATAATTCATGTCTTCATTGTTGTTTTGTTTAAAAAATTTGGCAATTTCCTTCTTAATCTCATCTATGACCCAGCTATTATTCAGCATAAGGTTATTTAGCTTCCATGTTTTTGTATGAGTATGCAGATTCCTGTTGTTACTGAGTTCAACTTTTATTCCATGGTGGTCCGAGAAGATGCAAGGAATAATTTCTATTCCTTTAAATTTACTGAGATTAGACTTGTGACCTAAGATGTGATCGATTTTGGAGTATGTTCCGTGGGCTGATGAGAAGTATGTATATTTAGTTTTGTTGGGATGTAATGTTCTGTAGATGTCTGCTAAAACAAATGTTGGATGATTAGGTTTAAATCTAAAATTTCTTTGCTCAGTTTCTTGTTGGAGGATCGATCCAACACTGCCAAAGGAGTGCTGAAATCTCCGACTATTATGGAGCTGGAGGAAATCAAGTTGCTCATGTCTGTTAGAGTTTCTCTTATAAATTGAGGTGCATTCTGGTTGGGTGCATAAATATTAATAATTGAAATCTCATCATATAGAGTATTGCCCTTAACAAATATGAAGTGACCATTCTTATCCTTCCTTACTTTTGTTGGTTTAAAGCCTATTGTATCTGCAAATAGAATTGCAACACCTGCTTTTTTTTTGATTACCATTTGCCTGAAATATGGACTACCATCCTTTCACCCTGAGTCTATATTTATCTTTTAAGATAAGATGTGATTCTTGTATGCAGCAAATATCTGGCCTGAGTTTTTGTATTCAGTCAGCCAACCTGTGCCTCTTTAGATGACAGTTTAAGCCGTTCACATTAATGGACAATATAGACAAGTCTGAGAGAATGATCCGTTTTTGCTCTCCATTTCTCTTCCTCTTTGATAGTTTGGGAGCGTTCAAAGGCTTTGTCTTCAATGACAGAAATCCTTTCTTCTGCTTGTTCCACTCTGTTACTGAGGGATTCTACTGTATTTTTCATATCTTTGAGGACTGCAAATTCTTGCTTCAATGTGTCAAAATCTTTGGTGATTTTGTCTTTAAATTCGTTGAATTTTTGAGACAACTTTTGAATTTCTCCTCGAATTTCTTTTCTTTTTTTCTTTTTTTTTTTTTGTAGAGGCAGAGTCTCACTTTATTGCCCTTGGTAGAGTGCTATGCCATCACAGCTCACAGCAATCTCCAGCTTCTGGGCATAGGTGATTCTCTTGCCTCAGCCTCCCCAGTAGCTGGGACCACAGGTGCCCACCACAACGCCCGGCTATTTTTTGTTGCAGTTTGTCCGGGGCTGGGCTTGAACCCACCACCCTCGGTATATGGAGTTGGCACCCTACTCACTGAGCCACAAATTTCTTTTTTTTTTTTTTTTGCAGTTTTTGGCCCTCTCCTCAAATTTCTTTTTTTTTTGCAGTTTTTGGCCAGGGCTGGGTTTGAACCCGCCACCTCCGGCATATGGGGCCAGTGCCCTACTCCTCTGAGCCATAGGCGCTGCCCCTCTCCTCAAATTTCTAATTCCAACTTTTGAATTGCTCCTCGAATTTCTAATTCCAAATTTTCCTCCATTCTACTAGTCTTGTTTGTGTTCCAAATTCTGAATTCGATTTCTGACATCTCAGCCATCTGGTTATGAATGGGATCTTCAGTTACATCTGCCATATCTTTCCTTGGGGGGGGGGGGGGGTGTTGATCTACTCTGGTTATTCATGTTACCAGAGTTTTTCTGCTGATTCTGCCCCATGATTATTTTACACTGTTTGACTTTTTGCGCTGGAGCTTTGCCGAGGACCCGTACAGTGCTACAGCCTGAAAAACTGGGGACCTGTTTGATGTGGTGGGGCTAAGTGGCTCTGTCTTGTTTTCAGCTGGTCTCTGTCTGACCTAGTGAAACAGTTACTCTGGGTTGAAGTCTCAGCTGTGGGGAAATACCAGCTATTAAGTCACCCCCCCCCCACAGGCAATAATTGGAAAAGGAAAATCAAACCTTCCTACAACCGCACACCCATGGCACCACTTGGATAGTCCTCGGGTGATTGGCTCAGTTCAAAAGGTCCAAATCAGTTGTCTCAGCACCTGTCTCAGGTGGAAGAGTTTTAAAGGTCTTTGGCAACTAGATCGCAGGGGTCTGCTGACCACTCAAGTATGACTTGCTCTGGTGCTCCGTGAGGTCAGGTGGACCCACCCAGCAAATAGATTAGTCTGGGAAGATTGATGTCTCCTTCCCCACCTTGCACCTCTGTCACACCCAGTCACTGATAACCCCACAGGGCTGTGACCCAGTTGCCTCCAATGGGCAGATACTCCAGGGGTTTGCACCTGCCTGAATCACAAGGAAATCTATGTCTCCTCAGCCAGGCCACTGCTCTCTGCCACACTATCCAGCAGGGGGAGGCAGGGCTTGATGGAGGCTGGGGGTATTCACTCAGTTCCAACCCCGCCCCTGATTGATGTTACTGACAGAACAGAACAACTTTGCCGAATTTGTTTCTGTCCTGGCTAAATTACCCTGCAGAAGAGAAGCTGTTTTGAGTTCACAGAACCTGCACCTCAGGCCCTGTCTTTGCTCCTGCAGTTTTGTATTTGCAACACGATTAGCTGTCAGTTCTAGCCTCCTGCCCTCCTTTGTCTAGGCTGACTATCCCCTGAGGGCCAGTTGCGTCTTAGGCTCAGTAAAGCAGTCCTCTTGGTCTGCCCCGCCCTGGGAGTCTGCAGCACTGCATGTGCATTTTCTAGTCCAGTACCCAGGCCGGTACCACCTCAGGCAAACCTTTTATTCACAGGGCTTGCGTTTCAGTCCCAGATCTGTTCAGCCAATGGTTGCCACCTGAGAAGATGCCCAGCCTCCTCCTCACACCCCCTCCTCCTCCCCGCCCAGAGAGACGGGGGTGTGACTCCAGAATATCCAGGGGTGAGCCCTATTGTTGCCAAAAATGGCTGCTGCTCTGCGCCCCGGGGCACCGCCGTTCCTGCGTGGTTCCCTCTCAGCTGACCGTCCACTCCCATGCCGCAAAATCAGTACCAGCCA
Source organism: Nycticebus coucang (assembly GCF_027406575.1). Classification (NCBI taxonomy): domain Eukaryota; kingdom Metazoa; phylum Chordata; class Mammalia; order Primates; family Lorisidae; genus Nycticebus; species Nycticebus coucang. The sequence continues at coordinate 66,985,737 of NC_069791.1, read as the reverse complement.
GCAGCAGCCCAGGTTCTGTTCACACCCCTCGAGAAATCACCCAAGAATCTGGACTCCTGGGGGACAGGCCTCCTGACCTCAGAGTGAGAGTGGAGGGTAGTGCTGGGAGCTCAGAATTGCAGGTAGAGAATATATACAGTTTTACACAGTTTTATGCCTGGTAGGAAAGCACCATGGCGCCTTAGTAGGGGAAGTAGGTCGAGTTTTTAGAGGGTCTCTCCCGTGGAGTATAATGGGAGGACTTTTGAACTCTGCTTATTTGTTTATGGGGTACTCCAGGCCGTTCTCATGGGGGTTGGGGGGGGACTCCTGTCCGCTTGGTGATGGATTTTGTACCTTGTGTTTGTATCCTTGGGGTTGCAGCTCGCCTCAGCAGGGTTGATGTGCATTCTTAAACCTTCTCTCGGCGCAGCTCTAATCTGCCAGGTTATTTGCTAAATTTCTGTCCTTTAACTCTCCTTCTGGACGGGAGCCTCTGTGGAAAGCTGGCTTCAGTCAGCCATCTTGTCTTTGCCCTCTTGAGGTTTTAATATAATTGGTTTCTTCAGAGAGGATTTGTTTTTGCCTTTGTCAGGTGCCCAGGGGCAGTGTCAGTCTAAGATTACTTTAGATTCCTGTCTTTGGATCACCCAAAACTTATTCAGCATTTTTTATTTTTTAAAAGGAGATTTTGCCTGGGTACTTAATCTTTCATACTACTGGAAAAGGAAGCAATTTTGTTATTTTACATGCCAGTTATTTTCTCTTCTCAAACCTATCTCCATATTCCTTACTGTATATGGTTTTAAAGCTGGTTATTATAGACTATTATATACATACAGAAAAATATAAACATTCACAGATCAATAATTTATCATAAAGCAAAAAATACAACCACAACCCAGAAATTTTCAAGAAATAGAGCATTGCTACCATCTTTGAACTCTGTATAAAGGTTTTATATAATCTGTAGTCTTTTGTGTGTGAAATCTTTCACTCAGCATTATGTTCATGAGGTTCGGTCGCGTTATGTATAACCAACAGTTCATGTGTTTTCATGTGCTAGATAGTATTTCCTTCATTTCAAAATACTATTTCCCCTCTACCTTTTTTTTAAGAGATAGGATCTTACTTTGTTGTCCAATCTGGAGTGAAGTGGCTGGCGTAATCATACACACTTTCAGCCTGTATATCCTAGACTTCCACTCAATTAAAACTTCCGGAGTCAATTGAGCCTCCCATCTCAGCCCAAGAGTAGCTGGAACTAAAAGCCTACATCACTGTGCCTGGCTCCCCTTTACTTCAGTAGGCATTTGTGTTGGTTCTCCTTTGTGGCTATGGCAGATAACACAGCTGTGGACATTAGCACGCATGTCTCCTGAGCCTCCACCCTGTCCCAGGATCTGGCTTCCACCATCTTGTTGGCTACTATTTACTGTCTTCCAGCAGAATTTTTTTATTCTGTTGGCGGCTTTTTGTTTGTTTGAGTTTTTTGATCTTGTTTCTCGTCTTTTTGGAGAGAATTAGCTTGCCATTACTAGAAGTGAAAGTACTATCTTAACGCTTTTAAAATATTGTGGGGTGGGTGTCTAATGACATAATAATTACATTTTTAAAACTTACTGAACTTTATTTTTCATTTTATTTATTTAGTCAGGGTCTTACTCTGTTACACAGGCTAGAGCGTAATGCATTATAATTCACTTTCAACCTCAAATTCCTGGACTTAAGTGATCATTCCTCCTAGTAGCAAGGACTACAAGCAACACACCTGGATAATTTTTTTTACTTTTTGTAAAGGGTTTCACTATTGCCCAGGCTGATCTCTTAGATTCCTGCCCTCAAGCAATTCACCCACTTTGGTCTCTCAAAGTGCTAAGATTCTGGCATGAGCCATTGCACCCTGGCCTAACCTATTTTTAAAGTAGTTTTAGGCTCACAAAACAACTGAACAGAGATAACTACGTTTTTACAATGAAATGTATATCCTAGACTTCACTCAATTAAAAAGCAACTTATTTTTATATACCCCTTTAGTTCTTCTGGAATGAAACCATGATTTTTTAGAGGTTAAATACAACTTTTGAGTACCTTGTTTGTGCAATGACATTAAGTAAAAAATGATTTTTATTTCTTCACGGTATTGACAGTGATTACATTTAATAACCATTCCATTGAATTTGCTTCTTTGTTGAGTATTTTATTAGTTCATAGTTTCATTAAGTTCTGCTGAAGATTACTCTACATATAGCACTTTTTCTTTTATTCATTTCATGATGAAATCCTAATAGTTAAAATTTGAGGTCAGCTTTTGTGAACAAATTCATGGTTCTTAAAACATAGCCTTTTGGTAGATTTGTACCAGTTAATGCTACAATTGGAGATGTGTGTAAATTGCTTTGTTCTTAAACAATATTGAGTAAAGATGTTATATTTTTGTTGATAATTGGGCATAAAGTAATCTAATATTTGAAGTTGCATTTCTTTGGTAATTGGCTGTATTTTCTTTTCTCTTTTTTTTTTTTTTGAGACAGAGTCTTACTTTGTCACCATCATTAGAGTGCTGTGGTGTCATAGCTCTCAGCAACCTCAAACTCTTGGGCTCAAGCGATTCTCTTCCCTCAGCCTCCCAAGTATAGCTGGGACTACAGGCGCCCAGCTATTTTTACAGACAGTATCCCACTCTTGTTCAGGCTCTATTTTTAGAGACAGTTTCTCACTCTTGTTCAGGCTGATCTGGAACCTGTGAGCTTAGGCAATCTACCTGCCTCAGCCTCCCAGAATGCTAGGATTACAGGCGTGAGCCACCACGCCTGGCAATGTTTTTCATATACTTGTTTACTAATTGTATTTTCTTCCTGTGTGAGTTGTTTATATTATTTTCTCATTGAATTACTTTTCTTCTTTTTTTTTTTTGTTAGTATTTTCCTGGTTATGTTTGTTCATTTCAGAAAATATAAATGATAGAGAAAAGAATAAACTTTGCACATTTAGAGAATAGCAGTTTAAATAGCAAATACCGTGTTTCAGTATTTGTTAACAATTTATAATAAAGTAGCTTCATAGAAATTCAATATAGTGTAATATTTCCTTCTTCTACAAATAAACATTGGATTTTTAAAAATATCTTCAAGATTAGTTGTCTGTAAAACATCAGTAAAATGTGATCAAATTGATAGGTTCTGTTACAGTTCTGTTCTACTTCCTGAGTCTCATATCTGTCCTTACTTTTAGGGACCTACTCATCCTCTGTGCTTTTTGTGTCATTCAGAAGCAAACATTGTTCCTTAAACACAAAAAATTCTTGTGAAATGCAAAAGACAAGGGAACATATGGTAACTGTGATAAGTCTTTTCAAACCAGAGTCTTTTTTTCCTGCTGCTTTCCTTTCTGTAAGTCCTGGGGCTCCTGGGACAGTGTTATTTTCATAATTAAGCTAAAATATTGTCAATGTAGACCCGAAATGAGGCCCAAAGCTAAGTTGAACAGGCTGCAATTTTGGGGTTGACTTTCAGTCACTTTAATGTGCATCTTTAAATGCCCTTTAGATGAAACCATTTGACCATTTTAGGCAGGAAGAACCTATTTCACCACAGAACCTCATACAGTCAGTAATCTACTCTTTGGCTGGTTAGCTAAGACTCTTCAGGCCCAAGTGGTACAACTTCAGTTGAATGAAGGCAGCAACAACTAAGGACCAAGAGTAGAATATAAGCCTGGCTTATTTATTTAGCAGGGTGCTTTCTCTAGGTGGTTAGCACAGTCAGGTCAGATCCAGAAATGATAGAAAGAGGTGGGCGGATTTGGATTCAACAAGCTTCCCCATTTGCTTCGCCCCAGGATGTAAATATTAGTGCAGGGGCTACAACTTGTTTTTGAGAAGAGAAGCCTGTCCTTCATTATCTATGTCACTTACCCTCCAGGAATGTTCTGTTGGTACCCAAGTAGATAAGGTATTAACTAGAAATGAATTTTGACAGTTCAGAGAGAGTTTCTGATTCCTGCTCTACAGCACTCCACATCTTAGAGCATCTCAGTATGGAAAGTTCTTAATACTCTTGAAAACATAAAATGAATTGGGAAGAGAAGAACCTCTAAAATATGTGTTTTCTCAAGAAATTATACCTACTATTCTTACTTTTATATAGAGGTATACTTCTATATCATATACCTGAGAAAATATATAAAAATAGACAATTTTAAAGGATAAATACAGGTACTACTCCATTTCTGTTTTGTAGCTATGCCACAGTAGGTACATACAAGGACTTATTTGAAATTCCAGGCTTTTCCCAGCAAACAGGATCTTTATTGGTGGTAGAATCTCAGGTCAGCTTTCAAAGTCTGCCCAACGTACAGTGCACACCAATAAATTCTAGGATAAAGAATCACCAACGATAACAATGATGTTAAAGGAAAATGTGCTTAGAATTCTTGTCTCTTCTGTTGTTACACTGTAGTAAAGAAAAAGGGCTTTGCTTGTTTTTTTTCCTTTTTGGGCCTCTGGCCCTATGTTCCCTAGATTGGGCAGGCTGTGGTTATAAGGAAGAAGGGACCTTGGAGATGAGAACTATATGGAACTCCTAGAAGTGAAGGTGAAGAAAAAGATTTGAGATTTCAGGATGAGGGAGAGGAGTTTGCGACAGGGCCATACTTAAGGATCCAGGGGCTTGCAGAATAATTGGGCTCTTCCATTTTCTAGTCCCTAAACGCTGGCATTTGGATAAGAAAAGGAGCTGGAGCTGGGTGCCTTCTCTGTTCTCTTCCTGCTGGAGCTGTCTTACTATTAGTATTATTATAGGCCACACTGTTGACATTGGGCAAGAGAGAACTAAGGATAAGGAAGATGAGTGAGAATTATGGGTGAAGCACCTAGGAAGAGGTGGAGTTGTCCTAAGAATATAGAAGCAAGGGAAAGAAGTAGGGGTAAGAAGAGGGGAAGCCCGTGTAATCTGAGCAAAGAAGCTTTCTTGCTACTAAATGTGGTAAGAGCTATGCCCCAACCATACTGTCCTTGATACTATGCAATCATCTCAAGATTGTTAATCTGATTTGATTATGTTACAGGGTAAAAAGCCTTCTGAGTGGTAATTCATTAGTGTGTGTTACCTCCTTACTGTATCCTTACTTTTGAAATATTTTATAATAATAAGACAAGGCTAATGGGTTGGGTAGGAGTCTGTTCATACAAACGCATGGTCAGTTCATCAGTTTTGTAATTAGGTAAATAAAACTGAGCATCTCTGGAAGGCAGAGGCAGAAGGATTGCTTGAGCTTGGGAATCTGAGACCAGCCTCAGCAAGAATGAAACCCTGTCTCTACTAAAAATTAAAAAATTACATAGGCACAGTGGCAAGTGCCTTGAAGTTCCAGCTACTTGGGAGGCTGAGGCAAAAGGATTGCTTGAGCCCAAGAATTTGAGGATAATGTCAGCTGTGATGACACCATAGCACTCTACCCAGGGTGACAGAGTGATACTCTGTCTCAAAAAAAAACAAACTGAGCATTACTCAAATGACTGGTAAAGATTTATATTACCATAGAGATTTATGTTATTACAGAATTTGGAAAAGTATTATTTCATTTATTAAGTCTCCGCAGGATATTTTTAATTGTAAATGTGAATAGACACACTTTTCCACTTATTTGTTCATGGTTTTCTTGACAAACAATAGCTACTTTTTTTACAAATTCTTCAGTTTCATATAGTTTAACCAATAATTCAGTGAATTTATTACATCATTACCCAACTAGTAGAGAAAAACCAGAAGATTTTGCCTTCATCTGTTCATAGCTTTTTAAACTTTTTTTTTTTTTAAATATGGAACGCTTCACGAATTTGCGTGTCATCCTTGCGCAGGGGCCATGCTAATCTTCTCTGTATCGTTCCAATTTTAGTATATGTGCTGCCGAAGCGAGCACAGCTTTTTAAACTTTTTATCTTTTACAAAATTAGAAATTGAGTGGAATTTTTATTTATTTATTTGTTTAGTTTTTCTGGCTGCAAACATCTTAATTCCTTGATAGGCCAATTATAATGTGTGACTAAGAACTTTATTTTTCAAACATTACATTTGAAGCAGTAGGTGGGCGGGTGTGGGATTTGGAAACAATATGAACATAACATTGTTTGTTTTTGCAGACTTTGTAATTTTCTTCTGGAAAATCCAGATTACCCAAAAAGAGAAGATAGAATTATTATAAATCCCAGTAGTAGCCTGTTGGCCAGTCAAGATGAGACGAAGGCAAGTATTGTGCTCTCGTTTTTCAGTTTCCACTTGGAAATTCTGTCCTTTTAGGATCATTTCAATGGGAAGAATGCCTTTCTTGAGACACTCTAAAAATTTTTTTTGCAAAAGGGTGGATTGCCTGAGCTCAGGAGTTTGAGACCAGTCTGAACAAGAATGAGACCCCCACCTCTAAAAAATAGCTACACATTATGGTGGCTGGCTGTAGTCCAGCTACTTGGGAGGATAGGGCAAGAGGGTTGCTTGAATCTAAGAGTTTGAGGAGGCTGTGAGCCATGACGCCATAGCACTCTACCGAGAGTGACAAAAATAGCTGGATGTTGTGGTGGTTTCCTATAGTCCCAGCTGTTCAGGAGGCTGAGGCAAGAGAATTGTTTGAGCCCAAGAGTCTGAGATTGCTGTGAGCTATGACACCAAAGCACTCTACCGGGGGCGACAAAAGGAGACTGTCTCAAAAAAACAAACCCCCAAACAACTTCTGTTTTGGAAGAAGAAAAAAACCTTGCTGAAAATGCAGACAACATGGGTACTATCTTGAAGCTAGCCACTGAAATTGTCACTGCCATAAGAAGAAAAGGGTTAAATGCTATTGTTATTAAAGAAACAAAAGATTATGATGCTTGGAAGGTGAGTCTGCAACTCCAAGATGATGGACTTCTGGCCAAGCTAACCCATGGTGACATCATCAGGTTTGCACCTCCACTAGGAGGATGAGATTCGAGAATCCATTGAAATCATTAACAAGACCATCTTGTCTTTTTTTTTTTTTTTCCATCTTGTCTTTTTGAGGGCGCCTGCTGGAAATGTGGTCTAAAAGCTCTGCTTTTAATGCAGGCACATTTCACTCCTACATATCTTCAAAGACTTTTTTTGAACTGTATATATATATATATATATATATTTTTTTTTTTTTTTTTTTTTTGTAGTTTTTGGCCAGTGCTGGGTTTGAACCCGCCACCTCCGGCATATGGGGCCAGTGCCCTACCCCTTTGAGCCACAGCCACAGGCACCACCCATGAACTATATATTTTTTTAAGTCGATACATAACAGAATGACATTTATGAGCCTGCAGTTTGCTGTGTAACACAACTAAGAGAATGTAATGGCATCTATATTCAGTGTAATGTTTTTATGTGTGTATAATCTATATATAGACAGTCATTAGATCAGGTCATTTGGTATAATTTATATACATTTTTATAATTTCTTTGCTGGTATAAATATTTAGTATTTGAAAGAGTTATCTTGGGCGGTGCCTGTGGCTCAGTGAGCAGGGCGCCGGCCCCATATACCGAGGGTGGCGGGTTCAAACCCGGCCCCGGCCGAACCGCAACAAAAAAATAGCCGGGCGTTGTGGCGGGCACCTGTGGTCCCAGCTACTTGGGAGGCTGAGGCAAGAGAATCGCCTAAGCCCAGGAGTTGGAGGTTGCTGTGAGCTGTGCGACGCCACGGCACTCTACCGAGGGCAATAAAGTGAAACTCTGTCTCTACAAAAAAAAAAAAAAGAAAGAGTTATCTGAGCTATTACATAAAGGACTGATCAACCTTATAAAGTTAAATCATTATACAGTTGAGTGCAAAAGTATAGTTAGAATGAACAATACTTGATAGCACAACAAAGTGACTAATCAACAATAAGTTAGAGCATAGTTTAAAATAACTAAAAAAGTGGAATTGGAATGTTCCTAACACAAAGGAAAATGTTAAATGCCTGAGGTGATGGACACCCCACTTACCCTGATTTGATTAATACACATGGTGTGCCTGTACCCTGTAAAGATACACAACTGTTATGTACCCATAATAATTAAAAATTAAAAAATTGAAATCACTGTAATAATTGAATTTTAGGAAGTATTAAAGGTTAAACATAATTTTTTTTTTTTTTTTTGCAGAGATTTTATTTAAGTTAGGAACGTTTTTAAAGACTTGCAGGGGAAAATAGGATTTCAGTGTATCTATAGAGTGAGATTTCCCAATCTGAGCTACTTTGAATTCTGTATTTAACTCCTGTCATTATAACCCTCATCTTCCTTTCCTACAAAGAATTAAATCAATTCTAAAGCAAGTTCCTAAGGTAAAATAAGAATTGGCCAAGATTCTAACATTTTATTTTGAAAATTTGCAAAACAGAAATGAAATATTTTACATAATCCCCAAAAGTTAGCATTTTACTATATCTACTCTGTCCTACATCTGTCAGTAAGTACGTCTTTCATTTCATTGTAAGACATTTCCAAGTAAATTGGAAAAACGCCAACATGCTTCCTTCCCTATCAGTACTTCTGCATGCAAATCATCCTTGAAGTTTAATATCTGTAGTTTTTCTTTCAATGTGAGATTTGTATACAGTGCACACACTTGTCTAGCCACATCTCATGTCAAGATGTAAATGGTTTGGTTTTATAAACTAATCACTGCCTTCATTTGTGATCCAAATTAGCATTTCATATGTTATTTGGTGAAGGAAAGTATAGTTCGAAACTTCATAAAGTTCTATTGCTTCATCTTTCTATTCCCCCAGGTTCTTTGGACTACCTCTTTTGCATATTCTGTAGCAGAAAAAAATAATCTTTTCTAAATGTTTTGTGGAAAGAATATGGCTAAAAGATTTGTATGCATCTCCAGCTATGGTTACTTACTAGTTCTGACTAAAACTATAGACTCCAGACAGGTTGTTTAACTTCCCTGAGTCACTATTTCTTCATCTCTGTTATAGGGCTGTTAACCTCTTTTTAGAGTATTTAGGAGAACAGACAAGATTATTCTTTCTTGTAATATGTGAGTTATAAAATGTTTTCCCTGTGGGAAATGCACTGTATGGCCTCTGATTTGTGCTTCTCTCTTGTTTCAGTCGCCGCGGGTGGATTTTTTCGACTATACCAAGCTGGTTCCCCTTGACCAGCGCTGCTTCATCCAGGCTGCTGACCTCCTCATGGCCGACTTCAAGATGCTCAGCAGTCAGGACATCAAGTGGGCCCTGCACGAGCTCAAGGGACACTATGCAATCACCCGAAAGGTGCCTCCCTCTGTCTTACTGTTGGGGTCACACTTCTTGACTACTACGACTTGTGATAGTAGAAGGAAGAGTTCAGCTTATTGAGATTGGGATGGCTTATGATGGCAAAGAGCTAAGGGATTTGTCAGAGTGAGGAGAGAGACAAAGTTATTTGCTGACCAGAAAGAACTGAATTAAAAGAAATAATAGATGAGAAGCAGGAAAGTTCTGATTTGAGCATAAAGACATGGAGGATAATACATTTTACTCTTGAATGCAGATGACTAGAGTATGGAAAGTGGATTCCAGTCCTGCTCCTTTCAGATTTGCTTTCTTTTGTGGGACAGGTCACACAGCCATCCTGTGGTGGTTTATTTGCATTGCCCTAAGGTAAGGTCTGTAAAGAGCCCAGGAGCTATTAATCGTAGTTTGCATCCGAAGAGGATAGGCAGCTACTGACAACTCCCAGTATTTTTGCATCAGGGTTCTAAATTAGACACTTCTTTTTTTTTTTTGGTTGCAGTTTGGCCGGGGCTGGGTTTGAACTCACCACCCTTGGCATATGGGACCAGCGCCTTACTCACTGAGCCATAGCCATAGGCGCTGCCCTAAATTAGACACTTCTTAATGGGCCTCTTTGTGGAGGATCAGATGGGTATTGGTTCCTGGTGAGTAGCGCAGACTCACCTCATTCCTTGGCATACAGTGTACAGTGCCTGTGTTGTAGTGGTGGTCAACCAGACAGAAGGGTGGGCATCAGCAGAGCCTTTGGTTACTCCTCTTGGTTTCCCTTGCTGTCACTAAATCATGTTCTCCTGCTGAAGTTCTTGTGATTCCCCCAAACTCTGAATTATTTTCCAAAGGGCAAACAAATGTGGCATTATTTTAATGGTTTTAAAATTCTTGGTGGGTCTTACCTGAAGGAAGGTGAACCTAGTTGAATGTGGCTCATGCTGAGGTTCCACGTCTAGTAGATTACCAAGAAGATGAAGGTAACTCCTAATTGTAGGTTAATTTTAGGAAAAATTACTCTAAAGGGAACAGCTAGTGTTTTCTATTTCTGAATCTCATTCAGCTTGCTGTATAACAGAATGCCTGCACCATCACTGAAAAGTGAATGGTATTTCAAAAAAAGAAAATAATGACCACAAATCAGAAAGGCCTCTTATCATCCTCAGGCTCTGCCTGTGTCTTTACTGCTTTTGGTGGTTATCCTTTATGCCTTTTCTGAGCTCCTAGGCAGCCCCAACAAAAAATCAGAGGGAAGCTACAGAAGACAGCCACTGGTAGGGTGGATCAGTACTTGTTAGTAACATTCCTGCCCAGGAATGGGACTTATCCTGAGACCAGTTTAAGGATCTCTGCCTTCTCTCCATGGCTCATCCCACAGCTCACTCATTTGGGTAGGAGGTCATAGGGGCAACTCTTCTGGAGACCTGACAGTCCTCAAGTAGCTTAAAGATGGTGATTTATTTAATTGATCTCCTGAGTTTCCTTCTGTTGGTTTAATCACATGATTCTTTGTGACACTTTATCTGCTTTAAGAGCTACTTCATCCTCATACACACCTTATCCCTTTCCCCATCTTTCTGGTCCTTTATATTTTTTAATGATATCTGCTTACTTGATGGGGAGTTTGGAAATTTATATGGGTTTTGAAATGGAGTGGGTATGGGCTGTTTGAATTAAAGAGGGGTTTAATGGGAAATAATGTTTGGCAGAAGCTGAAACGTGACGTACCCAGTTAAAAGTTAGAACTTCACCCTCCTTACTGTGTGTAGTGGTAGTGAGGGCTCTGCCCTTTACAAAGTGACCATCATGTGCAGGGGAATAAAAGACAACCTAGAACTTGTTTTTTAATTATACCAATAGCACAAATTCTCTAGGATGCCCCAAACATGATTATTTAGGAGAAGTCATGCTTACTGTGAAGACTGGTGCATTTCCCTGCACTTTTTTCCCTACTTTTTATCATAAACATCATGCACATGTGAAAGTAAAGGTTGTGTTAAAACATGCCCCTGATTGCCCATCAGTCAGCTTCATCATAGGCCTCATGCTCAGTTTTATTTCATCTCTACCCCTACCCATTTTCCTCTCTCCCAACTTTGAAACAAATTGCATACATTTCATTTTCTTCGTCCACAGATACTTTATTATTTATCTTTAAAAGTGCTTTTTAAAAACCTGTCCCGACCCGCGGGACAGCAACGGGGGGCCCGCAGGAACCACCTAAAGGAGAAAAACAAACAAGGGGCGCGAGAAAGGGAGACAAGACAGTTTTCTGATCAAGTCTCCAACTTTATTGAAAAAACTTGTGCCTTATAAGCATTACGGGGAAGGTGGGTGGGTCTTGTTGGGAGGTTCAGAGGAGTTGTTAACTGGGGATTGGCTAGAGTAAGTAAGATGGGGCATAAGGTGATTGGTTGGCTAGTTGCCAGGTAAAGTTACCGGGAAAAGGTAAAACTGTTTTTTTACTTAAAAAGGAAGTAAGGCCAAGCTGTACCTTATATGGCTTCCGACATCTCCTCCCTTTTTGTTTTAAGGAGGTGGGCATTAACCGAGAGAGGGAGTAGTGACCTGGCTCCTCTCGTGGATTTCCCAGATCCACATTTGTTATTTGCGGTATCTTTTGGAGAGGAGAGGTAAGCGAAATTTTTGATACCAACCTCTATGCAAGCCAGGTTTGCTCTCAGAGAAAAATCAGAGGGGGTCTGATCCTTCATTTGACTTCTCCTTGGGATCGGGTGGTCGAAGGATTGTGGGACCTTCTCTTGCAATGCCTTGCTGTGCACTCAACTCGGTGCCCATACCCTTTTTTCCTTTTATTAGGAATGGGTAAGTGTACCTCTGATCTATACACTGCCCTCATTATGAGGGGAAGCCATAAGAGTCAGTTTCTTGGTCAGACAGAGCCAGGCGATGGTAGTGAATTTGAATTGGTTTTGCTAGGGCAGAGTCTATTTGTTGTTTAATGAAAGTGGTGACCTTTTTGAATAGCCAGGGGCCAAAGGAAAGGACTAATAGAAAACCTAATAGGGGGCCTAGGAGTGGGAGGAGATAAGGAAGAAGTCCATTGAGTCCTGACCAAAGGGGGTTATCACGAAGTTCCTTTCTTCTTTCTTCGAGCTGGTCTTGCAGGTTTTTTATCTTGTCTCGAACAATGCCTGACTTGTTGGCGTAGAAGCAGCATTTTTCCTGTAAAGCCAAACAGATACCTCCCTGCTCTGCCATGAGGAGATCTAAGCCTCTACGGTTTTGTAGGACTACTTCTGCTAGGGAGTCTATTTGATCTTGAAGATCGTGAATTGTTTCAGAAAGAGCTGAGACATCCTCTATTAGTTGATGAGACAGTTTGTGGTAGGAATGTATAGATATTCCTGTTCCGGTAACTCCTGTGGCTACTGCTGTAGTGATGCCTAGTCCTGCTATTAGTGGGATAAGTTGAATAGCTCTTTTAGAGCGTGGATGTCCAGCTATATAATCAAGACTGGGGAGAGGAACAGGTTGATCTCCTAGTATAATAGAGATATCAGGGAGTAGTTGGGCGGTTACGCAATAGCCTGTCCAGTTACCTGGTAGGGCCGTGTAGGCCAAATTTCCTCCGCATACAAAAACATGTCCAGGAGGGGGGCACCGGTGTGAGGTGATGTTAGAAATGGAGGAGCAGTTTGTGAAGGTGATGCTTCCTAAGTCTACATCATAATCATTGTTCTGGGGAGGTTTGTATATACAAGGGGTTTGTGTAAATTCTATAGGTTGGACTCTAAAAGGCAGACTGTCGCTACAGTTTAGATGTGAATTGTTTAGATGTGAAGTGGAGGTGTTTGTTAGTAGGGCTAGGGGCATAGGTGTGCCAAGAGTTAGACATAGCCAGCAGTTTTCCGCGAGGGTTGGGTTGGAATTATTTAAAGCTTTGAAAGTGGCTTCTAAAATATCAGAGGTTTGGATGTCGAGATCTATGTCTAGAGATTTAGGTAAAGCTAAGGGGTGGTATTGTAGGGGAGTATATTTTTCTTTAATTATTTTTTCAATTTGTTTTTGGACCGCATCTTCTCTTACCCTATCTGATGGCCCACCGCCATCAGATGTGTGAATTGGTGGTTTTAGTGGCCAGCAAACATTTTTACCAATAGTGCCTAAGCAGGAGGCTTGGGCATATTTGGAGTGTCCCAGGTTATGAGTAGAATCAAGCTCACCTCCAAAGGAGCCAGAATAAGTTCTTTGTAAAATGGCTGTTAGATATGTGTTGCCGTTTGTGTGGGTGCACTGTTGGACACTATTGTAGCACATAGAGTGCATTTGATTGGTTATTTCGCACTCCGTGGGACAAGGTCCTGGTTCGTTTTGAACTGGGAGTATTATTTTGGGTGCATTAACACGTTGCCAGTTTTGCTTATGTCCTCCTCCTATCTGTGACGTGAAAGTTAAATAGGCGGTTTTGCCGCTGCAATCAACTTGGCTAGTATGGGAGGTGGGTATTATTGTAGTTGTTCCTCCCTTGCAGTCACAAGGTGCCCCATATAGTTTTTGGAGTTTTAAGAGCGTTGTCGGGGCTGTTCAGGGGTTTAGGGGAAACTGGGGGTGTTGTCAGGAATTTCTACCGTGACAGAGGGGCAGGTGGAAGGAGGGCGAGAAGCCTCTTTAAGGACTTCTTCTCCTACCTTGATGACATCTCGAATGTCAGGATCTAGTGAATGAACTTTTAACATGTCGTGAATTAAATTCCAGTAGGAAAAGGCTGTAACTGGGACTTTGTCAGGACCAAAGGTGTGGTAAAAGTCCTGCAAGGCATCTCCTACTCGTTCCCAGCGTTTTTGGCTGATTGTTCCCTCTAAAGGGAACCAGGGGCAAGTGTTATGAATAAAATTAAAAAATTCTTTAAGGTCCTTTCTTTTAACCCTTACTCCTCGCACTCTGAGTGATCCTTTGAGTCCGTCAAGGAACATTTCATGTGTACTAAGCGAATACCCCATTATGTTGGCTGGATGGCTCTCTCAGGATCTCGGTTCACGCAAGTCTCCAGTCGACTCGGAACTTAAGTTTCTCTGTGACCACTCTCCCTGTGCCTTATGATCTCTGCTCGCGTGTCATAGGTCGGCAGGTATAATCCGCCTGCTCGGACCCTCTCAGGCAGGACAGCTGCCTACCGCCCTCAGGCTTAGCCTTTGGGAGGCAGCGTCCCTGGGAGTGCCCTTGAGGTGGACGACCGTGTAAGACGTAGCAAGCTCAGAGTTTGTTAGAGAGTGTTAGGCAGAAAAACTAGTCCAAGTGTTTTGGAGTTCTCACTGCCGAAAGGGGTACCTCTCGTCCTTCCCCGCTTTGGCCCTGTGAGCTTGGTAAGTGAATTAGATCCGGGAGAGCCAATAATAACAGCCAAGACAAAGGGGTGAAATGTTTGAAATCTTGTAAGTTATCGTTTGCCTACCTTCTCTTCTGATCCGTCTCACGGCGGGTGAACCGAGGCGATCTGAATGGGGAGTGCACGCGGGTCCTCGCTGCAGCTCCGAAGGGTGCCCGGCCGGGGCTTCCGTAGGCAAGCGTTCTCCTCTAGGGGGTCCCGATCGCCCCACGTTGGGCGCCAGGATGTCCCGACCCGCGGGACAGCAACGGGAGCCCCGCAGGAACCACCTAAAGGAGAAAAACAAACAAGGGGCGCGAGAAAGGGAGACAAGACAGTTTTCTGATCAAGTCTCCAACTTTATTGAAAAAACTTGTGCCTTATAAGCATTACGGGGAAGGTGGGTGGGTCTTGTTGGGAGGTTCAGAGGAGTTGTTAACTGGGGATTGGCTAGAGTAAGTAAGATGGGGCATAAGGTGATTGGTTGGCTAGTTGCCAGGTAAAGTTACCAGGAAAAGGTAAAACTGTTTTTTTACTTAAAAAGGAAGTAAGGCCAAGCTGTACCTTATATGGCTTCCGACAAAAACCTAATAGAAATACCATTATCCCACTTTCAAAATGAATATCATCAGATAATCAAGTCAGTGGTGACATTTGTCTGAATGTGTCAAAAATCCTTTCAGTAACTTGTTTGGTCACATCAGGTTCAAAGTAAAATCTCTTTATTACAGTTGGTTAATTATTACTTAAATCTCATAGTCATCAGAGATTTATAATCTTTCTCCTCTATCATACTTTATTTTTTCTTATAATTTATTTGCTGGAAAATGGATTGGTTATCCTATAGGTTTAGACAGACTAGATTCCACTGATGGTACCCCTGTAGTGTCATTAATGAGTCTCTCTGTCCAATATATTTCCTATAAATTGATAGTTTGATCAAAATCAAACTAAGATTTTATTTTTTTGGCTTGGGGAAGGTGGTTGCCTTAAATTTTAATTCCAGTTCTGCTGCTCGTTAGTCTGTGACTTTCAGTATCTTATTGCTGAGCTTCAGTTTTTCTTTAGTGCATAATGAATATCTTACATAATCTGTTACAAGAATTAGATAACTGAGAGATTAAAGACCTAAAATGAGAGATTATTCAAGGACGAAAGGAATCGGTGTCCAGGTTCTGTGTGGGCAACACTGCCTTTATTCCACTCCGGTGCAAGTGAGCTGAGTTCGAAAAGTCAGCACATGGGTTGAGGTGGATTGGAATGTAAAAGTTAGGAGGGGTAGGGATTGGCGCATTCCTTCTTCCTGGGTGGGACGTTCTATTTGGGTAGGTCCTTACATTTGGCCCTATCAATAACAAACATGTAAAGCCCATAACACTTGCCTAGCACAACAGGTTTCAGTAAACAAGTTCTTGTTTCTTCATACTTCTTTCTGTGTGCTACATAACAATTTGTAAGCCTTTGTACTGTCATCACAGTTCTTAGCATAATAGCATAAGAGCTTTCTCGTAACTCACTCTCCTTAGATTCGCAGCACTGAATTCAAGCTAGAGAGTGCTAGGACCCAAACTTGGCCTACTCTAATCTATTTCCAGTCTGTTGTGTAGAGGCCCTATATGCAAGGAGTGTCTGTATCGTGTGCGCGCATGTGTGCAATTGTAGGTATTTTAATTCATCTATTTTTATTGAAGTATCTCGTGGATAGACTTCTTGGAATCCCCAGTATAGCTGCAGAATTTCTTCCCTTTTAATTTTTTTTCTGATTTAAAACTCCGTAGGGACAAAAATCCTGTCTCATTGCTAAGTGTTTTTTGCTTGTTTTGAGATCTGGTCTCCTGGACTCAAACAATTCACCCACCTAAGCCTCCAGAGTAGATGGGATTACAGGCATGTACCACTGTTAAATGGGTTTTTTGTTGTCTGCTTTTTGGGGGACTGGGGACAGAGTCTCTCCCTCTGTCACCTCATCTTAGCTCAAATTCTTGGGCTCAAGTAATCCTCCTGCCGTGACCTCCCAAGTACCTGGGACTACAAGGCACCCACCACCACACATGGCTAATTTTGCTGTTTTTTGTAGAGACCAGGTCTCACTTTTGCCTCAGGATGGTCTCAAACTCCTGGCCTTAAGTGATCCTCATGCCTTGGCCTCCCAGAGCACTAGGATTACAGGTGTAAGCAACCATGCCTGGCCTGTACTAAGTGTTGTCAGTGAATAATTTCTAAACAGGAGAAAACAGATGAAGCCTTAAAACTCATAACAGAAAATATTTTCCTTGGCTCGGCACCTGTAGCTCAGTTGTTACGGCATCAGCCACATGCACTGAGGTTGGCAGGTTCAAACCCAGCTCGGGCCAGCTAAACAACAATGATGACTGCAATAAGAAAATAGCTGACTGCAATAGTCCCAGCTACTTGGGAGGCTAAAACAAGAGAATCACTTAAGCCCAAGAGTTTGGAGTTGCTGTGAGCTGCAGTCTACCGAGGGTGACATAGTAAAAACTCTGTCTCCAAAAAAAAAAAAAAAGATTTCCCTTTGCCTTTCTCCTGGTTTATCCCCTGTAGTCTAGGTCTGATGAATTTCCTCTTGGTTTACATATTCTCTTGATTGATCATTCTAACTGGGATGAAAATTATATTCCCTCCAGTTTTTTCTTGATAATTCTGCCACAAATAGGACTACAGCTTTTGTTCAAACAATTTGTTGAATGCCTGCCTCAGCCACACACTGGGAATATCATAATGAACGTTACAAGGCTCCTTCCTTCATGAAGCATATTACTAGTGAAATGTACCATCTTTTCAAACCCACTCTTTACCTTTGTTGTGTAAGGTGGCCTCCACTTTCTGTGCTTTCCATATTTCTCCCTCCACTCATAAATGACATCCATTGTGTTGCCAGGTCATCTCTTAAAGGAAATTTGCCCATTGTCTCAGATGTCCTAAAAAATTTTAACCAGACTGGACCAGCCTGAGCAAGATCCAGACCCCATC